>NC_048599.1:30409791-30737291 GCF_003668045.3 Cricetulus griseus | reverse complement strand
CTGGGAACTCATATGAATACCACTATCTGTGGGTGCTCAAGTCCCTTATATAAGGCAGGTCCTATTTGCATATATATGTACTTTAATCATCTCTGGCTGTCTATGTGAATACTATGCAAACAGTTCCTTCCTTTCTCCTTCTCTTCCAAACTTTCTCTCTCCCTCCTTCCCTTCTTCCTTCCCTTCTTCCCTCCCTCCCTCCCTCCCTCCCTCCCCTCCCCTCCCTCCCTTCCTTCCTCCCTCTCTACCCCCCCTCCCTTCATCTCTCCCTCTGCTCATCCTCTTGACCATGCACTCATTGCTATATTCTTCTCAAATTGTTAAGGAATGCCATAGCCATTTGAGAATAGAAGCAAGACGTTGAGCAGACAGAGTGAGCCAAGAAAGGCATGGGCAGAGATGGCTGGGCTTCTTTCAGTAGATGGCCGAGGAAGATCTCTCACTGGGAAGCTCTATGCAGGACAAGGCCTGAAATTAAGAGGGCTGAGTCATGCCAAGTCTAGGAGTAGCAGTCCAGGTAGAGGGAGCAGCATATGCAAAGTCCCTGTAGTGAGAAACAGTTGAATATTTCAGGAAGTAAATGAATGCTATTGTGGCTTAGGGCTTGGCTTAGAGGCACAGATGGTGGAGAAGCTGAGCTGACATCTTCTGCATCTGAGCTGACATCTTCTGCATCGAGAAGCTGTGGCATCTAGACCTGACTGAGTCTCTTGTTTACAGGAGCCTGATCAGGCCAGTGAGTGGATTTAAAAAAGAAAGAAACTATGGATAGAGTGTAGAGGTCATGAAATAAAATACAAAGCTCCCAGGTCCAACTCCCAGTTTTAGTTGGGGGAAGGGTTTTAATGAGCCTATGACAAGCTGTGCAAACATCACAAGAGGCACCTCCAGAGTCACTCTGACTTGGGCACAAAGGGTCAGTGCTGAATATAGACAGAATCAGGACTGGAAAGTTCTGAGTAAGGACTCTGTCTTTGGCTTCTGTGTCATTTGGCTTGTGTCAATACACACCTTGGGCCTATTATGCTCAATAAGAGACTGAATGTCTCTAGGGTAGGAAATGATGTCATCCTGTGTTATATTAAATGCTAAATATTCTTAGGCAATCAAAATTCAGTAATTGACTTCAGCACACAGCCTTCTGATTACTGACAGGAGTGGGAAAACTATTATCCATGTTGTAAGGAATCTTTCAATAAACAAAACAAGGTACAATGTCATTGGAAAGCTTCTTTGTCCCCAGGGTTAGAGGATGCTGTAATGGAGTATAGTTCACGAGAGTGAATGTTGTAAGCAGAAAGTGTCCTGCCTTATCCATCTTGACTTCAGACTGAAAACTAGACTTTACATGCCTAACAGAGGCCATAGCCATCTGCAGTTCTCTGCTAGAGAGTGATGTACCCCTTCCCAAGCATCTATTCAAATGAAACAGCAGGACTCTCATTAGGTCCAATGAAGGGACTATCAAAGGCTTAAATACAGTGAGCAGAATACATTGGAGGGAAGTCACACCAGTGAGAGCATGGATTTCACCTGCCCACAAAGACCTCCCCTGTTCCCACAGCAATCCCTCAAGGTCAGTTAGAAACCAAATCCAAGAAACAACATGGAACCAGTGAACCATTTCAAGTCTGATGTCCTAAGAATTATAATTGGGGACAATTTTCATGGGGCTGTAGAGAGTGGATTTCATAACACATGCTGGAAGCAGATCATTTCTGTTGGGTCCATCAAAAATCCATTTGACAGAGCCTTTGCCACAAGTAAAAGACTAGGAAAAGCTGCCTCTTTCCAGCACCAAACGGGCCTCTGGCAAGACCCAGGAGAAAGGGAAGTTGAAGGATTCACCCAGAATCCTGAGCAGAGAGGACGAGAAGGCAGCATGCTGTGGGCACGGGTAGCTGTATTCCTGAGGCTCTTCAGCAGGAGCACTGGTCCCCAAGATGATCCAAAGGAAAATGTAACAAACATCCTCTCCAGCAGGGAGGAGGTAAGGCAAGGCAAAAAGAACTGAAGCCTCCCTGTCTCAGTGGGCAACCTGGGTCAACACAGGAAAACCATTACTGCTTTGTTAGTTTCTGTCTTCAGATAAAATTCTGGGACTTATAAAACAGTTCTCAAAAATTATATTTTCAGACAAATAGACTCTGCTACTTTTTCCTTATGAATACACCTAAAAGATTTCCCTCAATTTACCATCACGTTTGAAGGAAGCTTCTTACCAAAAGGCTTGACCAGAATAGTAGGCAGGTAACATATCTAGGTCACCATGGAAGGAATGTGGGCCCATGGGTCTATTTAACTGTTGAGAAAAATTTGCTTCTTCTTCTTCTTTTTTTTTCCCGAGACAGGGTTTCTCTGTCTAGCTTTGGAGCCTATCTGGCACTTGCTCTGGAGACCAGGCTGGCCTCGAACTCACAGAGATCCACCTGCCTCTGCCTCCCGAGTGCTGGGATTAAAGGCCTGTGCCACAAATGGCTGGCATAGAAAAAAATTTGCTTCTTAACTTACTTGTTCACCCATGACTATTGATTGGGGAAACATCAAATTACCAGTATTTCCTCACATTGTTTGTTCTTCATAAATGATCTAAATTCTATCTTCTTTGCGGTATTCTGCACATCTCAAGGTTGCTACTTATCCTTTGAACCTACAACACCCTCTTCAGGCTTATGCTCCTTCTCCACCAGGCAGCGTTGTTTTGGGGGACTGCAAAACCATTGGGAGGTGGGGCCTCCTTGGAGGATGTAGTTTACTCCCTCGGAGTCGACCTCTGAAAGTTATAACCAATTCCTGCTACTCTCTCTGCTTCCTGGTTCACTGTGATATGAACACCCCCTGCCTCCCAAATGAGAGCTGCTCCCCCATGCCTTCCCTGTGGTGATGGAATGGAACTCCTGGAAGCTGTGAGCCCAAACAGGTCCTTCTGCATTAAAGATGTTTTGTACAGTATTTTGTTAACAGCAACAGAGCAGTAATTAGCCCCAGGCACCTAGTTCTCTGCCAAGGATCTCATTTATCTGTTTTCCAGCGAAGTTCCCCTCTCTGACATGTGCTATGCATCCTCTATGAGGGCCACATTCATCAGTTAAGTCAGCATCAAGCCTAGGAGCTCCTGCTGGGCATTGACCAAGCAGACAGAACCAGCCCCTGAACACCTGCAACTACTGCAGCAGCTCAGGCCAACTGCATCCATGTCTAACTATCATTATTCTGCTTGCTCCTGTTATACTCTTGCAGTAGGAACTTACAGTCTTCCTGTGGAAATAGCCTCACAGCCCTACCTATGGCTATATTTATTCTGACCCCTGGGGTTTCTGAGGAAATATACATCCATGCTGACTTACCCCTTATGAATGTGGAACCATAGTCCCTGCCTTCAAACATTGTTGTAATAAAGACTCTTCCTGGAAGCCTCATGCTTAGGCCACAGAAAACATCTTTGCTTTAAAAGCCAAGGACCCAGAAGGATGCTGCTGCCAGGACAATGCCTCTTGAGTCCTTCACAGTTCAGCTTCCTGGCGCCCGTGTGGACTCCAGACAACATGGCTATTGTCCTCTTCTAGTCTACAAAACTCCCGGACGTGAATAGGCCCTGGAAAATGAGATTCTGCTCTGTTTTTGTCTAGTCCTAATAACAGGGTCCTTCCTATGACACTCAGGTGAGGAAAAAACAAGTCAGACATTCTTTACCTTGGAGAATTGAGAAATAATGAAACTTTAAATAGATCATTGTGAAGCCTGCACTATGGAAAGAAAGTAAATCTATTTACTCCATTCTGACACACACCCTTTCCCCCACATTCCCCATTTTCCTAAATTGGGATGCATCTCACAGTCAAAGCTTGCTCCTTCCCATGGAGACAAACCCAAAGACCTACCTGCCAGGAGGTTGGTTCTTTATACTCTTACAGTGTCTGATTGTCAGAAAGTACCTTGTGTTTTCACTACGAAGTTAACTTAAACTCAGAGAGATCCAAAAGATCACATTAATTGGTGCTATAAGTATTCTTGTTAGACAAGACTGTGCTCAGGCTTTGTCCCAGCTTTCCCATATATTGCTCTTGTTCATTTAGAAGAATCCCAGGTATTTCTCTGCCAACCTTGATCTTTTTTTGTACTGTGACATCACTGATTGAAGATTCATATTATTTATAAAAATCCTCATTCTTCAGCAATGATCTTGCTTGGCAAGAGGAAAAGAATGTCTTTGCAACTAACATCTCCATTGTCTTACTTCCAACCTAATAATTGAAAAAGACTAGCTGCCCATGGATATTTCTGGAACAGCCTTTCTTGGATTTAGAAGGCTGGACCACTTCAATGATTTCACTGTGTTCCCATCCACATATGGAGTGTTTGGGTGCCATTTAATATGAAAGGACACAAAGTGTCTGTACCTTTGCTGAAAATCAGTCTTACAATGTGTAGCACTCAGTATACCACATCATTTCCGGAGTAAGGTCATCTCTCTATCCCCACCTTCCCACTGTCCCCCATGCACTCAATGAGTGTCCAGTTACTTCATAAATATCATTAAGGAATCATTTCTCGTTTGGTGAATCAGTCACTTGACACCATACACTTTCTTTTTTTTTTCTTTTTTTTAAATTTGAATTAGAAACAAGATTGTTTTACATGTCAATCCCAGTTCCCTCTCCATGCCCTCCTCCCCTACAACTCCCCCCCCAACTAAAACCCTATCTATCACATATCCTTTCTGCTCCCCCTGGGTGGTGAGGCCTTCCATAGGATGTCATAGTATCCTTTGGGATAGGGCCTAGGCCCACCCCCATGTGTCTTGGCTCAGGGAGTATTCATCTATGTGGAATGGGCTCCCAAAGTCTACACCTATGCTAAGGATAACTATTACAGGAGATCCCATAGATTTCTGAGGTTTCCTTACTGAAACCCACGTTCCTGGGTTCTGCATCAGTCCCATGCTGGTATCCCAACTATCAGTCCGGGAGCCAAGAGCTCCCCGATGTTCAGGTCAGCTATTTCTGTGGGTTTCACCAGCCTGGTCTGGACTCCTTTGCTCATCACTTGTCCTTCTCTGCAACTGGATTCCAGTTCAGTTCAGTGAGTAGTTGTGGGTGTCAGCTTCTACTTCCACCAGCTGCTGGATGAGGGCTATTGGGTGGCATATAAGTCAGTCATCAATCTCATTAACAGGGGAGGGCATTTAAGGTAGCCTCTCCTCTGTTGCTTAGATTGTTAGCTGGTTTCTTCTTTGTAGATCTCCAGACATTTCCCTAGTACCTGATTTCTCTGTAATCCTATAATGTCTTTCTCTATTATGGTATCTCCATTCTTGTTTTCTTCAATTCTTCCCCCAACTCAACCTTTCTGCTCCCTCATGTCTTCCTCACCCTTCCTCTTCTCCCCTTCTCATTCTCCTAGCTCCCTTCCCCTCTTCACTTGCTCCCAATTTGCTCAGATCTTTCCCCTTCTCCAGGGGACCATATATGTCTCTCTTAGGGTCCCCCTTGTTTACTGGCTTCTCTGGCATTGTGGATTGTAGTCTGGTAATCCTTTATTCTATGTCTAAAATCCACATATGAATGAGTACATACCATGTTTGTCTTTTTGTGATTGGGTTACCTCACTTAGAATGGTTTCTTCTAGTTCCATCCATTTTCCTGCAAATTTCAAGATTCCATTGTTTTTTCTGCTGAGTAGTACTCCTTTGTGTAAATGTACCACATTTTCTCTATCCATTCTTCTCTTGAGGGGCATCTAGGCTGCTTTCAGTTTCTGACTATTACAAATAGTGCTGCTATGAGCATAGTTGAACAATATGTCCTTGTATGAATGTGCATTTTTTGGGTATATGCCTAAGAGTGGAATTGCTGGATCTTGTGGTAGACTGATTCCCATTTTCTTGAGGAGTCGGCATACTGATTTCCAAAGGACACCATATACTTTATTTTATTAACGTGAAAGTCCCTGTGTCTACCACTGTGTTTAACACTATTGAGATATCATAAAATTCATTGTGAAAAGATTTTTGTCTGGCTTGTTTTCCAACCATGAAAAGCTCCCATTTTCTAGGTCATTTATTTATTCTCTAAGTCAGGCTTCATGTTCAGTTCACAGATATGGAAGTTACCAGTGCCAAAACGGGGTTACCCATGTCAGACACTGGCAAGATGGAGTCAAGAGGTCACGAGAGGACTGCCCTCGTGCACAACTGACCTCAGAGCTTTAATAAAAACCTCTCCCAATCATAACTGTGGTCTCCAAAACAGCCTTGCTGCATCTCAGTTATGTAGCCACAACTCTTTCTGAGTAGACATCTCCATCAAAACAGTCAGTCCCATGAATCAGCTAGCTCCTCCTTTGCAATGAGATTCTGTGACCAGCTTATGTGTACGTCTCTCTTTGACCTTTAAAAACATACTCCTCCAGTGGAGTTGGAGATGTGGTTCAGCCAATAAAGTGCTTGCAATAAATGCATGAGGGCCAGAGTCCAGAGCCTCAGCATCCAGATAAATAGATAGATAAATAAATAAATAAATAAATAAATAAACAAACAAATAAAGGGTCTGGTGGTGCATACTGTAATGCTAACAGCACTTGAGAGTAGAGACAGGCAAATCCTTGGAACTTACTGGCCAGCTTGTCTAGGTTCAGTGAGTAACCTCATCTCAAAAAATGAGTTAGAAACTGACTGAGGAAGACATCTGATATTTATCTACCTCTGGCCTCCACACACATGTACACACACAACAACACACATGTGAACACATAATGAACAAGTACACACATAAAACATACACACACATACATTTTCCTCTGCAGAAACCCCAGAGAGGCTTATAATCATCACAATTTCCCATGTCTGTAAATCCTACTCACTCCTAAATAAACTCTACCTACAGAATTCTGTTTGTTTTTTAGGTTGATCGAAAGCAAAACAGAACTGTAGGGGGGAGAATGCATAGTTGTCCTAATGCCATTTGTCTGTCATCTTGTCCTTCATTAAGCAAGATCTCTTTGTTGTGCCTCCAGAGAACTGCCCTTGGCCAGTGGTTTTCTCTCTTCTTAAAATACCCACATGATCTATGAGATCATGAGTTTTAGAAACACCCCTACCGCAGGCTAGTCCCTTCTTCAGGATGGCAAGCCCTGCAATACTTTAGTCTTCCTGATCTTTGCTGTGTTTTCCGCAGCTGCTGCCATTGGACAATATACTCCATGCCCTTTAGCCTTTCAACTTAAACTTGCCACCAGCAGTTTGCCTAACCAGAGTTTCTTCCTCAGACACAGGCTACCACACATGCCGTGTCCTCAGAGTTCTGCCAGTCATCTGTATTATTATTCAACAATGGCATCCAAGCAGGGTTAATAGCTTACAGTCTTCTGAGTCTGAGGAGTGAAAACAGATTCTTCCCATCCTGCTGCCAGGTGCAAACTAATACACCACTTTCCAGCTGTTTTCCATCCACACAAACTCGCCAGAACTTCCTGGAACCTGAGGTATGAAAGATGGACAGTATTTTACAAGTGGCTTCCACGGAACTGTTTGTAAAACCTCTGGGTAGCCCTAGGCAGCAAGAAGCAAGTTGTTCCAGCTGTGGACAAGCAGGCTCCAACACAGTTGTCACACTCTCTGGCCTGTGATGACCTTGTAAGGCTCTCAAACCTTTGGGGAAACTAACCCTGAGAGGAAAACAGTAATGCCAAGTGTGGGGATAGTGCCCTCCCAGGAGAAAGGACCCACAGAGGGTGCCTCCCATTTCTCTTACTCTCCATGAGACAAAGTAAAAGAAACCATGGCAAAGAATGAACCCACAAAACTTCCAAGTTTAGAAATGAACACTGATTTTCAGCAGGGACAAATCAAGAGTCTTCAAGAATGGCTTTTGAGTGTCAGAGGCCCCTCTTACTGAACCAAACTCTGCAGGGCCTCTCCGTCTAAAGCTACTCAGAGCCCACTGCTGCTCTCCTCCCAATAACTGAACATTTTACAGGTCCATGGCTATTACTCTTGCTGAGACTTTCCACCGCTGCATCTGTGAACTGCTTCTCAGATTTGCCCTCTGACTTTCTTTTCCAAATCTTTTCCATACCCCGACGCTGGCTTTCAGTTCCTGCTCAAGGCCAATGAGCCCCTGTGGATAATTCCTTTCCCTGTGTGGAGTCACCTCTCCTCCTCCTAGCCTCTGTTGAGCTGGTGAGCTCTGGTCCACAAAGCCTCTCACATCCAGTCCCCTGGATGCTCTGCCGGAGCAATCAATTTCAGACTTTAAAATGCACGTGGAGATTTACGCACACTGCAGGCCATCTTTTCATTTGAGTTCCTTTTTCTCATGTGGCGGAAATCGTTACAAGCTCTGAACTTTGTTTTTGATTATGTTTTCTTTTTTTTTCTTTCTGTTTATCATTACTGATAATGATAAACTTTTGAAAAAGAGGGAATCTTGAAAAACTAGGAGTATGAGTGCCAGTTCCAAGAGGCCTACAAGCAGGCCTTACTATTTACTTCCAGGGAGACAGAGAAGAGTGACAATAGGAGTCATTTCTTTTCTTTCTTTATCCCTGTGAGGGGCATCCTAAGTGGGAGACAGAGAGTGCAGTAAATCTATACCGATGGTAATAACATGACCTGCAGCAATGGAGTCTAGATCTGATGGTGATTACCCATCTTTCCAGTGAGGTCACCTATGTTTCACCCCTTCTTCCTACCTGGGTTGAGTTCAGGTGTCCACAATTGCAAGTAGCTGATCATGCTGATGTCTGTCTATATCCATCTCTCTACTTTCCCATTTGACTCCTGGGACTACCTCCAAATGAACACATGCACCCACACCCTCAACTCTGGTTTGTCTATGTGTCCTCTAGGTTGAGGTCGCTATCCTGAAGTTGGTGTCCAGTTGCCAGGCACAATACCCCTGAACATTGGGACTGTCTACAAAGATGCATTCCTGGAGTCTAATGGCCCCTTATTCGAGGCGATTGCATAGAGAAAGGACTCCCCTTGAGTCACGGGACTTGATTAAATCTAGTGAGAAGATGGAGTAACAATTTATCTTGGGTGATGAGCTTTACTTCTCCTGGGTATATACAGTTTCCAGAACCCTATCAATCACATAGCAGCAAGAATCCTCCCTGGGCACATTCCCAAGCTGGTAAGTGCATCAGCATGAGCACAGTGTATCAGCTGCTCCTGCTGTGCCTCAAAATTAGTGGCTTTCTGTCACTCATGCCTACTCCTTAAATTAATTCACATGCTTTCTCACTTAGGTAAATCCAATCTACCCATCCAATGCAATATCAAAAAATTTAATTGTGGTGTCTGATTTATGGGTGTTTTTCTATATTAGTATTTAGACTGGAGACAACATGGCAACACTGAATATGAGGCAGACTCAGTGGCTTCTATCAAGGCTGTCTATCATTATTGCTAAAGAAACCAAGGTCTGGAAATGCTTGAGGCTCCGTTTCTGGATAGGCTAGTTAGTTTGGTGATGGTGGAGTGGACATGGGACTATGTCCTTCACACCAGTCACATCTCCAAGTGGGATACCACCAGGCACTGGAAATCATCTCAATGGCAAAGATGCATGCCAATAGACCTCATGGAGACCACCTCATCAGCAGGTCCCTCTCAAACAGCACAGACTCCCATATACTCTGTAAGTCTATTAACCTTTACTTCAGACTGCTCTCTTTGGCAGTGTTCTAGATGGTTCTGGATGGGTGGTGATACTTTTAGCTTTATTCTCATTCCCTAGGTCTCTAGCATTCTGAGTTGAAAGTTAACCTGGAAATATCCTAGTGAAGAACATGATTCCTTCACCTTTTAGTTTTTGTCTCAACCCCACCAGGACATACTAAGGAAAATAAATATGAAAAGAAACAGGTGAGGAGGGGGAGCTTGATACTTCTTGCTTTGCCATTTAAATTATTGACAGGTCAGATTTCAACACAGAGGAAAGTTTAGATTTCTCTCTCTCTCTCTCTCTCTCTCTCTCTCTCTCTCTCTCTCTCTCTCTCTCTCTCTCTCTCTCTCTCTCTCTCTCTCTCTGTGTGTGTGTGTGTGTGTGTGTGTGTGTGTGTGTGTGTGTGTGTGTGTGTCAGCTTCTCATCTCTGAAAGACGAGCACCTCAAAATTTGAGTAAGCTCTGTGTGGGTGTCCTGGGAGTGTAGAGGTAGGGAGGGAGGAGGAAGGACCCCACTCCTTAATCCTGTGCTTACTTGTAGCAGCTTCCTTTACCTGCTGTAGAGGTTGAGATGCCATGCAGTGTGGGCTCAGTAGACGAAAGGTCCTCTCCTGACTCCTATCCAGTGTTGCTGGGACAAGTGCATCTAACCAACAGCTACAGCTCTAAAGGACCTGTAACCAGCCATGATCCAGTCTATGTGCTTTAGGAGAAACACATGGCTGACTCAAGTAGGTGGCCAGCACCAATGGTTGGCTGGATCACAGCTTGTGATGAAATATTTATTTTTAGAAAAAGTCCACAAAGACAATAAAGACATTCTATGCATGGACATTTAGATTGTGGAACTATTTTCTTTCTCCATGCCTTTCATTCATTGTTTTCCCTCCTTCCAGCCTTACATGGGAGTGAATGTTATTGTGTTTCTCTGATTTTCTTGATAAATATCTTGCTATAAAGAAAACATACTAAATATCCTTGATAATAAAAACTCAGCTGAAGAAAATTGAATTCTTCCTTGATAATCTCAAAATGCTCCTAATTAAGAACTAAACTATGCATATAGATTGCAAAGATGTTGGGTTATTTCAACAGATGACTCAGGCTGTCTGTTTTATTTCTGGCTGACAGTTCATTAAAAAATCATAGAAAACATATTGTCTCAATTTGAATCTTCTTAAATATTATCATTTGTTATCCCTTTTAAGCCCCAATATATCTTTTTCTCTAATTTTCCATATCCACCATCAGTGAAAGGGCTCATTTCATACTTTCAGTAGAGCGTAACAACAACAGTTTACCTCCCTCAGAGGCAATAGAGGCAAGGAAATGTGATAAGTAAATTGGTTCTTTCTTGCATCCACTATGGTGAATAAGAGCTTCTTTGGCCTTAAAATAATTATCAATACAGAGGACCACTGACCTGACCAAATCAGTGGGACCCATAAACAAGTTCTCAACTTCTAATTTTTTGGCTAGAGCCAGCTCTGTTCATCTCCACAGCTCAAGTTCCAAAATTTAAAGTGTCTTTGCCCATGCTTCCTATCATCTCACAAAGTGAAAGGGATTATCACCCCCATGTTCAGTCATTTGTGGGGTATGCAGTGATAACCAAATAGCACTTAGAACATCACTATTCTATTCTGTTAATGAAGAGAGTCTGGGACAAGTGATGCCATGAATCCCTGGTAGAGAAGGGTGGACAAGTGATACAGGGAAGGGAAGGGGTATTTATAGTGTGTGCTTATGAGTAAGCTATTTCTGGGGACAGATGGAACTCAGCTCTGATGAAAATCTCCAAGAAAGTGTGTAGAGCATGCTTTGTGGGCCATCTGATGTCTGAAGAAGATGGAGTATTACTTGGTAGATCTTGCCTATTTCCAGCTGAGAGTTGCTCCTTAGGTAACTGACTCCCCAGCATGTCTAATCTGATTGCCACCTAAGCACAGATGTAGAAGGAACGTACCAGAGCAAGGACTCAGATGTAACTGCAGGTGCCTGCACCAGGAAGCAGTGTGGGTGGATGAGGAGGTGACTGTCAACTGGGGAATCCCATGCTGAAGGAACACTGGGATCTTCTGTAACATTCGTGAACACAGCCTGCAGGCTTCTTCCTCAGAAAGCCTAAGCATAGGTCTGAGGAAGGGTCAAGAATATCAACCCAAGTTCCCAGGTGATAGTGATACTACTGATTCAGGACCTAATTTTGAGAACCACTCACTGTCATGGTAGATAAAAGTGGAGCTTCAGTAGTGTTTGCTACTGAGAGAATGCTAGAAAAATTTTCAGACCCTGTTCGCTGTTGACTGTGGAGAGTGGGTAAATTCAAAGAGGAGAGATGACAAAATGAGCCCAAGAAAAAAATTCGAGGAGAGAAATAAGCACATGTAGTCTTCCTACTTTCTTTCTTAAGAGGATATGATTCCCTGTCACAGAAGATGCAGAATGGAGAAAACCATTCCAAATTTTAAATCTCGTGGATACAATAGAGATGGTGGGTTCAACTGATGGATTGAGATAGTGTAGAGATTGTGGCTGGAAGTAATAGGTGGAGATGGTGGAAAAACAATGGTCCCAAGTGTGGCACTCCTGTGAACATGTCTAGACTTTAGTAAAAGGTTCTCAAATTCTGTGGTAGAGCACCTAGTAGAGTACTGTAGCTCTGTGTGATCACTTTTTATTCATAGTAAAGTGCAAGAGCATCTTTAAAATTGTCTCTGTGGGAGAGCAAATTTCTCTGGTTTCATTCTTCAACTTCTACCCTCTTCTCCCACCTGAGATGCCTGAAGGAAGGCCTGGACTTGACATGTAGTAGCCACCACCACTACTCTAGATGACACTGGCATGATGCCTGAGAGCACAGGGTGAATTGCACTGATGCAAGATCCAGGGCTCTGCACTGGGAGATGTCCTAGACACAGGGTGGTAAATGTGGAGTCTGCTGAGTTCTTGGGTGCTGTAGACTTAGCATCCCCTGTACCTCATGAAGCTCTGCCATGGGGAGAGAAACTTCTTGGCTCAGTTACAACACTGTCTATCATTGGCCAGATAACATGGCTTCTTGTACTGACTACCTCAGCTTCCTATGTGTAAAGTAAGAGTAGGAAGTTTTTGGAAGTTCAGAAGTCTCTCTTACCTAGAATTGTGTGTCATTTTGGTGGTGGCCTTTGCACTGGAAAGGACAAAGGTGGCAAATATTTCCACCAAGGAGTATGGCCGTCCAAAATCTTCCTATGGAAGTAATGGAAGGCTCTGCTTCTGGACTCTAGAGCTCTTACATCTACTCCTGGGACTTGTCGATACAGTAGTTGGGCAAGGAGAAATATCCTTATTATGATGTTTAAAATTATCCATAATTTTAATCAAGGATATAATTGCAGGCATCAACACTTTTGTTAGTCATAATGTTTTTGGCATATTTTTCATTTGATGTTGATGAACAGGTGTATATTGGGATCTGTGCCAAGAACTGCAGGCTTACATCAGTGCTAGGAGTAAGTTTTTCAATGAAAAATGGTTTAGCTTTCCTTTCAGTAATATGTCCTTTAACTGCTGTTAGTAACCTGGAGCCATAGCATATTAAAGACACAGGGTTTGAAGAGGAAACATTGCATGTTTTTTTTTTCATGAAAACAATGAGAGAACAGCAGAACTTATTTGGTCTTGGGTTTCTCACAGGTTTTGGAACACCACTCAGCAAAGCATTAGGAGTTGTAACAGAAACAAGATTCTGAGATCTATTCTTTTCCAGTCAAAACAAATCTGTAAATCCAGCTGGGTGTGGTGGATGCCTCTAATCCCAGAAAATGCGGGAAGGTCATGAATTCAAGATTATCCCATGTTGAAGACAGAAACCATGTTAATAAACAAACAAATATAAAATTCATCTTTGAGTTTTGCCTCCTTTTTATCTACTAATGCAGTCATCCTAGTCTTCATCTTGTGTTTCATAAACTCTGTCATACCCACTCTGGTTCTGTCACTCTGATGTCACTTTACAACTTCCACTAAGTCCTTTACTTCAACTGCCACTCAGCTTGTCTTTGTTTCAACCTCTCTACGCTCCGCATTCAGACTAAACTTCGCTCTAAACAGGATTCTGTACCCTCTTTTCAAAGCCATCTGCCATCGGTTTTAGAGGTGGACAGTCCCAAAGGACCCCGATAAATGCTAACAGTTACAACCGTGGGCCTTTGCGCTGGTCTCCACTCACCTTGTCCTCCCTCTTTCCACACCTGCTGATTGAAGCAAGGCCTATGAATCTTCCTAGACTGACTCTGGCTCATAAAGGTGTTCCATTCCTACTCAAGCCAGGTGGGAGGTGCCTCCTGAGTCATGCAGCAGAGAGCCACTGTCAAACAGATAAATGCAGAAGAGAAGAAATGCTTCCCTGCCCTTCTGCGGAAGGTCTCCATGCTTCTCCCCATGGCTTTCTCAGTCCCCCATGGTGGTCACCTTCCTGACAATGCAGCCTACACACACGCTCATGCTCCATTTCCCTCCGGGTCCTTCCTGGAGTTGCCTTCCAAATAAACTGTATATGGTGGAGAATTTATTGAAGAATCAGTTTCTGTGGGAAGTTAATTTAAGAATGAAGAAAACAGAAGGCCCCTAAAGCCTGAACTGAGACCTGCAGACACTGTTCCAGAGAAGAAGTGTCATAAAAATCCTAAAGGGAGGAGGGAATCAGTCCCCTGCTGCAATGGAAGTGCCTGTGGTTCCTCACATCAGTATCATAAAACGGTGAATTACTGATATGACAAGCTGGAGCATGTCACAAGCAGCAAGGCCAGAGAGGCAAGAGTGCCAGCCATGTACCTTGTCTGTCTCTTTAAAACCTCCCCCATGTCACCCTTCTTAGGAGGCATGGTTATGGTGTCTCCCTACAGTATCATGTGACTTTCACCTCAAATCCTGTACCTCTTGGCTGGATGCCTGGTACCTATTCACAGTTTGGCCATAGAAAATTCACTCATTCTGTAGAAACAAAGACTGGGTCATCTCCACAAAGTGGGAGCGCCAAATATCATAACCCGGAGGGACAGGTAAGCTTTTTTGACCAAGAGCTCCAAAGGTAGTCTATTTGTTCAATATTATAGTTCAAATATTATAGTTCAACCCATGTAAATATAGCACAGAAAAGAGAAAAATGTGGGTGATTTTGTTATCTGGTCATCAAATAACTGGAATTAAACCTTAGAAAGCATCATAGAGTTATAGCCACTAAGTATTGGCTACTTGGGGGCCTTTTCCTCAAGACTCTTTCTTCACCCTTTGTTTAAATGCTACCACATTCAAGACATTCAGTACACACAGAAACAGTGCATCTCATCTTCAGCTATCTCTACTATCTAGGCTTCTCCTAAGATTGCATTAGGAAGTCTCCCTGTGCCTATTTCTTGCCTCCAAAAGGGCTTTGCTACCTGAGGGAGCCTCCACTCCATGCTGCTGTCTACCATCCAGTTGAGTCTTAAATGTACAAATAAATCAGCAGGGCTCTTTATCTCGAAGTTAATGCAATTGGAGTGCCTCTGGAGGATGTGGGAGGGGGCTATACAAGGAGCAAGGAAGTTGGAGTGTCCATCAAACACTACCCATAACTGACTGTGGGCTGTGGTTACGAAGGTGCAGTGCAGTGTTTCTCTGGTGTTCTGGCATGTAGACAATGTAAATATGTTCCCGGAGTCAGAGCAAGTGCTCAACAAGGCAGTTTTGCTTATAGAAATGATTTCTCAGAGGACATGCACATGGTTCCAGCAACATCTTCAGCAGGGAAAAGATGTGCATGCACCTGTGCTTGTCAACATGAAAACCTCAACCACTGAGAAGCAAAAGCAGAGGGGAAATGGGTTTGACAGAGTCACTTTGAAGGATAGACATTGACTATCCTATAATCATCAACAATAGGGTCAATAGCAGGTTCGTAGTTGTTTTATCAGATGTTGTCAAGACAACAGTAGCTGTTTCTATGGCTGTTCTCTGGAATGGCCATACAGGCAGGAATACTTGGGCCCTGCATACAGTAAAATAAAGGTGAGAAGACCTCCAAGCTGCCACCAGCTACCCACCTGTTGGCCATGACAGACATCAGACAGAGGCTGGTCATCTCAGGCTTCAAGGAGAGGCTGCCAGTATTATACTGGGAACCAACTTGGGAAATAGAGTTCCTCAGTCAAAACTTGTCTATGTCATTCTTTAATTCAATTACTTTATAAGCCATGTACATCCTTGGCTTGCTTCTGCTGTTTCTAAAGGTGCCAGGAGACATGGGCAAGGATATAACTCTGTATTGCTATCATGAGAAGGATAGGAAAGAAAATTTTCTCTCTTGTCATTCCAAGGCATAGGAAATTTTAGGAATGTGTCCTGCTTGTGGAGTTAACTGCAGTGGGATCCAGTTGAATAAGATATTTTTCCCTATTACTATTTGTCATGCACAGTCTTGTGTGAATGTAACCATTAAGCAGGGAGCTTAGGAATCTCTCCATCCTTCCCAGTTGGGCTTTGCATTTCAGACTGGAAGAACTGGAAGGACTAGGAGGATGGGGTACAGAGTAAAAGGAAAATGGAATTTTATCCATCTAGTTATGAGGATGGAGCAGTGAGAAAAATTGGAGAACTGGAGATTTTTACTGTGAGAGATTAAATTGGACTAAGTATTAACTTCTAGAAGAAAAGAATCTGTATTAGTCTTAGGTCATTGTCAGCCCCATTCTTCATTCAGTACCCTTTAAGGACCCTCATAAGAGTACACTAAGATCTCTTGGATTTGACTGGCAAAATGAACCTAGTTAGCCACAGTGACATTTTCCAGCTAGCATAATTATGAGTCACTCCTTTCTCTAAGGACCAACTTAATATCACTGTGAGAACCTCTAATTTGCACAGTCCCTCATCTATCATTTGGAAATAAAAGCTATTTGCTTGTTATGTGCCAAAGAATAGGTTAAACTGATAAAGAAAATTACAAGATGAATAAGTGCAATTTTCTTGTCAAATGGAAATGGCTCCTGTTTTGTTGAGCTTCTCCCTACAGGAAAGCTGTAGTGTTAGAACTCTTTCAAGGGGAACAGGCTGGGCCAGTCTAAGGGCAGTTTGAGGGCTGGTGGGACCCAACCATTGCAGCTGTCTAGGAATCTCAAAACCAGACAAAGAAGGGAACAAGAAAAGAATCTTTCCTTATACCCTCTACCTTAATGACAGTTGTAAGTTTATCACTGCAGGGCCACTGAGAGAAACAAGATCAACCTAGCTGGGAACATCAGCATGCTGGAATCTGTAGAGACTAACAGCATTTCTTAAGTGAAGATGGGAAGAATTTAGTATGATGTCTGAATAATGAGAACTACCAGACAAACCAGAAATACAGAACAAATCCTGTAAATAACTAGAAAGCTACTCGTGTGTGTGCATGCATGCATGAACATGCAGACACAAACACACACACACACACACACACACACACACACACACACACACACACACACACACACACACACAATGAACAATAACATGAAATGAAAGAAAGATAACAGAATAGAGAAAAAAATAAAAGGCACCCCAGAGAAAATGAAGGAAAGGGGCACACCAGGAGTAGGTAAACAGTCACAAAAGTCAAGTTAGTAACATGAAAAACAAAATGTAATGTTTCATCAATGTCTTCAAATGTAATAACACTAACTAAAGTAGGTAGGATGCCATAGCTGTTGGAAGAAAGGCTTGCCTAGTGAGGTATGCATAAGAGAAGCAGGAACCAAAAATGCGTGTTGATGAATTGGAGAATAATAGACAAAAGAAATGCTAGAGTGCACTGTGGTAGTATCAGACTAGGAAAAGTTACATCAGAAAGTGATGAACTAGGGTGAAGAACAACAAATACTAACACAAATGTACAATGACTGTTCAGCTGCATCTTATCACTGTCCCAGGTAGCTTTCCTGCTGCCATAATAAATACCATGACCAAAAGCTACTTAGGGAGGAAATGGTTTATCCCAACCCCAGTCCATCATTGAGGGAAGTTCGGCAGGAATAGAGGCAGGAACCATGGAGGAATGCTGCTTGCTCCTTACAGCTTGCTTAGCCTGCTTTCTTATATAATCCAGGATCACCTGCCCAGAGATGGCGCCTACAGTGGATTGGGCCTCCCACACCAATCATTTATCCACAAACATGCGCCCAGCCCAATACAATGGAGACAATTCCTCAGTTGAGGTTTTGTCTTTACAGGTGGCTCTAGTTTATGCAAAGTTGACATAAACTAACTGGTACATATACCAAATGA
Source organism: Cricetulus griseus (assembly GCF_003668045.3). Taxonomy (NCBI): domain Eukaryota; kingdom Metazoa; phylum Chordata; class Mammalia; order Rodentia; family Cricetidae; genus Cricetulus; species Cricetulus griseus. The sequence continues at coordinate 30,719,340 of NC_048599.1, read as the reverse complement.
CAGGAGACAAAACCAACAAAGCCTGATATCTAGAGACTTCAAGAATAAATCAGTAAAATGAGTGGTATTATGAAATGAACAATTTAAAACTACATATATACTAATTAAGAAGGCAAAATTGTGGTTCTGAAATTTGAGCGCCTCTATTCTACTGTAGTCACATAACTTTTCTTTTCTCTTCCTTTCTTTCTTTCTTTCTTTCTTTCTTTCTTTCTTCTTCTTCTTCTTCTTCTTCTTCTTCTTATTATTATTATTATTATTATTATTATTATTATTATTATTATTATTATTATGGTTTTTTGAGACAGGCTTTCTCTGTTTCTGTGGAGGCTGTCCTGAAACTAGCTCTTGTAGACCAGGCTCACATAAATCTTCTTATTCTGTTAAGTTCCATCAGTAGTCTTTGCTGTGGTAGGTTGCCTTCCTCACCTACATGAGGTTCCCCTGCACACTTAGGCACCCTGTTTCACCCACAGGAGAATTCATGTCAGGCAGACTTTTGTCAGTTCTTGTATGATGTTATGCATCTGTGGGTCTCAAGTGAGAACAGCAAATGCAATCCCTATGAGACTGTGGGAGACCATTCCTGAACAGAGAACATTACACAACCTCATCAGGAAGTGAGGAAGACAAAGTGGCATGTCTTCGTTTATAAACTTATGCATTCCTTTCTAGTCTGTTGTGACCTGGAGTTTAAGAAACATTAGTGTAAAGATCATCGGTCTTTCTCTGTAAATCAATCCATTATTTGGCCCTGCACTATGACTCTATTGTTCTTGAGGTTCCCTGTGATGCAGTACCATATATATGTGCATGCATGCATGAGTGTGTGTGTGTGTCTGTCTGTATGTGCATATGTGTGTGAAACTTAGAAAACTTAAATCAATAATTACTCTCTTTTCCAGGGAAATTAAGAGTCCAGATTTGGTTCTCAATCAGACTATGTTGGGATTTCTTCAGCTAAATATTTTACAACCTTCAGAAGACAAAAATCTAGCTTTCACATATTAGAAGAAAAATTCAATATATGTCTTTAATTTCACTTACATGATTATTTCAGTTCCAACCCTTTTCCTGAAAAAAAATGGCATAATTTCTTCTTTAAGGCCAAATATACATAGTCTGTGGAATATGTATGTTATGTCACATTTTATTTATGTATATATATATGTATATTACATATGCATCGCATTTTACATACCAATCTACTGATGAGTAATTTTATGATTCCATAATTTGACTGTTATCTATATAGCAGCTGCAATAAACACGGACATGCAAGGATCTCTACTTCATGTTTAGATTCCTTTCAGTATATACATAGGAATGATATAACTTGATCATATAGTAATTCTATTAATATTTATCTATTCAATTTGGGGCAGCATTTCGTTTACCCTGAGATGGCCTGAAACACAGGATGTAGCTAAGGCTGGCCTTGACCTCTTGTCCTCATGCTTCAACTTTTCAAGTGCTGTTACTGCAGGACTGTGGCGCCATGCTCAGCTTTATCAGTAACTCTTTGAGAGACCTTCATACTAATTTCCAGAGATGGGATGATTTTATATTTCCATCAGCACTGTCTTGGGTTTCTTTTTCCTACAGTATTGCTATTGTTTTTTCTGTTTGTTTTCTTGATAACATTTGAGGAGGAAGAAACAGAACATCAGTGTGGTTCTGATTTATATGTTATTGATGACGAAAGATAGTGACCAAGTTTTTGCCATTTATATTGTTTAGAAATTTTTTGCTTTTGTTTTCTTGTCTTAGGATTGTCTGATCAATTCTTTGCCTATGTATTGCCTGGATAATTTTTTGATGTTTCAGGTTTTTTTTCAAGTTCTTTAGTATCCTGGATATTAACCTAGAAAAGGAATTGAAATCATTTCTGTATTCTGTCAACAATAAAAATCAACTGTGAGTCCAGTTCTTTTCTCCTTCCTCCCTTGATTATTGATTAGGAGCAATTGATAGTTATTTATCAATTTCTGCATTTATTTATACAATCTACATTCAAGGAATAGAAACAAAGTAATAACAGTAACAATGGGAGGATATGAGAAATGGAACTGTCCAAATAAAAATTCAAAATTGCATCCTTCAGTTTGAGTGGCAGTAATTAGGGAAGGGAACAGACATGAAGGAAATTATACCAGAAGAGGGTCATCTAGTTATTTGTTATATAAACATGAGTCATAACTCCTCGGCTCATAGGCTAGAAAAGGGAAAATTGACGCAGATACTCCTTTAAGAGGTAGTCAGCTAATTTATCAGAAAAGGCAACTCAGGCCTTCCAAGCATCTTCCCTGAACTTGGAAAAACAGCTCAGTTGGTAAAGTGCTTGCTGTGTATGCCAAAGGACCTGAGCTGGGATTCTAGTACCACTCCACACACACAAAAAGCCAGACATTATGATGTAAGTCCATAATCCCAGCATTGGAGTGGCAGAGACAAGAGGATCTTCTGGGTTTGGTGGACAGGCAGTTTAGCCTAATTGGTGGCAAACCCTAGGTCTCAGTGAGAGACTCTTTCTTAAATAGCAAGGTGGTGACTAAGCAGTGCTGAGAGCAGAATTAGCTTTGCTCAGGAATGAGTTTCCTAATGGGTTATACAGTGCTAATTGATCTGCTCTGAAATAACATATATACAAGTAACATGAGATAGACTGGAACATTTTATTTATGTATTTAAACATATACATGCATACACACACAAACACAAACACAAAGGAGAGAGAGACAGAGACAGAGAGAGAGAAACAACCTTTCCCTTAGATTGTTAAAAAATGGAAAGACATAGTGAATGTTATGCTATTCATATAGAATGAATGACCACTCTAAATGTCAAGCTCGAACATTCAAGCACACACAATGAATCCCAACTCTATGGACATAATTTCATGGACATATTTCTGGAGACCTGTGGAATTATGGGGTTCTAAATGTCACTGTCCCCAGAACTGGCATGATCTGGGACAGAGAACTCAAGGCTAGGAAAGGGGAGGCTGTGCTGGCCCAGCTATGGAGAGCAGACTGTTTGAATTGAACAGCAATCCCAAAGTAATGGGTTCCTGGTATCTAGAGACAATTAGGATTTTATAAGATCAGGGAGATGGGTCCCTGATGACATCAGTGACTTTAGAAGAGGAGGATGAGAGACCAGCACCATAGGCTGCCTTCTGCTCTGTTATGATTAAAGCACAGAGGCTGTCACTAGAGGTTGGCACCAAGCATTTGGACTTCCTAACACCCAGAATTGTGAGCTCCATGCTTTATAAATTGAATCAATTTAGTTACACAACAGAAATTGTTAACATTTTGAAATGTTATATTCAACTGGAATGCTGCCTTAGCCAGATGTTTGGAAAGAATATTCATCAAAAACTCTCTCAGCCTGTTCAATGACTCAGCAACATGCATTTACAGCCTGCTGGAGAGGGCGAGCCACCTGGCTGCATCTGATGATCAGTACCAAAGAAGCCAGCTGTGCCTCAGCTCCAGCCAGACCCACAGAGAATTATAGCCACCTTGTTCACATGAATTAGAAATACAGAATTACTTGTTACGTGTTTTGTTTTTCTTCAGTGTTGGTTTAGGAGAGATACATATACTCTCCCTTCCTTATTTATAAAAGTCTATCTGATAAGAAACAACAAAAATACTGTGTTGATTTTTTTTTTCCACTGCCAGAAAATAGAGGTTGGCACGATTTTTAGAAAGAAAGCAGTAGGTGTGCTTTGTTAGAAAATGCAGAAAGCATAGAGACTCATGTCCTTGTCTTCTCCAAGGAAGGACTGTGATTGAGATGGGAAGGAAAATGAAGCCTTTCCTCCCCAAGTTGCTTGCCTTTTTGTCGTGGTGCTTTATGACAATAATAGACATCAAACTAGGACGACCACTGACAAGCAATTCAAGCCTGTAAAAGACACAGTGTGAGTCTCACTTCACTCCAGATTTCTTTCCTAAGAAGATGTTTTCCTACCCCAAATAAGACACGTCCAACTAGAACAAGCATGTAGCAGGCAAGGCACTGGGAACAACACCCATCACTTACCACTGGATGTTTTCATAAATATCTGTGATCACATTAAGGGTGTTCTTTAGTTTCTGAATCATTCTCATGAAAAATATTTAGAATTTTTAATGTGACTTTTCAGAATCATTTCTTAAAATGTCTTCTGTATCTCCTTGATAAATTGTTGTAGTAGGTTAGGAGTATGTTATCCCTCAAAGCCTTATTTGTTTTTTAAAAAATTCCTAATACATGGTAAATATATGAAATACCGGTACTTTCCTTATTATTTGTCCTTTATATTCATATGTGAAATTGGCTTCTAGTGTCTTTTTATCTCTAATAGGTTTCATCATCTGCTCATAGTCTAATTAAATGGGTATTTCTGAAGCAGGGCTTTTGTTTGTGTGTTTGTTCTCTGTTTTGTTGTTATTTTTACAACATCTCACTGTGTGGGCCAGACTGGCCTCAAATTCACAGAAACCTGTCTGCCTCTGCCTCCCAAGTGCTGGGGAAAAGCATGTGCCACTATACCTAACCTCATGAGACAGTTTTTTGTACAAAGAAATTATTCCTTGAAAATGAGATACAATATTTCTGTATATCTGAGAAAGCATTTTAAGAAGATAGATTTTTTTGTCAAGCTTTCCAGTTCCTACTATGTGACATGATCTACTCACCTCTTAAGCTTTTGAGTAAAGCTTGGAAACTTAGTTTTTAAAATGTTTTGGATGAAATTCATAGGCTGTTGCTTCCAAGAAGGCCTTCCTATCTTTCCTTCTGCTGTTTCTTTCATAATACCTGACACTGAGTCTCTTTAGATGCAAGACATTCGCTTATTTATTGATCTTTTCTGAGACAGAACTTGGTTTTATTTATCTATTCTGCTCTTCAGTTGTGTATTTTTGCTGTGTTTAAATTAGGCAATGACTTCTTTGATGTTTATAAACTTTCCTTTAACTTCCTCTGGTAGATTTGGTTGTATACTTTTTACATTTTTTAATTACTTTTAGTGAATGTAGCTTTAAACAATTTTCCTTGTTAATAAAAATATTTGTGGCTGATCTGGAACTCTGTAACAGAGGATATTTTATTACTATCATTGCTTAATAACAACATGGCATTAACCATAAATAGTAAAGTGTTGCATCTCAATTCTAAAATATAGGCACTCAATCCTTTGATAGGGTGGTTTAAACTCATACAAATTAATTCCCACTATCAATATTTGAGTTTTACCATCTTTTAGATTTATTCCACCTTTTCAATTTAATTGATTCATTTTATCAGGGCCTTGTGTGTTTGTTAGGGGAAGGGCTCAGTAGGCCATTTCTTTTCAGAAGAGTAAGGTATATTCAATAAGCAACAGGCATCTGGTAGTCTACCTGGATGCCCATCCCTGAACCTGATGGGTTAAGAATACAAAGAAGGGATGAAACAGTGTTCTTGCTAAAAGACAACTTTGAGAATACTTCAGACATTTCAGAAAAAAAGGCAAGAGCTACAAGTAATAAGACATGAACTATGTTTCTGCTAAGTGCTTTGTAATTCAGAAGAAAGATGAATAAGCAGTAACTGTGGTACCTGCAGGAGGATGATGGAGGTAAGCAGTAACTACGGTGCTCACAGAAGGATGCCAGAGGCTGTGTTTGTTGATGTACAGACTCAGGAGTATGTTTTCATCTTGAACTCCAAAGACACAAAGGGATATCCTCCACTAAGACAAAAGGGAGGCTCAAATGTGCCCAGTGCCTTTCCATCCTTGCCTTGCTTCTTGTCTTTGAAGACCAGCTTTATCTGTCATCATTGAGCATCACTTTATCAGTGAGATTTTCATACATGGTCTTTATTATGTTAGGATAGTTTTGATTTTAAGAATGTTTTTACCATGAAAGGATGCTGAATTTTGTGTGCTACTTTTTCTGTATGAATTGTCATGTTTTGTGGATTCTACTTTGTTTTGCCCATATGGTTTCATTGCTTGATTTTCATATTTTGAAAATATGAATAAAATCCACTTGATCATACTATGCAATCCCTTTAATTTGCTGTTGAATTTGGCTGTCTAGTATTTTGTTGAAGATTTCTCTTCTCTATTTGTGACAGATACCAGTCTGTGGCTTTTTCCCTCCTAATATAGTCATCTGGCTTTATCATCAGAGTAATTCTGGCCTCACAAATTAATTATAGATGTTACCTCTCCTCTTGAATTTTTTGGGGAAAGGTTTGAGAAGCATTAGTGTCTGTTCTCTGGATGTTTGAGAGAACTCATTAGAGAAACCATCTGGCCATGGCTTTCTTTTGCTGTGGGCTTTTGATTATTGATTCACTGTCCTCATTAAAGGTATATTCAGATTTTCTTTTTCTATCAGCTTCATTTCTGGAAGGCTGTATTGAAGAACGTTCTCTTTTAACTCGATTATCTAAATTAGTGCCACACCACTCATTGTTCATCATATGCATGACTTTAAGTCAGTTGTAATGAGCCTGACTTAATTACCAATTTTAGATTTTTGAATCTGCATTAGCTGCTTTTTCATTGCTGTGACGAAACAGCATGACCAAGGCAGATTATGGAAAAGACAGTTTGCTTTGGCTAATGATTCCAGAGGAATAGGGATCTATCACTATAGAGAGGGTTACATATTAGCACGCATGGTGGCAGAAGCAGGAAGCTCAGAGCTCACATCTCAACCACAAGCATGAAGAAGAAGCAAACTAGAAGTATGTGAGGCATTTTACTCTCAGTAAGGATGTACTGACCAAACCTCCCCCCAACACCACCAACTGGGGACAAAGTATTCAAATAGCCAAGCCTCTGGTGGCCATTCTCATTCCAACCACACAGTCTGCCCAATTCTTTCTTTAATCAATGTAACCAAAGATAGGTGAATTTTGTTCATCTTCTCAAAGAGCCAGTAACTATTTTTATTGTCCTAAAACTCGTTTTCCTATTCTTTATGTTCTGTCTTATATTATTTTCTTCTTTCTGCTAGGCTTGGGCTTAATTTTGGTCTTTTCTTTCTGGATTTTAAAGTGTGTGCTGATTTTCTACCTTTTTTAAAAAAATGTAAGCATTCAGAGCCATTGATGTACATCTTAGCCTTGGCAGCACCTCATAAATTTTGTGTGTGTTTAATGTAGTTTCATTCCAACACAATCAGAAAAGATATGCTACATTATTTGAACTCTTCTAACTTGATACAGTTGTTTTGTGACCCAATTTTTGGTTCTTCTGAGTAATGTTCCACTTACATTTGATTTTTTTAAAATGGGAATTTTTCTATTGTTCAGCAGATTGTGTATAGGGCAGTCCCTTTCCACCACAGTACCCTGCAATTTTAATCCCTACCATCAATTGATTCTCTCAACACATTTCTATACAATAAAGCATTCTGAAAGAAAGACTGTGGCATTTCCATGACAATGTGCAATTATTATAGTCATTCTAGTGATTTTATCACTTAAATGATTGTTGTCAGTCTCATACTAATAAATAGTATTTAACTAATAAATTAGCCTTCCTCATAAACAAACATGTATGTATAGGAAAACCATAGCAATATAATCTGCTTTACTTGCCATTTCAGACATATTCTACAGGTCTTGCATCATAACTTCCACAGATAAAAGGGGAGCTGTTTTGTGTCCCCCTTTCTGTCTTCTCTTTCCTTATTGATCTTCCAATTGGTTGGGTTTTTCTATTATTGAGAGTAGTAATACTGACCTCATTCCTGCTGCTGAGCTACTTTAAACTTTGATTCTTCATTGTTTCTTGAGATGCTTAGGACTCTGCTGTGGGCCTAGTGTTTTACACATCCCCTTCATAATGGGAGTGGAAATAGACAGTATGTTTCAAAGCTATTTTTCACTACTTTAGACCCTGAGAAAAGATGAGGGCCCCTGTTACTATAAATCTTTCTGCCAAAAGCCACCTGAGCCCCACTGCCATGTGCGAGCTTTACAACAAACAGCCGCCTGCCCGAGTTAGGCCCAAATGAATACAAAGAGAGACTTGTATTAGTTACAATGCTGCTTGGCCAATGACTAGGATTCTCATCTGTTAGCTCAGTCTCAATTATCATATATCTATATATTTTATAAGACTTATCTTATCGGACGCCTTATTGGCGTCCCTCCTAGCTGGTGGATCATATTGTGCTGCTGGAACAGGAGTGGAGGGGAAAAGAGAGCGCCCTTCCTGTTTCTCTTTCACTTAAATATGAGTCTCCTTGCTATGTCACTTCCTGCCTGGATCAGCACTTCTCTACTACATTTCCCAGAATCCTCTTTGACTCCTAGTTCCATCTAACTTGCTGTCTCATTGGCCAAACAATATTTTATTCAATAATCAATAAGATAAACATACACAGTAGTACATTCCCCATCAGGCCCCAAGAAGAAGAGAGCAAAAGAGCCAGTGGAAGTGCTCTCTGTCTTGATGGGACCTCACAGGGGAGCAGATGGGAGGAGGGCGAACATAGTGATGAGGTGTTTCTCTCCTGTTTGTGAGGTGGTTTTAGTTTGTATGTTTGCTGTGGCTTCCTAACTAGATGCTGGAGCTCTCACAAAGGCAGTTTCCCTGCCTGGGTGTTGTCATCTCTTTAGTGGAACAATTCTGCAGACCTTCCTAATCTACCATTAAATGTCATTAACCAGTAATTCTTTTATTTTTCTTCTGTTTTCAAGGAAAGGTCTCACTATATAGCCATGGCTGGTGGCCCGAAACCAGCTCACCCCCCACTCACAAAGATCCACCTGCCTCTGCCTTCTGAATGCTGGGATTGAAGGCATGCAGCACCATACTGGAGTCTAATAATTATTTTTAAAATGTACAAATTCTGCATTTCACATGCTGCTCCATGAGTTTAGTTTTCTTTTTTTTTAAATCTAGGCAAAGTTGCAAGTGGAAGAAACTGTCCCAGTATTGCCACAGGCTTATCCAATATGGAATATAAACCTACCATGGCACAGTAGTCAAGCCTAGTGCCAATCAGGATGTATCAAACACTGACTTCTATCAAGACTGATTAAAAGAATCTGTCTGTTGCTTAGATGGTTAGTTGTTATCATCCTTGTAGATCTCTGCACATTTCCCTAGTGCCTGATTTCTCTTTAAACTTATACTGGCTCCCTCTTTGATGGTATTGCTTATTTTACTCTCCTCTATTCTTCCCCCTACACAACCTTCCTGCTCCCTTATGTCCTCCTCACCCCTCCTCTTCTCCCCTTCTCATTCTCCTAGCTCCCTCTCCCCTCCACCATGCTACCAATTTGCTCAGGAGATTTTGTCCCTTTCCCCTTCTCCTGGGAAACATGTGTGTCTCTTTTGGAGTCCTCCTTGTTGCCTAGCTTCTCTGGTGGTGTGGATTATAGGCTGGTAATCCTTTGCTCTATGTCTAAAATCCATATAGTAGTGAGTGCATACCATGTTTGTCTTTTTGTGACTGGATTAACTTGCTCAGAATGATTTCTTCTAGTTCCATCCATTTGCCTGCGAATTTCAAGATTCCATTGTTTTTTTCTGCTGAGTAGTACTCCATTGGGTAAATGTACCATATTTTCTATATCCATTCTTCAGTTGAGGAGCATCTAGGTTGCTTCCAGACTCTGGATATTACAAATAATGCTGCTATGAATGTAGTTGAACAGATGTCTTTGTTGTATGAATGTGCTTCTTTTGGGTATATGCCTAAGAGTGGAATTGCTGGATCTTGTGGTAGACTGATTCCCATTTTCCTGAGGAATCACCATACTGATTTCCAAAGTGAGGCCCCAACTCTTAAGCTTTCCATAACCTCCCAGTAGCACCAAGGCTTTAGTTACAAAGGCCTATTGGGAACATTCTAGATCTGATTTGTAGCAAAGTTACCCCAACATGAAAGTTAAGCAACCATTTGGAGACAAAGGCTCTTATTTTCTCTCTTTCTGCCCCTGTATTGAATGTTTATAGGGAAGCAAATGCATTAGGTTGATGGAAATGCAAGCATGGTCCAGCTGGACTGCTCAGCAGAGGCCAGTTTTACCTTCTCTGAGAGAGCTCTAAAGCTCCGCTCAAGCTCTTCCCACTTTTGCAAGGAGAATTTAGACTGCCCACCACACAAGTGTCTCTCTCTCTCTCTGGCTGTCTGTTTCTCTGTCTGGTGATAAGCTGGGCGGGGCATTAGCAGCACTAGGGGTAGAGCTTTCTTGTCATTTTGTGGGAGTCCCTCAGAAGTCTCAAGAAAAGAAGCAAAAGCTACTTTGGGAGGTGACTGAAATAAACATAGTAGGAGACTATGCCAAGTGAGTTAGGGAGAAGGAGGCAAGAAACAGGGGTACATTCCAGAAGGTTTCAATTGGAGGCGACGGGCACTCTGTCCACTGGAGCCATATAGGATGAGTAGGTAGAACTTTCCTCATGGTTGTCCTACCCGGGTATGAGGAAGTAGCAGTGATTCCTATGACTTGGCCCTTCCCTGTCTTCCATAAGCTAAATTATTGGTTTGGTGCTGTTGGGAGGTGACAGAATTTTTAGGAGGCAGGACCAAGTAGGAGGACTGGACTCATTAGAGACTTGCCCTTGAAGGGGACATTGGTATTCTGGAATCCTCTTTTCTGTCTTATTTTCCTTTTTGTTTGCCTCAAGTTGTGAGCTTTCTCTCCACATGCTCCCCACAACAACTTCCTGGCCAGAGACCCAAAATCAACTAAAGCAACAGAATATGGACTGAAACCTGCAAAACGGTGACTCAAAAAAAAAAAAAAGAAAGAAAGAAATACCTACTGCCTTAGGTATTTTTGTTATAATAATAGAAAATTAAGAGTGACTGAAGATTTCTTTGAAGGATATTAATTCCCCAGAATTTCTAGGCCCTCATACAAGATGAGTAGACTCAAGAAACTGAAGATAAACTTCCAAAAATATCTCAGTTAACCACACTTGGCATCCCTGGCATCTAATCTGAATGCAGGCTGGATGATGAATGCCGAAGGCATGTATGCAGTATCAATCATTTTGATGTAATTCTCCATATACAAGGAAGGATGTTAAGATGCCGATATTCCCTTGCAGATCTCCAAATACCTAGCTGAGAGGTCCTAACCTAGGGGAACACAATAAATTTCAGCAAAGAAAGCTGTTCTATTAACTGACCTTTCCTGGTAGCCAAAGGCATTTACAAGAGAATACATTGTTCGTGGTGAAAGATCAATTTTCTGCTGACCTTAAGGTGTAGCTCAGCATATAAAGGAATCAATCCATTCTCAGAAGCACGGTCTCAGAAGATTGGAGACCTTGCTGATGTGGCCTGCATCAGTTTTGTAAGGGATACTTACATTACTTAATGAAGACTGGTGCCATGAGGGAAACATTCCTATAGCAGAGATGAACTTAGTGGATTTTTAAAAGGAAGAGGAGAGAAAGGGAGGTGAATAAATGAGGTAAGAGCTGGAGTCAGTTTGAGAGAGGAAACAAGGGAGTAAAAGAGACACAATTGTATTTTCTGTTAACTAAACACACACACACACACACACACACACACACACACACACACACACACACACACACACACACTTCAAATTACTATTTGGGAAAGTATATTGTATTTGAAGGTATTTAGCTATTTGTAAATATGTGAACTCTACTTCCTTCTCAGTTCTTCCCACCACTAGAAATAGTTGTGAGGTTGATTAGCTGGTATTAGTGAGAAATACATAAGCTTTTATTTTTTTTTATCGATTTTCGGAAGAACAGCCAGGGAGAGGTTGACATGCTGTATGTGACAGGAAATTCTGCATACTTCTGATCAAGCCTGTGGCAGTCTCTAAGTGTCATGTTATATTTTGTGGCAAAATAATATAATAATATGTCTGCTATTTCCTAACGATATTTAGTTAGGAAATTACGATGAATTATGGATACAATGGAGACATGCTTTTCAAACAGTCATAAGGGTTCCTATTAAATTGAGCCCTTGGCAGATATTTTTTATATCATTTTTTTATTTTTATTTAAATTCTTTAATTACTACTCATATTTACATATCCATTCCCCACCATTCCCTCGCCCTCCCATCCTCCCAAGTTTCTCCCCAACCCCCCCCAACCCATCCCCCAACTCCTCCCCAGGGATAGTAAGGCCCTCCACCAGGGACCTGCAAAGTCCGTCATATCATTTGGGGGAGGACCCAGGCCCTCCTTGCTGTATCTGGGCTGCAATAGTATCCCTCCATAGGGAATGGGCTCCCAGAGTCCATTTGTGCTCTAGGTTAAAGACTGGCTCCACTGTTAGAGGTCCTATAGACTGTCTTGGCCTCCTAGCTGTTGGCAGATCTTGGAATCACAGATCCAAACCGAGTTTTAGCTTCCACTCCATCTTTGTTTCTGTCCTTAGTCTGGTTTCCCTCTCTCTTGAGGAGAAAGGCTAGAGATTCTCAAATTTGAAGTTTACCATCTTGGCTTGAATTGTTTGTAGGCTAGTATAAAGAGCAGAACAAATGCATGATGCCTAGAAAGGCATCATACTACATGTATATCCTGCAGCCCCTGCCTTGCCCCTCCCCATGAGAGCCATCACTTGGTTCTTATTCTTGACATGCCTTGTTGGCTCAGAATTTGTGACATATAAAGAGGAGTTCTCAGAATAATAATATATTGCATTCTCTACATTATTACAACGAATTCCAAAGACTGGGAAATGTATAAGGAAAGAACAGTTGATGGGGTCACACTGTTGGCAGTTGACAAGCATGGCACTTGCATTGTATTGGCTCCGTTTAGGAACTTATGCTAGGTAGTGTTGTGATAGTATTAAGGAGATAGCACATGGAAAGATAGGAAGCCACACAGCCAGGGAGAGCCTGGTTTGTTCTTCTATAAAACTGTGGAAACTAAGCGCATCAACTCCTCCCTAGGGCAATACTCTTAATGATCCTCTAAGGGGCTCCATCTGGCCCCACTGCCACACCACAGAGCAAACTCTTAGCATATGAATCCTAGGAGACACATTAAAGCCATTTCCAAACCATAACTTGGATTAGCTGGCCTCTCACGTCTTTCCATGTCCAGGGTCAAGTGGTAGAGTTATATAACCAATAGCACTGGGTTCTTTGCCATTTTAAATGGTTCTGTCATCCAGAAGGAATATGCCCAGCTTACACATTAGATGAACTGAGCTAACTGGGCACAGAGTAAAAACACTTCACCAAATACAACTGTATCTATACAGGAAGCTTTTATTGACAACCTCCTATGTGGCAGACACAATGCTGGCAAATGATAAATGATAAGGTAAAGTGATAGTGACAATGCCCATCTTTTGAGAATCTTCTAGCCCAGGAGGGAAGAGCAAGCCACAGAGTGAAGAAGACTGGCAGAGTGACAGGTTGAGATAGGTAGGACCACAGATGTGATCCTCGAATTATGTATCTCAGCTTAACTCCTGCTTCTGATACTTGCTAACTGACTTTCAGAGATGCCTGAACCTCTCTGATCTTCATTTCTCCATCTATCATGTGGTCAGAATACTGCATTTCAGATATGTATATTCACGGATATCAATTGAATTTTCACACATTTCTCATTACTCATGGCATAGAAAAGGCACTTATTAATAGAGAAAGAATTTGAATTAGTTATCTGTGTAGAATCAATTACACTAGCCTTAAAATGTTAAGCAAACGCACACCTATCATCTCAAAGTTCCATGGAAAACCAAGCATATCTCAGATGGGGCTAGTGTTTCAGCATTCCCACAGGCTTCAATCAGTGCATCAGCCAAGGCTGACATTTCATCTGAAGGCTCAACCAGGGAAGGGTCTGATTCCAAGATCACAGAGTTCTTAGAGGTCCAGGGAGCTTAAGGCTGGAAGCCACCCTCATTTCTTTGCCATGTGAACCTCTGGCTTGTTTCATCAAAGTGTGCAAAGGGGAAGCTTTCTGTGAATGAGAAGTCACCGTCATTGTTCTCTGTGCTCTGAAGTGACATCCTTTCATTACCATTGTATTTCAAAGGTTAGGACCAAACTGCAGGCCTTGTGCACTTGAAAGGAGAAAAACTTTCAAGGTCATGAACATCAGGAAGTAGAGAAATTGAGAGCCATCTTGGGGTCTGCTTGATGTATGTTTGTTTTAAGAGAACTTTAAATACAAATGTATTTTACTTAATTATATAATACCAATAATAAATAATAATATACAATTGTTATGTCTGCATAATATGCATTATATGTACCATGTAAAGAACAAATATTTCAGGTTTGCTGAGAAGAGGGAAGATTAATTAGAAAAGAATATCATTTCCTTAAAGTGTGGCCACTAAACAAACTAGCAATGAAAGAATTTGTCCAGAGAAGATTGTAAGATAAAATACAGGCATGACTGGGCAGCCAGCCTAGTTGGCACACTGCGCTTCTAAATAAGAAGCATGTCACACCATACTCCCGAAGTGAGAACACTGAATTCTTGAGCAGCCAATAGCTGGCTCGCAGATGAGTCTATCCTTTCCACATCTCCCTTGCTGTACTTCTTCTGTACAGACACCCTAGTGGTCTGAGCCCTCGCTATCTAATCTGAGGTGATGTCTAACCAGTCACAGTTAATAGGCTGCCACTATATAAGTGGTTGCTTACGTGCAATAAAGCATATGCAGTTCCCTGAAACCATCTCTGGAGTGGTTAATCTCTGCGCCCTTCACTGACCCATGGGCATTGCTGTCTTAGGGGGAGACACTCCAGTAATGAAGACAGGATAGAGAGCACAATGTGGGTAGGCATGTAGGCAGAGGAATATCTTACACCATCACACACTGTGGTGACATTGTCCTAATCCTGGGTGACAGTAGAAAGCTGTGGAGACAAGCAAGGAGGTTTTATATTCATGAAAGTGTCCTTCCTCTCAATCTCATTTCCCCCTGCTTTGTCCCCAGGCAGTCTGGCCTAGAGGGGTTGCCTAAGTCTTTTTGCCTCTAGATCCAACTGGTTTAAAAAACAGTGGTGAACATCCCAAGAGACAGGAAAGAAGGAAGAACAAGAGTTGGGATATTAACACCATCTGGATACCTTTTGTGAGCCTGCCTTGACCTGATAGTATCCTTGGACCAAGAGCTTGGCTCTTTCTATGTAGCTCTACTCTAGTTTCATGACAACCATCTCTTGTCTCTTCATATCTTGTGGAAACCTTGGATTACTTTGCTTAGGGTTGCAGGAATTAGTATGATTCTGAGGAGCTAGAGTTGGATAAAGAGGGAAGATTTCTACCTTTGTACTAGGCCATCAGAGAAGAGCTATGTCAACAACACTTGCACCAAGTCCAGAAGAAGGAAAAGTTTGCAGGATAAATTGGAAAAACAAAGACTGGGGTCATGTATGTAGAACCCAAAACATTTGGAGGATGGTAATGTGAAAGTTCTAGAAGTTGTGCAATGTAGGAGTCTGGAAAGTATCCTGAACTAGGAATATTGTGTAGGAGACATTGGAGTGATGTTTACATTTGAAAATACAGGTGAGAAGGGGCTTGTCTAAGGAGAGAGGGATTAGGAGAGGATAAGCTTTTAGAAATAATTTAGGAAAATTAAGACCTAATAGATCTAGAGAAACACCTTTCATAAATTCTATTATCCATTTCAAAACTACTGTCATAAGACAAATGTACCCCCATCTCTGCACCTTCTCCATTCATTTCACAAATATTTATAATGTATTATTCTAGATATGTTTGGTCAAAAAATGGTCCAAAACACCACAAAATTTTACGCTGTGGAGCTTCCACTATAGAAAGGCAAAGTAAAGTTAAACTAACCTATATAAATAAATGCCACAGGTTAGAAAATGTTAATGCTACATTGTTTTTAAGGAACACATGAGATTTCATTTTTAGTATAGTATAAGGATGGGCTTCATTGAGACATTAGCAGTCAAGAAAAGTTTTGAAGAAGGCAGGGGTAATGAAACATGATGATATGTGGGACTTACTGTTCCAGGCAGATAGAAGTGTCATTACAAAGCCCCTAAAGAGTATCATCTTGTCTTGGGCATAAACTAACAAGGTCACCAGAGTGGACATTGAAGAGGACAGAATAAAAACAGTGATATTAAAGACACAAGAAATGCCTTAATTTAAGTATGAGAAGCCCCTGGGAGATATTATGAGGATAGTAAGGGGCCTGCAGCCTGGGAAAGGAGGGCTGTAGTCAAAATAGTCAGATATTAGAAGGAAGAGCCATTTTGTGGTGAGGGGGACATTGCAAACAGAAAGAATTCTTGTGAGGTTAGAGAGCCATTGTGAGAATAGAGGAGGCTATTGTGAGGATAGTGAGCCACTGTGAGAAAAGGGTCTACTGTGAGGAGGGGGAGCCACAGTAAAATTAGTGAGCCAGGTGATGAGGGGGAGCCACTGTGAAGAAGGGAAGGCACTGTGTGAAGGGGGCAGACACCCTGAAGAGAGAGGCAACTGTGGTTCAGATGCATTGTATGAGAGAAGAATAAAACAAGAAAAAATAATAGTATGTTCTGAAAGCAAATATTATGGCCTGAGAACAAGAGTTCAGGTTACTCTAAATACCATATTTTGATGCTACA
The DNA here is from genome assembly GCF_003668045.3 of Cricetulus griseus. Taxonomy (NCBI): domain Eukaryota; kingdom Metazoa; phylum Chordata; class Mammalia; order Rodentia; family Cricetidae; genus Cricetulus; species Cricetulus griseus. The sequence goes on along the minus strand of NC_048599.1, from coordinate 30,702,772 downwards.
GTTTCATGATGCTAGTGGTCTGTTAATATGTTCCAAAAGATTTCACTTAGCCCGGCATTATGATTCATACCTTAATCCCAGAAATTGGTAGGTAGAAGTAAGTGACGCTCTCTGAGACTGAGCCCATGCTGGTCTACATAGCTAATTCTGGGCCAGCCAGAGATATATAGTGAGACCCTTTCTCAAAAATAAAGTTTTAAAAATGTAAATGATTGTACCTGATATTCACAAAGATCTTAGGCCAAACAGAAATACGTAACAAATAGCTAATGATGACCCAAGAAAATTTAACTTCAAATCTGAACCACACCAACTCTTCACTGCCACACACTTTTTCATCAGTCAGAACTGTAGAATCATCAGCACATTTGAGGCTTTTTTTCTGAGAATGTCAGCTCATCATGAAAATGGGCTCATTTGAGGTTCTTGGTGGAATCTAAAACCAGGGAGTGACATTTTATTGAGAAACAGGATATTAAGAAACTCTTCATAATATTTGTTAATCTCAAAAGTTTATTGCAGAAAGAATAAGCGAAATCTGACAGATTTGCATTAACTAAGAAATCAGTGTTAACACCATCAGCTGTGGGGAAATTCACATCGCATGTCTCAATACTACAATGCCTGGAGCACACAACAACACCTCCAATGTGACTACAATGCACACCCTAAATCTAAACACAAGCACATATCAGGATCTTTCTCCCTGAACTACCCTCAGCTCCCCGGCCACCATGGGATGCATCAAGAGAATTCAGATGAGACAGCACCGTGTAGAAAATAGAGATCATTACAGAGTAAAGTGGGTGTTCGAAAGAGCTGAGTGGATAGAGGCCTGATGGGCCATTGGTGAGGGAGGCACTCAGGTGGGGAGGACGAGAGTGGACAAAGGGACCAGAGTATCAATCCACATTTTCAGATAGACTTTATACTGTTTCTTAAGGTTTCTTGAGTAGACATATTCCTGAGGGGCATCCATATGATTGACAGGCTCATTTGAGCTAACTCCTAGGGAGGAAAGGTATGTCTTTGTTCTCTGTCAGAAGCCCTCACTAGATAATAGTCTTAAAGCCACCCAGTCATATCTCCACCCAGGTCCAGTGATATGACTCAGATTTCATTCTTCTGACTAGTAAGCAAAATCCTGCCGTCTCCAGTCCTGCTTTTACAAGCAGTTGATTAAGAGGGAGGAGTCGACCCTCAGTGCCCTTCAAGTCCGTTGACATCCACTTACCAGAACTATCAGGCATACTGCAGTGGAGGGGTCCCTTTTGCAGGTTCTTTGTCTCACGGACAAAAGAATTTTACAAGTGCACTCAGAAGGAAACTCAAAAACAATATTACAGAAGTCATAAGAGAGGAAAAACAATGGGGTAGGCAAGATAGAGCTCTCAACAGTGGCTGGGAGAAAAGGGAAGAAAGAGGGGGCTGGGAAGAGAGAGCTATGTTTTCTAAAGTTAGATTGAAGTCAAGGAAGTGATCAGGGTGGTTTACCTGCAGTCCCAGAACTTTAGAGGTAGAAGGAGGAACATGATGAGTTCAAGGTCATCTCAGTTGCATAGTGAGTTTGAGGCCTCTAGGCTGTATGAGACCTTGTCTATGTGAGACAGAGACTGAGACACAGAGAGACAGAGACAGACAGGGAGACAGAGATAGATAGAGATAGACAGAGAGACAGAAACAGAGACAGTGATAGAGACAGAGACAGAGAGAGCATGATGAAAAGAAAAGGAAAAGGAAAAAGGCAGGCTTAGCAATGGATGTCTACAGCAATTATAAGGCTTGCAGGCTATTTTCAGAGAGACAACAGAATGGGTGTCAGGGTTAGCAGGCTGAAGTAATGGTGGCAGAAGTCCAGGAAAGGGAGTTGGAGACAGGAGAGAGAGAAAGTTAGACTTTTAGAATTGGAATTCACAAAGTCTGCGCTGTATCTCATTAAGGGAGAGGCTGTTCCATTTTCTTTTCAGTGTATGATTATTTTATTTCTCTACTTTCTGGCTAGTCTTCTTAAGGTTGTAAAACAAGATTTTCTCTTTGAGACAGGAGGCCTTTCATCTGTGCATGAGAAACTCCTACTGTCTACATCAAGAGGATATTATGGCCCATGGAGCAAGCCATTTGTAAAAGAGATCACTGACCATCAACCATGCTGTTTATGTCAGAGGATGGCACCATGCTGGTTTTCAAATGTTCCATAGGAAGGTCTCCCCAACACAGAAGACACCCACTATGTTATCTGAAAGGATGGCATCAGCTGTGTGTCAGAAAATATTGGTATGTCCAAAATGGTACATGAGAAGAGGCTAGCAACAAATACCCAATTCCTTACTTTTTTCCCTGCCTAGTGCCACTACCATTCTCCACCTGCTGTGTCCCCAACATGTAAGAAGAAGATGAGACTCTCTTGTATGTTAAAGGAGACTTGAGTTTCCTGACAGGACTATGGTTTAGGTTGCTTTCCTTTGCCGTAATAAAGCCATGGGCAAGAACAACTTGGGGGAGGAGAGGGTTTATTTGACTTATAGGTCACAGCTCATCACCCAGGGAAGCCAAGGCAGCTACCAAGCAGAGACCAGGAAGGAATGATGTTTACTGGCTTGCTCTTTATGCTTGATCAGCTTGCTTTCATGTAAAACTCAAGACTACCTGCCCAGGAGTGGTAATGCCCACTGTGAACTGGATCCCACCATATCAACCTTTAGTCCCACAGGCCAATCTGATGGAGGCAATTCCTAAACTGAAGTTCCCTCTTCCCAGGAGGCTCTAGGTTTTATCAAGTTGAGAGAGACTAATGGAGACAAACCACAAAACACCACTTTCTTGTTATGAAAAGTGTTATTGGATCAGGTAACAAAATTTATTCTGTCTTTAGTTAGAAACAATATAAATCTCATATTTTGTAGTATATGTTTTAGGCTAATATTCATTCCTTATTTTAATAATCATAATGGGTCTGGAAAGATGGTTCAATAAGTAAAAGTCTGCCACCAAGGTGGCTATTCTGAATTTAATTCCCAGGACCCACATGATAGACATAGAGAGCCAATTCCCACAAGTTATTCTCTGACCTCCACATATGCACCAAAGCATGTGCACACTTATACATACACATGTGTACACACAATAAATTAATGAATAGAAATTTAAGAAATAATCCATGAACAGCCTCAAGTCATTTAAGAGTGAAAATTAGAATCATACTATAATCAACACTAATAGATTTGAAATAAATCCTAAATGTATGCTTTCAGAAATAATGATAATTCAAATATGGGCATACAAACCATACTCTACTTCTAAAAGGGAATCTAAACCTGTGTTAAAGATCCAAGAGTGCTGACTAATTAGATTCCTGATCATAGAGTCTTAGAATGTTATAGATCTGAAGCTGAATTCTCAGGCTATCCTTAGTTCTAATAGTCCTCATTGCCTTGCTCACCTCTGTCTGTCCTGACATCCTTGTGACTAACAGAGAAAACTCCTGGATGTATTAACAGACTCTAAGCTTCCACAAACCAAGATGATGAGACTGTCATCAGATGACATCTGCAGACCATGGAAAGTACCTTCTAATACCATGAAAGCTAGTCGTTGAAATGAAGCTTCTAGTTGTACACCAGTTCAATTTCTCCATGTTCAATGGCAAAAGTAGAGTTGTGCCTTCAGCAGAAAGGCCTTGCCATGACTGACCATGATTTTGAAGTACTGATGAATATAAAGAATGACTCTATATACCTATGACATGAAAATACCTGAGTGACGAAAACATTCCACAAGTTTTGCTAATGCCACCACGATGTGCTGTCTACATCAGCTAAGTTTCTACATAAATAAAAGGAGAGTGAGTTTCCTCCAAATTATGCGCCCCCCTGCATCAGAGAGCAAGTCTACATACATAGCAACAGTATTCTTTTAGAAGAAGTAATGTAAAGTAGATTCATATGGAACTTTTTTCCACTTAGGAATTTGAAAATACACTGAAGAATAGGCTGCTTCACTTACAACATGTGCAGCTTTCTTCATCAGATTTCATTTTTTAAGCATATTGTTCTACCTGCCTTCTCCCCAAGAGAGGAGGCGGAACACCACACTGGCTTGTGTTTCTTCCAGCTGGTTCCCAAGAATGGATGCCAATGTGAAATCCATGAAAGGAGAAGGGTGTTTTATGGATTAAGTGAAGAGTAAAAATATCTAATAAATTATATATGTTGAAACCACCTTCAAAAAGCAATCAGGTAGGAGTCTGTAGGAATCTGGAGTTCATGTACATGCGTATGATGAGAGGAAAGAACATTTTTCCAAAAAGATTTCTGATGCAACCTGCATTTCTCAGCAGGACAGCGAGTTTGGAAATAAAAATGAGTGTTTCTGGTGTCTTGTGCTCTTGCTGAGATAGCAAAGCCACTTTAGCTCTGTTATAAAAAAGAGCTGGCTGGGCTCTGGTGACATTTTCTGATCTCAAATGAGGCATCCAATTATCTTATTAGATTATTAAATGGATTGTCATGGAGGGTCTGGATGCCGCAACCAGGAAATTTCTGCATCAAGGTCAGGTTGGAGAAAGGAGCACACTGTGTTCCCTTTTAGAGTGCGTCTGAACCCTTCCCTCCTGCAGAGAGGAGATGTGATAGTGCCCCAGCACCCATTGTTCCCTCTGCTCCAGCCCAGACCTCCTAGCTCAGTGATGTCTCATCCTTCAGGAGACTGGCTGTGACACACACGTTCCAGCTACTGATAATGGTATTCAGATCTCCAGAACTCATGCAAAAGCCAAGCACAGCAGCAGAGGCATCTGTAGATCCCAGCACTCCCACAGGGAGATGGGAGGCAGAGGAAGGGGAATCTCCAGTTAGCCTGGTATATGCCGTGACAAACAAGATGGGAGGCAAGAACTGACATTCAAGGTTGTTCTTTGACCTCTACACACATGAAGTAGTACCCATGCATCTTCATGAACATGTATCCATACGCATGCATATACACTATATACAGGCATATACAGACAGACCATGAAAAGATTTTAAAATCTACAACACAGACTTTACTGGACTGCTACCCATTCCTTCAAGACAACCCACTCAATCTGTCTTTGGAGTGTTTGCTTTGCTAAATGAATTTCTGCATAAACTGTATGAATCTCTTGACTGAATTCTTTTCTTCAAGATGACAAGGTCCCATTCATTACCTTCCCACATGACAGAGAGGAAGTGCTTAAACCTCTCTTTGTTTTTATGAGGCTATCATGGTAGAGATGTCACCTTCATAGCCTATCTAATGTTAACTACTTCCTAGAGATTTAACCCCATAATCATCATGTTAGGATTGGGACATCCATATAAAGATTCATGGAGTGCAAAACTTCAGTTCGTACCAGCTGCATGTTCTCTTCAAAGGTCTATTACATCCTCCATTGATAGGCACTGGTGGCTAATATTAGACCTCAATCTAATGAGATTAAAGGATATTTAAGCAACAGGGAAAGTATTATTTCTGTGTGAATCTGTAAAGATACAACCTAGGAAATGTGTGAGGTAGACTGATTTGTGAAGATTCACCTTCACCATGGGCAGGCACCATCCAATTGATTGAGAACTACAAAATAACTGATAGAAGAAAGGTTGATTCACTGTCTGTCTTCTAGAGCCACAACACCACTTTCTTCTTACCCTTAGACTTCAAAACAGATTCTGTGACTTTCTGACCTGGGGACTTGCACTCATGCTCACTCCCATTCTATGTTCTCAGACTAACAATATCATCATTGGCTTCTTGAGTTCTGAGGTCTTTGAACTTGGACTGATCCACACTAAGGGTGTTCTTGGTCTCTTACAACACTTTAGAAGAGTTTGTAGGGTTTTTCAGCATCCACAACAAAGTAGGACAAACTCATTAACAAATCCCTTCTCATCTATTCCTCTATCTATCTATCTATCTATCTATCTATCTATCTGTTTACCTACCTATCATTTAAGTTGATCTGTCTCTGTCTCTCTGTATGTTTATCTGTCCCTCTTTGTTTCTCTCCGTGTATCCCACTCTCTGTCTCCACATCTATCTATCTATCTATCTATCTATCTATCTATCTATCTATCTATCTATCTATCTAGCTAGCTAGCTAGCTATCTACTCTACTCTGTTCCTACCTGGTTTCTTTCTCTATAGATCCCTGGATACCATGACATTCACTGTGGTTGCAGCTCTGTTTTGTTTTTTGTGCAGTGATTGAGACTGAGTCTAGAGGCGTAAGCATGCTAGGCAAGCACTCTCTCACTGAGCTATATTTCCAGCCTATATACTTATCAAGAAGCAGCTTTTTATGAGACAGCCGCTCTGATCACTTATATCACTAAGTACTGGACACATTTATACTTTTCAAATGAATGAAATGTAATTCCTTTTTTTGAATAGTGTACTAAGCATTTTCCACAATTTCATTTAGAAAAGCCAACTCAGAAAATAGTAAACAAAAGCTATTTGAGATTCCTTGGTTTTGGGAGGACTGTTATCAACCTTTCTAGATATCTCTTTTATCTATCTACATGTGCCTAAACACAGGATTTTATAGAAAAAGCATCTGCTACATATGATTTTTTTTACCATGTCTTGTGGCAAAATTTTCAACCCAAAATCTTTCCTCATTACTATAGCTGCTCATCCTTGTGGGCTTCATAGTAATTACCATAGTTTACTTTCTATTGTGATGCACACCATGACCAAATTCAACTTGTGGAGGAAAGGATATATTTCAGCATATAGTTTACAGTCCATCATGATGGGAAGTCAAAGCAGGAACGCAAGTCAGGAACCCTAAGGCAGGAGCTGAAGCACAGAACATAAGAAATGCTGATTATTGGCTTGCTTTGTTCGTTTTCTTACACACCACAGGACCACCAGCCCAGGGATGCAACTATTCGTAGTAGATTCAACCCTCCTCTGTCAATCATCAAGGTGTTCCACAGGCTTGGCTATAGGCCAATCTGATGGGGACTTTTTTTTTTTCAACTGAGGGTCCCTTTTCTCAGATGTGACTCTAGATTACATCAAGCTGACAGAAGAATTGACCAACACAGTAACTGCAGAGAGTCCTTGAGAGCAATTGTTCCAGTGTCTTCCTCCATTGGTAGCTGTTTTACTTCCTGCTGAGAAGAGTAGCATGCCTGAACAGCTCTGTGCTGTCCTAAAACACTTCTGAGGTAAAGAGTCTGAATGTGTGATGGTCAGTTTTGGTTGTTGGCTAGATGGATGCCTAGAATATTGGTAAAGCACACTTCTGGGAGTGTCTGTGTGGATAATTTTGGAGACGACCAACATGAAGATTAGCAGAATGAGTGAAAAATTTCATCCTGAACACAGATGATATCATTCAATAGTCAGGAGTGATGATACAGTGACAAAGAGGAAGCTGATATGTCTGCCTTGTGCACCCTCTTGAGCATGCTCCCATTTTACTGATGTAGATGATACACTCCAGATACCCAATTCAGCCTTTGAACATGAACTTGTATAAGCGACTCTCCAGGCAACTTCCTGCACCAGACAGGGAAGTTAGCATTGTCATTCTTGTTCTAAGCCTTCAGGCTTCTTGGGCTGAATCACTTCCTATTTCCCTTGCTTTTTAGCTTCAGGAAGCCCGTTAGGTCCTGTGAGCTCAGCCACTAAATCCCCTCTCCTAACTATGTGTGTTCTATTGGCTGTGATCCTCCGAAGAACCCAGGCTAGTGCAGATGGCAAATGATGACCACATTTCCTATGTTGTCTTCCACAGAGGTTATTTTCTTTTGTTTTCTCTCCCTACAACCTAAGAGCGAACCTGTTTTCCCACACCCATCTCAGCAGTTCATCTTATTGGCCCTCATGACCTTTAATAACTTGACTATTCGAACTCCTTTTTCTGCAATGGGGATCTTTTTTGTATGTTTTGGAGGGAAAGGTTGAAAAGATTAATTATGTGTCATGGCTATCCTCAGACTTACAATCCGCCTGCTTCAGTCTTATTTAAGATATTTAGAAAATGGCATAATTCTAAGTTTGCACACAGAAATGGAAAGAAATGTGAGTTTCTTACCCACAGGAAAACTTGAATGTTGTACTCATTGATGTCACACTGTCTAATTCATAACATCCATTTCCTCATGTGTGTCTTCTCTGAATAGGAATGGGGATAGCTTGCGTTCCGCTTCCTGGGTGGAGAAACAGCAGCTCCAGTGACAGGGTGTGCCATTTACGTGGTAGATTTGGTTATGCCGACTCTTGGTGCAGAATTCCCCTGATGCTACTTGCCAAGGAAACAACATGTGATGGTGATAGTCTTTGTTGTAGATTGTAGCCAAGGCTACCCCTAACCCAAACACTGAAAAGCTCCAGACCATGCTCCACTTAAACCACCCTCTGGGAACAGACCCCACACAGCCCATAGCTGGCCCCAGTGTTTTCTGAGTCCATTCCACAAAGGACTGTGAAGTCAACCCTCATCTCGGTCTTAAGAAACCATGATTATGGAGTGCTGTCAGCCAAAAGTTTTGTCTTCCTCAAGGCAGTGGAGAGGTATAGCTCTATCTTTCTTCCACTGTATTTCTGGTTCATGAAGTTGTGTGGTGCTGCAAATTAAATATTTGATAAATAAATCTCACAGTGACCCCGAGGCCATTACTTGTTCTCCCTTGTTTAATAAATACAGATTCATGCCAGAACTTAACTATGTGATTGCTGGCCTATCAATAAATATTTGCCTGAGGGCAGTGTGCTGAATACACGAGGCAGCTGAAGGATATGAGACGCCTCATTTTTAAGGAGCTCATAAGCCAGGCGGGAAGGGAAATCATCACCACATGAAAAGGCCACCACCACACACAGTGTGAACATCTGCACTTGATTGGGGAAGAAAACCACTTTCCCCTCAGAGCCCGACTCTGCTGGAAATGCTATAAACATCTTCAGAGAATCCATTCCCACAACTGCAAGGATTGTTGTTTTCCCTTAACACACAGGAAATTCAATAAATAAAAGGGGCTTTAACTGGGATCAGGAAAATGATGGCATTTTTGTCTCAGTTCGGAGAGAATGAGATGGCAGAGGCCTGACCTCTGGTGACCTGAGTGAACTTGATCTCACAGCAGAAACCTAGATGCTAAGCAAGCCCGAATGAATCTGGAAAAGAATATTCTGAGTAGTGCAGTCAAGGAAGCTCCTTGCAGCAATTGAAGTGCTTAGAAAGAACACTCCCCCCCCCCCACACACACACTGCTAGAGGGCTTGAAAATGCCTCTCAGAGGGGAGATATCAGACCCCCACAGTCTGCTGTTATCCTACTGGAAATCAGGAGTGGAACCTACTATGTCTCTGTTTCCACTCAGAAGATTAAATTTAATATGCCATTAACTTGAAAAAGACAAATAAAAAAGCAGAGAATATCCTATCAGAATGGCTAAAATAAAAAACACCAATGACAGTTTATGCTGGAGAGGATGTGGAGAAAAGGGAACACTCCTCCACTGCTGGTGGCAGTGCAAACTCATACAGCCACTTTGGAAATCAGTATGGTGGTTCCTCAGGAAAATGAGAATCAGTCTACCTCAAGATCCAGCAATTTCACTCTTAGGCATATACCCAAAAGAAACACATTCATACAACAAAGACATCTGTTCAGCTATGTTCATAGCAGCATTGTTTGTAATAGCCAGAACCTGGAAGCAACCTAGATGCCCCTCAACTGAAGAATGTATAAAGAAAATGTGGTACATTTACACAACAGAATACTACTCAGCAGAAAAACAAAAAGCAAAAAACAAAAAACAATGGAATCTTGAAATTCGCAGGCAAACGGATAGAACTAGAAGAAACCATCCTGAGTGAGGTAACCCAGTTACAAAAACACAAACATGGTATGTACTCACTCATATATGGATTTTAGACACAGAGCAAAGGATTACCAGCCTACAATCCATACCACCAGAGAAGCTAGGAAACAAGGAGGACTCTAAGAGAGACATACATAGTCCAGACATACATGGTCCCCCGGAGAAGGGGAAAGAGACAAGATCCCCTGAGCTAATTGGGAGCAGGGGGGAGAGGAGAGGAAGTTAGGAGAAAGAGAATGGAGAAGAGGGGGAGAGGAGGACATGAGGGAGCAGGAAGAGTGAGTCAGGGGAAGAACTGAGGAGAGCAAGAAAAGAGATACTGTAATAGAGGGAGCCATTATAGGTTTAAAGAGAAATCTGGCACTAGGGAAATGTCCAGAGATCTACAAGGGTGTCCTCAACTGACAATCTAAGCAATAGTAGATTGGTTACCTTAAATGCCCTTCTCCAATAATGAGATTGATGACTATCTTATATGCCATCCTAGAGCCTTCATCCAGTAGCTGATGGAAGCAGAGGCAGACACCCACAGCTAAACACTGAGCTGAATTCTGGAATCCAGTTGCAGAGAGGGAGGAGTGATGAGCAAAGGGGTCAAGACCAAGCTGGAGAGGCCCACAAAAACAGCAGACCTTAACAAGGGATTGCTCATGGACCCCAGACTAATAGCTGGGAAACCAGCATAGGACTGTTCCAGACCCCCTGAACAGGTATGTCAGTTTGGAGGTCTGGACAATCTATGGGGCCTCTGGTAGTGGATCAGTATTAATTCCTAGTACACGAATGGACTTTGGGAGCCCACTCCACAAAGAGGGATACTCTCTCAGCCTAGACACGAGACTTTGAAGATCCCCCATGGAAGGCCTCATCCTCCCTGGGGAGCAGAAAGGGGATGGGAAAGGGGGTTTGTGGGGGGCAGGGGAGGAGGGGAGGGAGAGGGAACTGAGATTGACAGGTAAAACAAGCTTGTTTCTTGTTTCTAATTGAAATTTTAAAAAACAGAGCATAACCCCTTCTGAGTGATGCATGGGTGGGAGGAAGCCTTCCAGAAAGGGTGGACCACTTCTATGAGTTTCTTTGGCATTATGTATAAGCACATAAGTCGAATGAGGTTAGTCAATGGTAACTCATCATATCTAATGATCCAGGACAGTGGTTCTCAACAGTGATGATTTTTTTTCCCTCCAAAAGACATTTGACAATGCCTGGAGACATTTTTTGGATGTCATAACTAGAAAGTGTATGTGGTTACTGGCAGCCAGTGGGAAGAGACCAAAGAGAGACATTTCTGGCATCATATACTGTACATTCAGGCTCCCACTGTAAACATTCATACTACCCAAACTATCAGTAGGATGCAGGCTGAAAAACCCTTCTCTGGGGTGATCTGGGTAGGACTGAAATGGTTTCTGTGCCAGAGAATGCCATATGGAATACAGCAAGAGTTCTCAGTCTGCCAGGGACATTTACAATTTGTGTACCCCAGCAATCTTCTGAGGTGGCTGATAATGAGACTCTATGGTGTTGCTGATTATAGCAAACCATGCCACCAACATGAGAAAAGTCCAGCATGTGAGACTTGCTCAAGCCTCAAGCCACAATCTCAACATGGGAACAGCACTCTGTGGTTCTGGCATCTGAGAAGCGGTTCCTGAGGCCCTGCACTCCAAAAGGGTGCATGCGGCAACCACAGATGGCCACTCAGTAGAGTGTCAGTAAAGGACAGATGGAAGAATAGAACCATGGCTTCAAGGAGACATGGCTTTACAAGTGTATCAAGGGTTAATGATTTTTAAGTTCAAATGATAACTCACCAAGCAGAAAATGAGCTTGTATCAAAGGTTTGATTCAACTCTTTAACCAGTAAAGGAACTAGTAAGATATCATCAAAGATTCTGGGGCAAACACAAACATACTCAAGTTGCTGAATTAGGGACACTAAAACAAATCCTCAAGTAATACCAGACTGGCATTTTCTGCAGAGGAGGGGATTTCAAGGTCCTTTCCCAAGACAGAAGTTGTGTCTTTTCTGTCATGGATGTGTCTTTCTCGGTGCTATCAGTTATCAGCAAATTAGTTGCTAAGTAGATCAAAGACAATGAAAGGCCCAGAACTCTGGAGAACCAAACAAACAGGAAGGGAATATTTAGATGATGCTTGCATTCTGTAGAAGAGATTCCAAAAGGGTTAAGTCCACTTCAAAGTTCTTGGCAATTTTCTTGCAGAAGTTTTGTGGTTGTTGCTCATGGGGCTATTATGATGTGTTTTTGCTGTTTGGAATGAAGGAGAAAATTTGGCACATCAGGAAGGAGGGGGAAGAATCGAAGAGGCAAAGCCCTGAATGTTAGAGATCAGAAGATTCAATAAGAAAGTACCAGGTTGGCAATGTTCCCACATGGTAACTATTTCTACTTAGGGGTGATCTCACCATGGGGTGATATGTCTTTCAGATTCTGCTGTTCCTGGAATCGAAGGTAACTGCAGATTTAGGACAATGACTACAGACAAGAACAGGACATTGCAAAAACAAAAACAAAAACTAAGTTATTCTTGAATAGTGATAAGACAGATTAGGTATCACCAGCTTATTGAATGAGTAACATGTCTATGTGGAGAGTCAAAAGGGGCTCTAAGCAAAAGCAAAGGAGACAGAAAAAAATGGAAGCAGAGACAGTAGAATTTTATACTGCTCTTGGTTACCCCGAGAGTCCCCAAGCAAGGAGTAAATGCTTCTCAGCAAAAGCCATTTATATGAACCTGTTGCAGTTTCTCAGGGAAATTTTAAGGAAAGAAATAGACTGAGAGTAAAATGCAGAAATTGGATGTCAGGCATTTAGTGATGCCAGGAAATATTAAATGACCAACCTTAGAGATTAAGAAAAGATACTATAGGGAGATACAGCAAAATGAGATTTGCATAAGTAAAGACCAGCTGTGATATATGTGAATGACTTTATGGCATAACGAGAGTCATTAGCAAAGGAATATACACTTATATCAATTAACATAATAGACACACACACACATACCAAAAGGCACAGAGTAACTGCATGGGTTAAAGACAGTTGAATGAAAAGTTTTGGAGTAATTGGACACCCAGAGGCAAAATCTCAATCTCTTTCTCAGAATTAACATATATCATAGATTTAAACACGAAAGGTAAAAGTATAAGTTTTTTAAAAGAAAATATTTAGCCTCCAGGACAAGACAAAGAAATCTTAGAGCTGACATTAGACAAAAGAACAATGGATAAATCTGACTTCACAACAAACTAAAAAGCTTTTGTTCTGTTAAAAAGTAAAAGAGCTGCTTGGGCATGGGGGCTGTAGGGTTGCATTTCTCAGTGGATAAGACACTTGCTGCACATGTGTGAGAACTTGAGTTTGAAACTTCAGAATCGATGTAAGGCCTGGTGTGTACCTGAAATCCCAATCCTCCTATAGCAAGATGGCAGGCAGAGACAGGAGGATCCCCAGAAGTGTGTGGGTCAATTAGCCTGGTGGACACAGCAACGAACAAACAAGGACACCCTTTCTCAAATAAGTGGGTGAATAGGACTCATAGCCAAGACTGTCTTCTGACACCTTGGCATGTGTGCTTCCGTACTCACAAATGAACACACACACTCACACACACACACACACACACACACACACACACACACAGAGAGAGAGAGAGAGAGAGAGAGAGAGAGAGAGAGAGAAAGTGGGTACTTTGTTGACTGAAAGAAAATATTTGTAAATGACACATGAAACAAATGGTTAGTATGTAGCATAAATAAAAACTCTAATAACTGAATAAACAATTATCCAATAGGGAAAATACATGAACAAACATTTGTCCAGAGATAGAAAATAGATGGAAAGGTAACATGGCTCCACACATGTAATATTCCTGAAATGATAAATTTAAAGAATGGAAAGGAAATAATGGGTGGGAGGGAAGTTTCTGGAGATACAGAAAGGCAACAGGAAGGATCCTTGTGGTAGTAGAATTTTCCTGAATCAGATCATATCAGTGTCACATCCTGGCTGTGACACTGTGCTGTATCCTTATAAGATGTTTCTAGGGCTATTTGGAAATGCTTCACAAGAACTATTATTTCTTACAAACATATGTGATTTAAGTCCTTGCATATAGAGGTAACAGTGTGAATGAGCTGGGCCAGGAAGACATGTAATTGACTTGAGAACAAGATGCTCAAAACTGAAATTTTAAGATGATGGAGCTGTTCCTTGATTATTAAAGAGTATTGCTGAAATGGTTAGGAGAATCACATATTAGGAAGTCAAAGTGATGAGAATCCCAGTAGCTGGATCTTGTAATTTTAAATTGCCTTCGAGGTGAAAGTATGTATTTGGTGCAGACACAGAGTCAGGTAATAAAATGTACCATTTGGTACATTTTTTACAAAGGTTTTGCTTGGATAAGGGAAGGCTTATGTGGAAATTACAATTAGAAATGAAATAGATACCTGCTTTCCTCAGTCCTGGTGAGTGACAGAAAAGAAAGAAACTGCAAGAAAAGGTAAAGAGAAGGTGAGGGACCAGGCAGGTTGCTGTTTAGAGTACCTAAGTTCCAAGTATGTCCCCAAACCAGGAACTGGAGCAGTACCTGAGGACTTGTCATGGATGAAATTCCTCAAGTCTGCCTTGGTACCCCCAGGGCTGGAGCCCTAGAGCCTGTGCTTGATTAGTGATGATATAGCCCAAGACTGAGTGCCACAGGCTTAGGTCATCACTTTCGAGCTGGATAGATGAAGACAATGTGAAGGCAAGCATGACAGCAGGCAGCTAAAGCAGTAACTGGGAGTTCACATCATATCTACAAGTTGGAGGCAAAGAGGGAGAGACTGGACTTGGTTAGGCCTTTTGAAATTTCAAAGTCATTCTCCGTGACACACCTCCCCCAACAAGGTCACACCTCCTAATCTTTCCTAAACAGTCCACTCTAGAGATGGCCCCTTGGGACATGAGCACTGCAGGGCATATGAAGCAGTACTTCCCTGATGTTGTATACTGAAATGTCTTCAAAAAACATGAAGTCCAGCAAAGCAGTGGCCAATACTTGTGATAGGTCTGCTTATGTGAAAGAAACCAAAGCCATAGGGAATGATTCTGAATATAGGTCAAACCTAGGTCATTAGGGAAAGCTATGAGCCTCTTAAGGAACACCCTTTGGGTTCCAGCAAGACCTCATAGTTGGGAAGTCATCCCAGCCATCCCACAGTGAATAGATTTTATTTCTTTAATTTTGTTTACATTAAAAATATGATGGTGTCTGCAGAAATTTTTGAAGGGAGAGTTGTTTGTTTTATTTGATTTCAGGTTTGGCTAAATCATGTAGGCTAGCCTCGAACTCATAATCTTCCTGCCTCAGCCTACTAGGTTCTGTGATTATAAGTGTGATGTGTGCTATCTTTCTCCATGCTACAGATTTTCTAAATAAGGAATTTTAAGTGGTCTAGCTATACCATAGGTTAAGAAGGCATGTGAGACTCACTTAAGAGTTAAATCTGATTGAAGAAATATACCCTGGGTCCTGGCCAACACCCTACTTTGTGAAGTGTCCAAGAGCATCCAAAAGTGAGTGTCCTAGATCCCATGCATGAGAGGAGGGAACACTGGGGTGGGTATAGAAGTGGTAAGCACCTCTTAGTCCTGGAAGCTAGATATACTGGTGGACAGAGTCAAGGTGAGATGCCTGAAATGAGAGATAGGAAATGTTTCTATCATTGTACCATGAGAATCCTTTATAGGTGGCACTCATGCAAAGATCTGGTTTTGTGTCAAAGGAATGAATAGCATATTCTAAGGTCCAGTAGGGAAATGACGAACCCGCTCTAACCTAAGGCAAGAAAGGGCCAATTTCATGTCCTCTGAATCCTAAAGAAATTTCACTCCCTTAACTTACTTGTTTTCTTTCAAGAAAAAGTGGCATTTTATGTATTTGCATGAACCAGCCTAAATTTTAAGTGCTGGTTACCATTTTTAAATATATGAAACATTGAGCAGACCATTAAAGGTACAAGCTATGGCATGACTAAACAACAACTAAAGAAATAATAGCAACAATCAACAAATGAGATTGTATGAACTTAGAAAACTTTCACACAGCAAAGGAAACAACCAGCAGAGGGAACAGATAGCCTAGAGTATGTAACTAGAGAGAATATATAAGGGTTCAAAAACAATCAAATGCCAAAAAATTTTTATTCAATAAATGGAAATTTAATCAATAAATGGAAAAATGAACTGGGAAGTTTTCAAGTAAGGCTAGGTGTGTGTGTGTGTGTGTGTGTGTGTGTGTGTCTGTCTGTCTGTCTGTCTGTCTGTCTGTCTGTGTGCATGTATAGATATATATTTCACATGTATGTATATGAAAGCTAATACAAATATGAAAAACAATCAACATCTTTGTCAAATCAAAATTCCATTAAGATCTCATTTCACTCTAGTGAGAATAGCTTTCAGAAAGTGAACAAACAGCAACAAACACTGGCAAGGATGTGTGGAAAGAAGAACCCTCACACACTGCAGCTGAGAATGTAAGCTAGAGCAGCCACTGTGAAATCAGTGTGGGGCTTCTTCCGAAAGGAAAACAGTGCTACCATATGCCAGCTGTACCCAGCCTGAGCGCGTACCCAAGGGAATATAAGCATATGGCAAAAAATACTTGTACATCATGCTAATTACAGCACTATAAAAAATAATCAAGAGCCAGCCTAGGTGTCCATCAGCAGTTAAACTGAAAAAGATAATGTAGAATATACACGCAGAGTGGAGTTTTATTAAGCAATGAGGAAGAACAGGATTGTCAGGATTATGTCATTTTCAGGAAAACTGGTTGGAACTGGAGAACATCATGTCAAACAAAATGAGCCAGACTCAGAGAGATAACTGTGTATATACAGCATCTAATTTAAAGAAAGGTCTCTGTGTGTGTGTGTGTGTCTGTCTCTGTCTCTGTCTCTCTCTCTCTCTCTCTCTCTCTCTCTCTCTCTCTCTCTGTGTGTGTGTGTGTGTGTGTGTGTGTGTGTGTGTGACAGGAATACAGAGAGTGTTTATGCGTGTGTGTGTGTGTGAGACACACACACAGAGAGAGAGAGAGACAGAGACAGAGAGAGAGAGAGAGAGAGAGAGAGAGAGAGAGAGAGAGAGAATGGAGCTGACAAGCAGGCAGAAGGGTCATGATGATCAAGGAGAGGAAGAGGACCAGAAGGAAGGAAGGATGAGGTGAACAAGAGAGGACAATGAGGTGAATTCTAATGAAGCACAATGATAAACATATGAAATGTTCTAATGAAACCCATTACTGTGTATACTAATTACAGAAAGCATCCAGCATGCTCTCCATTTGTAGCCAAAGATATAGGAAGGCAGAGGTGTTTCAGGGGTGTGAGACCACAGTGAGCAAAGGCCAAAGATGGGCAAACAGAATGTATGTGAGGATTGAAATGGAGAGAAATGACCAACCAAGGCAGGTAAGATGAGCACGCATCTGGCAAGCATTCCTTCTAGAAAGAGAAGACCTTGGTTCTTTGAACAAGAAGGATCACTGTCCATACTCAAACACTACTCAACACAGTCAAAATTTGCCTGAGTATTCATGGAAACATGTGTCCCAAATATCCATCTGCAACCCCTCCAAGGGGAACATATGGCACAGTAGCCTGGAGAATGAGTTGAGGGCCAGACTACCCATATTTCAATCCCAATTGCATACACGGTACCTATACAATCTCAGATAAGTTGCTTGATCTCTCTGTGGTTATTTGTTTATTTCTTTAATGATAATGAGACTAATTTCAGAGACCAGTGCTTTCGGAGGCCTGAATGGGCTAAAGTGTGAAGTGGTGCAGTACGTGGACACATTGTGTTCAATAAATGTCTTCTACAAGTAAAAGATCCATGAGTCGGACAGTGGTGGCACACATCTTTAATCCCAGGACTCCGGAGGCAAAGGCAGGCAGATCTCTGAGTTTGAGGGAAACCCTGTCTCAGGGGAAAAAGACAGAGAACAAAGGAAGGAGGAGGAAAGAAAGATCCCTGGCTTTCGTGAGTTGGGTATTTATTCCCATGACTTGTTTTGGAAAATTTTTTGTTGTTTCCTAACCACAATGAGCTGAACTTTTGAAACTCCTTTAAAAGAAGAGTTGAACTTTTTGAATTAATAAAAAGGGAGGAGTCTGTGGCATTGCTCATCAACCAAACTCTCCAACTTTTCCTGGGAAACAGCAGAATCAGTGCCCGCAACAGAATTTCCCAGTGCTCTGAAATAAAGTTAGGTTGCCATTGTCTTAGCTGAGATCACCCCCAAAGCAGAATCTGAACTAGGGTGTGTGAGGCAGTTGGCTTGGTTGGACAGTGGGTTCATCCCCTGAGTTCCCATTGGTAGGTAGCTCAGCTGCACTGGTTTATTTGGGAAATGACCTCGTGGACCACTGGAAGCAGGTTAGGACAGATGAGACAGGAGGAGGCAGGTTATAATGGAGTGCGGGAGGGGGGGGGTCAGGTGATGGTGCAACACCCTATGGATGGTCTTTAAAGTTGCTCCAATAAGGACAGGGAGGGGAAGGGGTTGTCAACTGAATCTTATTCTGTATCACTGCATCAACAACAGTTCCCATGCTTCCAGGCTGCTCTTGGGAATGAGTGCCTGCCAGAGGATATCTCAGTAGAGCTTCAGAGGGAGGCAGATACCTGGGATGGGCAGGTGTCAGAAGGATGAGAGCCTCCTGCTAGCATGCAGATGAAACTCAAGTCAAAGAATCAATGGCATCTGGACCTCAGATGCCTTGAATAAATTCAGTCCTGTGCTTCTTTGTTCAGCTGGATCTCTCCAGAGTGTGAGCAGCACACCTATTTTGGCAGCTTATCAAACAGTGCTTATAGCAGGAGCAAGTGGGCAGGGAATAGTGTTAACCCAACATGTAGTTCATTCAATTTTTGGAGTCCTGCTGACAAAATCAGAAAGTCACTGGGCTACCAGTGGATAATCAGCTCTTGAGTAGATGCTGGGGATGGTGCTTGAGCTTGAAGTTCTATAAGCAAAACCTGAGAGGAGGGTTTGTATGTGGGGGATTGCCCCCATAAAGAGACACAGTGAGCAGACCCAAGGCAGGGGTGGAGAACTGTTGGACTTCAAATGTGAAATGTCTCCCATAGGATCATGTGCTTCAACACCTTGTCTACAACTGGTTTTGAAAGATTCTAAAACTTTTGGGCAGTGTGTGGAAACTTGCTGGAGGAAGTGAGTCACTTTGTGTGTCCCTTAAGGGTTAATAGACTGGCCCCACTTCCTGTCTATCTCTGCTTTCTGATTGTGGACACAAAGAACCAGCAGCCTCATACTCCTGCTGCTATGACTTCCTAGCCCTGATGGACTGCATTCCGTCTAACCATGAGCCTAAATAAACCTTTCCTCCCTTAATTTGCTTCTTGTCAGCTGTACCAATTTCTGGGAGACAGAGGGAGTAGTTCTCTAGACTTTGATGGCGTCAAGTGCTGGACACTTGAAGGAGGCTTCTGAAATCACACCCTGATATCAATTCATAGAAGCATAATCAGGAAAACAAATACTAATAATCTCTTTGCTTTTTTGGTGGTCATCTACCAAGCAGAGCTAATGCTATGGCATATCGGGCTTGAAGGATATAGTTTGTTGCTGATTTGTAGGCTTTTCATTAAAATATCTGCAGCACTTGACTTTGTGTCATCATTTCATCATTTGTGGTTAAGGATGAATTACCTTCGAAAGTCATGGCTTTGCCTGGGGTGTGGTTCAATGATAGAGCCCTTGTCTAGCATGCATAAGACACTGGGTTTGACTCCTGCTCCCAACAGAGAAGGAAACAGAGATAGGAGAAAGAAATCGACTAAAATCATAAAAGTTTAGGTAAAAGTTTGTCAACAAAAACTTCAGTTGGCAGTGATGGTTAATTTTAATTGTAAACATGAAATAACCTGGAATCACTTGAGCAAATTGTCCCTGTGAGGGATTGATTAGATTGGGTTGGCCTATAGGCATGTCTTGCTCTGAATTCAGTTAACTGATATGGGAAGATCAGTCTCCACTATGGGCAGCACGATCCCTGGGCAGAGGGTGCTGAACTGTATAAAAGTGGAGAAATCAAGCAAGCAAGTATGTATGAATGCATTCATTTCTCTATCTACTATAGATGTGATTGAGAAAAGCGGTTTGAAAAAAAACACCCTCTCCCTTCAAGGCCCCACCATGCTGCCTCTGGTATAATGCTCTAACTCTTCTAATGCTCTCCTGCGTCAAGACCTGATAATGGTGCACTCCCTGGGCGTGAGGTCAAGAGCCTCTCTGCCCTAATAAGGTTCATTTTGAGGAGTAATTTCCTACATGATCCTTTTGTGAACATACCACTCTGTAATAACAGCAAGGAGAGAACAGAGAACACCACATGAACCATCATGAGCCCCTGGACTTCCCCCAGGGCTGGGATATGAGTCAGTGGTGCTTACCTAGCACACATGAGGCACTGGATGGTAACCTCAGCATCAACACTCTGTGTTCAAGGAGCCTTTGTGTCCTTTGTGCCCTGTGGTCATGGGTGAGCTACAGTTAACTGGTTACCACTTCCATGTCATGATTTTCAGGCAATAGCATGTCATAAAAAGACTCCTCTAAAACTGACATGGCAACATTGGATTGTTCTCCTGCTGCCCTGATCTTCCTTTAGATGTTGTGCTGAAATGTCCAATGATTTATGGTGGGGCGTGTGTGTGTGTGTGTGTGTGTGAGAGAGAGAGAGAGAGAGAGAGAGAGAGAGAGAGAGACAGAGACAGAGACAGAGACAGGAATGGATGGAAAATATGCTGGGAGACATATTAGACATCTTTTCCTTGTTTCCCCGTGGGAGTCACTAGCTCTCTTTCCTTCCAAACGTGGTCATCTTTCCACTGCTATAACATCAGAAAGCAAGGAGACAATTTAAAAGAGGAAAAGTTTATTTGCCTCATGGCTGTAGAAATTTTAGACCCTGCTAATCAGCCTCTTCTGTTTGAGCCCACAGTAAGGCAGAATATCACAGCAGGAACAAATATCAAAACTGTTAACTTCATGGCTGAACATGATGCAAAACAGAGAGGAGAGTCCAGAGTTCTACAAGCCCCTTTAAGGCCAGGCCCCCCTGATCTAAAACTGCATTAGGCCTAACCTTTAAAGCTTGCAACACCTTCCAATAGCACCTATTTGGGGACTAAGGCTTTTTAACACATGAACCTTTGGAGAAACATTTCATTTCCACCCTCTAACACTCAGATACTATCCTTTCTCCATCATTCTTTGATGTGCAACAAGGTGCCTTTGCCTAGAGTTTTGAAAGAAGATGAATGGTAAGGAAAATTATAAGACCTTACATCAAAGTAGATACCCTCACTTCCCTGACTTCTGGTCTTCCTGGCCTCATATTCCAAGGGTAGTCCTAGGCTCCACCCCTCTCCAAATCCATCTAACAAAGGGTCTACTCTATACCTCCCCTGCTCCCAAACTTCTGACTACAAATATAACCTCTCCAAACATCATACTGGTTAGCTGACCTATTTTTATGCTCCTGTGAAGTCCAGGGGGGGCCACCTTTGCAAAACCAAAGCTCTAATTGCCAAATCAAAATGACATCCTCATGCTAAAAGCAGGGGAGAGGGTCTTTACCCTAATGTCACTGTATGTATTTAATGGGATATACTTGTAGATTCTATAATTTAGCTATTGGTAGGAGGAGGAACCTCTAGGAGGTGGTACCTTGTGGAAAAATCTCTTGGTCATTGTGGGTCTTGGAGACATTTGGACCCATTCCTTCTTCACTTCTTGGCTATGAAGGCAGTGGCTTTGATCAGCCACAAGCTTCTGCCAATGTGAGCTGCTTCACTACACGCCGAACAATGTGGCCAATCAGCCATAGAATAACCCCCCAAACTGTGAACCCAAATTGACCTTTCCTTTTTCAAGTTGACTCTCCCAGGTATTTGATACAGTTACAGAATTTTTTTTATATTGGTTCCATTTCCCATCACTGTGTCAGAAGGAACTTAAACCCAGGAGACGTTTATCTTGACTTGTGCTTCTGAGGTCAGAGCCTATCATGACAGGAAAGGCATGCCCTGAAGCAGCTTGATCCATGGTGATTGGAGCTCACATCTACCCACATGTCATCAGCATACAGGAAGTTAGATCAGAATGGGAGGTGTTCTATAACCCTTTGAGACCTGTTGCCTCTGGTAGCTTGTGTCTGTTGGCTAGACTGCACCTCCTAAACATTCCACAGCCTCCCAAAGCAGCACCACCAGCTGGGGACCAACTGTTCAAACACAGGAGCCTGTGGGGGTATTTCAGACTCAAACAATAACACTGAGTAACACACAAGAGGGTGGAAATTAGACCTCTATTTTCACAAGTCTGTAACTGAAATTTGGCATCATGAATCAAGGCAGCTGCCATGGTTTTATTATCAGGATCTGTTACTGTATCTCCATTAGAAATCAGAGATGTTTTCATATCATAAGGTACGTGTAACTCTACCTCGAAGTCCATTTATACATCCCTTTGCTTTGAAATCATGGAGGTGGCCATAGCTGTCACAAGAACCCATGTTGATTAAAAGTGCACACACATATTCCTATACACACACAGCCGGGTGGTTGTGTGCAGGGGCGCTTCATCCCCTTTCCATGCTTTCATGGAAAGACTCTAAAAGCATTCCTCTGAGAAAGAGACCAGAGGTTTTTACCAGCCTGCCCAAGGAGTTCAGGGTCCAACGAAAGCTGCAGACCCCACATCCGTGAATAACCACAACCTGCCTTTGAAATAGCACAAAGCAACTTTATCGTTGAGATTTCTTGGTGTCAGCTTTCCTGTGACATCTAGAAGACCCTATGTAGTAAGCGGAGTCCTGATCTTCTGGCTCTGAGAATCTGTCCACCCCCTCTACCTTGATTTCTCCTCAGCCTTAGGTCTAAGGGTTTTAGATGTATCAATCGGGCTGTGCACCATAAGATCACTTATTCTCCACATTTTGACCAGTTGTGGATCTCTGTAGCAGCCTCCACCTGCTACAGAAAAGTTTCTTTGATGAGGTGTGAGAGCTGCACTTACCTGGGTATAAGGATATGAATCTAAAGTGCAGATAGAAAGTACATTCATTTAGGAAAACGGCAGTAGTAGGTTCTTTTCCAGTGCTAGCGCTAGTAGACATGCCATTAGAGATGGGAGAACTTTCACAAGATCTCACTCGTAGATGAAGAGCCACAGGCAATCCATGGGTTCTAGGAGAGGGAGAATCAGTTTTCTCCAGGAACAAGCTCCGTGATAGGTCACTCAAACTCAAGTAGTCAGTCCTAAACGAATATGCATGAGGGAAACATTAAACATTGACCCAGAAGGTTGTATACACACACACACACACACACACACACACACACACACACACACACACACACACACACACCAATACTAAAATACTAATTACGAAGGAAGAGGCCATGAATTTGAGAGAGTGGAGGTCGAATACAGGAGTTGGAGGGGGAGAAACAGCACTCACATATGAAATTCCCAAAAATATTTAATTTAACAAAACTAGCATAGTTCTAGTCTACTATCAGTCACCAATTAAAGGCTCATCATAGTCTTTAAGCTGAGCTAGTGAAAGGGGAACCTCTTGCATTAACGTCATCAGCACAGGCTTCATTTCAATTTTCTCTATTACTCAGTGTGTCCAAATCTGTCTCTACCACACTAGCCATGCTGGCCATCAGCATCTTATATATGCTGATATGCAGGATGCAGTGTGGATGTACTGTTCCCCAATCCACTGGGATGATAGAAAAACAAGCTTGTGAGGTCCTTTTGGGGGACCAAAGAGACAGAGTAAACATTGAAAAATATAGGAGACCATTGGAAGTCAATGACAGGAGGCAGTCAATGGTCAGGTGGATGGAGACACATGAACAAACTTTAGCGCATGTTCCCTGAGGGAGACCATGAGGAAGACTGGGATATCAGAGGGTTTAGACAAATAAGAATATCAAGGCAACACTAACAATCAAAGTAAGGAAGAATTCTGGATGGTTCCTTTCAGGATCAGGCATTCCGTAAAGGAGCCCCTAACCCTTGGAAACCATCATCCCCCAAAGACCATCCTGCCTATCAGGGAATACTGTATGAGAGCTTTACTGATAAAGTGGGCCTAAAGCAAGATTGGCTGTTAGTCTGAGCAAGAGGGACTGTCATAAAGTTATGCACATGTGTGAATCTGAAGTGCTCAGCTCATGGGAAAGCACCAGGTTTCTCTTCTGCTGACCAGGCTAAGAAAGAATTGAGGACAGAGGCTCCCCAGGAAACCACACACTGTCAAGGAAACACTCCGGTACTGGCCTATGGGTTTGGGAGGAAACACACACCCTGGGTCAGCTGTCCCTTGTCTAGGAATGGCACAGATCCAACACAGAGCAGCCTGGCTATGCAGGAAAACATCTCAGGTACTTTCAATGCCCTGGGCAACCATCACCACCATTTTCTTATCTAATTCCTTTTTAGGCTCCGGCAGTCCTGCCAGGCACCGGTTATGGATTAACACTGCTGGCCTTTTAGACTTCTGAATTAAAATGTACAAGGTGGCACACAAAGAAAGGGTTGGGTTACAAGAGTCTGTTTGTTCTAGGAACTCAAAACACATTTCCCATAGAAACAATGGCGATAAGGCTGAAAGGGGAGGTGACCTCCTCCCTTTTTCCTCCCCCTCCACCCAAATCCACCCAAAAAGGATTTAGTTCAACTTTAGCAAAGCAGTGCTAGTTCACAACTAAGTCGCTCCGGAGACAATGTATTGTACCTTGAAACTCGGGTGCTAAAATCTTGCTAAGCTTTAAAGTTTGGTCCCCAAGTTCTCTGTTCCTTTGTCAGTGACAGGCAAGGCTGTTTCTTCCAGCTCAAATGGGGATTGTGGGACTGCTTGACTAAAGAACACAGCAGAGAAGATGAGGATGGTAGACCAGTGAATCAATGAAGATAACGTTATCCTGATACCCAACCCAGACAAACAGACACACTAAAAAGGGAACAAACCAACATATCTCATAAATATACATACAGTCATTCTTACAGGGTGTTTGCAGCCGGGTGCAGTGACATCTGTAGTCCCAGCTGAAGCAAGAGGATATTTTAAGCCCACAGATTCAGAGCCTGCCTGGACAAAATAGCAAAACCTCATCTTCCTCCTCCTCCTCCTCTTCCTTCTTCTCCTCCTCCTCCTCCTCTTCCTCCCCATTCTCCCCCCCATCTCTCTCTCTCTCTCTCTCTCTCTCTCTCTCTCTCTCTCTCTCTCTCTCTCTCTCTCTCTCTCGTATGCGTGCACACACACTCACACAAATTCAGCAATATATAAAAGTATTATATCTTACAGTCAAGTGTTTGCTTTCCTGGTTTACAAGGTTCATTGCATGGAAATGAGCCAGTGTAATGCACTGTATTAACTAACATTAATGAAGCAAGGCCACATCATTCAATCAAAGAGGAGAGGAGGATTCAACACTCATTTATAAGAAAATAAATGAGCAAACTCCCAGAAATGTAATAGATGATCTGGAGAGGTGGCTCAGTGGATATGAGTGCTTGAAGGGTGAGGACCAGAGTTCATATCTCCAAATACTCCCATCAGAAGCTGGGTGTGATGATGGGTTTATAACCCCAGCACTGATGGAGCGTGGAGACAAGATTGCTAACACTAAAAGTGCTCCCCTAAAAGTGCCATGATCTAGATATAACAGGAGACATTGTCTCAAGAAGATAAGACAGAGAGTAGGGAAGGAAGATGCCCCATGTTCACCTGTTTCACACCACCTGACACACACACACACACACACACAACACACACACACACACACACACACACACACACACACACATACAGAACACACACTTGTGAGGATATATGTATGCATGTGTATAAATGTGGGGGGATGTCTTTAAGTTGATGAAGAATGTTTATCAAATACCCAGGCTCTCCATTGTCTCCCTGGCAACACAGAATTAGAATCTTGTTAGTCATAGGCAGATAGGAAAGTCTTAGCTCTTTACTCAGTCTTCCCCTCACTTCCTTGATGGGACTGAGCTTCTCATTGTTAGTTGGGAGGGTCTAGACTCCCAACTGAGCATTGACTGTTGCAGGTTTGGGCCACATAGACAACTATAGAGCCATACCTATGAAAAAGTTGCCCTGTTCCTCATCCTTCACACAAACTAAGTGGGCTTTTCTGGGGACCAGTCTCATCTGGTCCTCTTGGTATTTCTTCATCCCAGTGCTCTGATAACTGAGTCAACAAGGAGATCCTGGAATGTACCACTGTGTTGTTCCTTGGGTCTCAAGGTAACCAGCCAGTCTTCCTCACTCAGCCTTCTTCTCTGGCCTTTCAGCCTTCTTATGCTTGTGATTCAGCATGCTGGAAGAACTGAAAGATCTCCTATCATCTTGGACGCATAAGGCAACTGATGTTTCATTATTTGGCCACATGCAGAATTCTAGTTTCCACCAGAGTCCTAAGTCTTTGTTGTGGCAGCATGGAATCTTCCAACACTGACTTCTGGATTTGTTTCCTTAGCATGGTATGCATTGTGTAAATTCCTTGTTCTGGGATGTATTGTGCAAATTCTTCATAATCTAGTTAACATTCCTGGGACTTTGAGGAGGTAAATGGTGTCTCTTATTTGTATATTCCATGTTTCCTCCTTATCTACTGATTCTACTTCCCAAGATAATCTTATTCTATAATAGTGCTATGATTTTAATGTTTGTTAGCAACACCCAGATTCATATCTTGAAATATGAAATTCATGTCTTAACAACTAAAGTGATGATATGAAGAGACAGGGCCTTTGAAATGATTCTACTATGAAAACAAAGAATTTATGCCTTCTAAAAGAGACCAAAGCCACAGGAACCTGAAGGAGATTGACCCTTAAACAATAATTAAAGGATCTTTAAAGATAATTAAAGAAGTTTCCAACTACATACCAGAAAGCAAGTACCCTCCAGACACTCATCTATTCGTGTCTTGCACTTGAACTTCCAGCCTCTGTAACTCTGAGAAATGAACTTCTGTGGTTTATAAGAAAACCAGCCAATGGTATTTTGTTAAAGCAGCCCAAACAAATAAGGACAAATATTTTGGCCTATAACACTTTTAGTCTCTAATATTTCTCTTATATTATCTGATTCCCCCCTTTTGACATATTTTTGGAATAGCATTTTATCTTTGGATATAAGTTTTGTTTTTCGTTTACTCCATGTGCTCTGAATTCCTTTTTAAAATTTTTCTTTACCACATAATCTGCTTCCTCCGATTTCCTTTGTTGACTTTTTTGGGGCTTGTTTGGCTGTCTGATTTTGATCTCTTTCATGTTGATGGAGTTCATCTATCTGGGGACCTTTAGCAGCCTGCTCACATTCAGCACAGTTACTGAGAAGCTGGTGGGAAAGGGATCTTCAAACCTCTCATTTGCCCCGCCCCACCCACTCTGAATCCACTCTCATCATGTTGTCCTCTATCCTTAAAGCTGACCAATGGGCCATGCTCACCACTCTCCTTTATACTCTGGCCTCTGTTGGAAGTAACCAATGGATGACATTGATAACAGGTGAGACATCAGGCAGAGAAAACATGTTCCCTACTGAGCAGAGTCTGTATCCTCCTTTGATGTCATTGCCCCCAAGGGTCACCCTCTCTAACAGCTCTTCCTTGATTTCTAGGAAACATTTTTCTCTTCTTCTGCAGGGGCTTCAGTGTCTTGTTGGTTCCTGTTAGCCACATCCTTTCCTCTTTAAATATATCCTTTACTAAAGTATTCTTTATCCCCTCTTTTTAATGTACCATCTGTCTTTCATACAGAGGTCCCAATCTTTGGCAAATTCAGGCCCAGGACAAGGCATGGCAATAGGTAGACTTCAGTGCAGTATCATTGGCCTTGTTGTTGGAAGACATCTGCACATATCCGTATCAGTCTGCCAGGACTCCCATCACAAAGATCCATGGACATTTAAATCTTCACAGTCCTAGATGTAAATGTCCAGGTGCAAGGTTCTAGAAGACTTGGTGTCTTCTTAAACATCTTGTAGGTGGTGTCTCATCCCTGTGTCTTTCATGACAGTCCTCTCTGTACATATATTTGATGTGTCTGTATTTAGATTTCCTCTTCTGGTAAGATCATTAGCCATGTGGCATATAACCCCCACACCTACAGCCTCATTTGAATTCATTACCTCTTTTAGGCCCTGTTCTAATACATCATATTCCAAGGCTCTATGAATTTGGGGGCAGGATGAGGCCATGAAAATCCATCTTGGAGAGTTTTAGGTGGCTATATTGAGCACCCCAGGATGTATTTCCTCAAATTAACCTCCTCATCCATGGTTGAGGGTACATGTTGAAACGTTGTTCATAATGAAGGTTCTTAATGAACCCACCCTGTCACCATTTCTGCAGCTGGTCCTCCCCCTCCACTGAGAATCCAGAATTCTCTCTTCCTTTGGGAGAGAACAAAAATGATCTACTTCTCTAGAAGGGTAAATATGTCTTGAGTAAATATGTCCTGCTCTGTCCTCCAAGTCTGACCTGGGGGTGATGGAATACTAACACATGACTACTGGTGCTCTCTGCAAGAGCACTGTCTGACTTCCTAATGTGAGAACTTCTGTGGAGACTTGGTTTCCACTTTCCACTCATTTGAAACGTTCCTACCAGTTCAGAGTAACTTAGGGAAAGAAGGTAGACTGCTTCATGCTTGCTGGTAGCCATGGCTCTCTTGAAACATCACTCAGTGAATGTCTCCTTCATTCCCTTCATCCTGATAAGACTGTTATCCACTCCCTACTTGACAATCATTTTAGTGATCTAAGAAAAAAAGTGAAGACAACTGCTCCTGGTCAAACCATGCTTAACCACAGATTTAGAGTGACCTCTGAGGTCCCATAGCCTCATCTCTCAAATTCCAAAAATGACCTTTGCTCATCAGTATTCGGGATTTTACAACAAATTCAGTGGGACTTGATTTCAGATTCTTTTGGTGTTGAGTATTTATATTTCTTAGCAACTATTGAATTTTTTCATAAAAATCCTCTTGTCTAATTCCAACTCATAAAAAAATCTCTAGAGTTTTAATTTCACATCAAACTCTGGAAGTTATAAGTTCATCTGTCTTCTGCCCCTTGAACCAGGAACCAACCTTCTTTCATTACTGTTTCCACTGAAATAACCTTTTATTTCAAAATAACATTAGACCTATAGACAAGATAGCACAGAAACTTCTTGTATCAACTCACAGTTTCTCTAGTTAATCTCATTTTACATTGCAGGGTATGTCTGTAACACCCATGTGACCAATATCAGTCCCTCCCTGTGTCTGTAATTATTAAACCCACACTTCATTGGGATGCCACAAATATTTTCCTCATTTCCTGTTTTCAGTCCCATAAACCTTCCTACACAATGAGTCTCTTTGCCATGTTTCTTTGGTTTATGCTGACTTAAAACTGTTTCTCAGACTTTGTCTTTAATGACCTTTGTAGTCTCAAGGAGCCCTGGCCCAATGTTCTGTAGAATGACCCTTACCTTTCTGAAGCCTTCCTCCTGGGTAAGATATAATTGGGAGGGGTGGATCTCAGAAGGAAAACATCCTCATCTTGACATTAAGTCCAGTGTTCATACTTTCAGCATGATTTCTTACTTGTACTGTTTCTTTTGTTACTATAATAAAATCATTGAGGGTGAATCCTTTACTAAAAAAGCTGTTATTTGGTTCAAGGTTCTGGAGGCTGAGAAGCCTACAGTCAAGGAGCTGAAATCTGATTCATACTGGGAAGGCCTTCTGTTACCTCATCACCTGTCAAGAAGAAGCCAGCATACATCACAGTTCTCTTTCCCTTTTATTTTCTTTATTGTCTATCATATTGATTTTATTTACTTCATTTTATTCCTTTGCAACAGAATCTTGGTATATAGACCAGGCTTGAACATAAATGTCACCCCTGCCTCCTACCTCCAGGGAAGGGATTATAAAAGTGTACCACTAGGTTCTTATAAGGTCATCAATGCCATCCTGAGACTATACGCTCATGATTTCATGTGAACTTAATTACTTCCTAAAGACCCTGACTCCAAAACCATCAGCATATGAATCTGGGCATTGTGCTTCCAAGACATGAACTGCTCAAACTATTGCATGCTCTTACTCTTCCCATCGGAAGCTGCTCTTGTCTCTTCCCATGTTCTACTCCTTGGAATCAAGTCACCAGGTACAGCCACACTCAGGAGCAAGAGTTAGTTCTTCTCTTTGATGACCCAGTTCCTTCCTGTCTTAATTTTTACAATATTAAAGATGTCAAGACGGCTCCCGTTTACTGAAGCCTGTCCACAGATGAGTGCGTGTTACTCAGTAAGCGTGTGGAAACATATCAGTAATCAAAGATGAAAGCCAAATGGTCCCCTGCTCCCTGCCAACGTCCTTCCTCCTGTGATGTAACAATTGTCGTCTTTTCTCAGAAATGAAGTCTCTGCATGACAATAGGTTCTTTCTGCAAGCAGGCAGGCCCTTGTTAGAAGGTCTCCTGGCGGTCAAAATAATCACATTTATACTTAGATATGGTCTCAGGAAGTTATTACAAATTGGCGTGCATCGCTTTGAACTAAGTCCACAACACTGTCATTATAAGCCCCAAAAGATCACACTGGCAATCTGAGGCAGCACATGGGGACCCAGGAGATGGCTCTTGCTCTCACTTCATTGCTCCCTGTGTCCTGGATGATCTCTGTTTTTGGTGTTACATATGACATGGATAACATTTCTGCACACATTCCTCTCACCAGACGCTTCAGGGGACCATTGAAGTGTTGGGAGAACTCTGCAAACTCCTTAGAGCAAGGGAAAAGGCCCCTGTTGAAAGATCACAGGCTATAGGACATCAACTTTTTGTCTGCTCCATTGTCTGGGTTGATGGGAGGACAGTAGTGTGGTGAACTCTGATAAAGAGATTATTTTTCCTCTAACACTACACAGCATGGGTGCAAGTCCTAACTGAAACAGCTTTAAAGAGCACACTGGCCCTTCACTGCATCCCACAGTCCCTCTTTCCTGTCTCTATCCTTATCAGGCTATAGTTCTTTTCTTTCCATTTCCTTCCTTTGGTCTAAGTGAGCCCTTGCATGCAAGTCTTTGGGGACGGTGTCTTTTTACATCTTGGTCTGGCTCGCTACTGCATTGCCACTTTACTTCTATATAGCTGCAGCTTAATTCAGGAAGAGCAAGTGGAAACTTCCTAAGCCATTCTTGGCATTATTTATAAGCCCTGGTCAGAGTGGACCCATGAGTTCAGCTGCTAAGAACGCTGCTTCTCTGTAGAGAGTTATGTGACAAATGCATCGAACAAGGCAGCAATCCAGTTGGTTCATCCATTTCCTTCCTCTTTCATTCATTAACAAGACAACCATGCCTCTTCGCTCCGAACACCCAAAGATACTGGAAAAAGATGTAACAGACAGCCAGTACTGTGATACTATATGCTCCAGGAGACTAAAGTGGAGCTGGAGCATATGAATGGTTAACCAGCAAGCATCATGGTTTCCAAGAACACACCCAGGAAAAGGTGAGGCCTGCCTGACAAACTGACGCTCAGCCCAGTTACATAAAGGCAAGGGTTATTTTTATAAAGAAAGTAAAGAGGCAATCTCTTCCAAACAAATCCCAGATGGGCTGAGGAGCTTTTCTGTAAAATAAACACACCCAGATCTTAGGAAGTACAAAGGGAAGTGTTTACAAGGAGATGAGAAGCTTCTTGGCACTGACTGGGCCTACAGAGCCTACAGAGCCGTGGACTATCTGTAGTCTACCTATAGCTGTTTACCTTTGTGAAAGCCACAGTGTTTCCAGCCATTGAATCTCAGCTTGAACATCTGTAGAACTACAAAGATTAGGTATAGGTTAAAGGACAAGAAGAAATAGATCTCATTAGGAAAGGGAACTAGTTATGGATAGTTATGGATGGCTGGAGATGGGGGGCAGAAGGATCTAGTAGAGAGGGACAGAAAGTAGAGAATATGGGGGAAAGCAGTTAAAATTAACTGCCATTTCAAGGGTAGTATGGAAACCTAATGTAGAAGAAGCTTCCTAAAACACACACACACACACACACACACACACACACACACCCCCGCGCGCGCGCGCGAGAAATTGATCTAACTGAAATTGACAAATAATGGGGAGAGATAGAGTCCCAACTGGCCATCTCTGTTCACCAAATGAAGCTTTTAGTACCAGAATTGTGTTATAGCTAATTGAGTTTTTG
Source organism: Cricetulus griseus (assembly GCF_003668045.3). Classification (NCBI taxonomy): domain Eukaryota; kingdom Metazoa; phylum Chordata; class Mammalia; order Rodentia; family Cricetidae; genus Cricetulus; species Cricetulus griseus. The sequence goes on along the minus strand of NC_048599.1, from coordinate 30,670,558 downwards.
GCCAAAGTAGCCCTATGGGAATCAACTCACACTATTGCCAAGACTATAGTTGTAGTTGCTTTTCACAAAATGATGGCAAGGCCCCATTGCCAAAGACAACACCTACATACAGTTCATTGTATATGGAGAGGTGGAACTGGTGCCTATACAGAGCCTTTAACCCTATGTGTCAGCTTCTTTGGTACAGGAAGGTACTCTGCAAACACCAACCCAGCCACAAACCCTTTGATCTACCATAGTGTCTCTGCCTGCAAGATATACTAGGGAAATGTTGGTTCAAAGCTTGTAGGAGTAACCAACCAATATCTGATATGACTTAAGGCACACTCAGCAAGATGGAACCCGTGCTTGACACTGCTTATGTGTCCAAGAACCTGAGACTAGATAGCCCAGGGACCTAGGGTAAAACTAAATACTAGTGTCTCCATATCTTCTAGGACCCTAGTGAGGACTCCTAGCAGTGGAGGATATGGAGCCTGAACTGGCCAATTTCTGTAACCAGGCAACTCTAGTGGTGGGACTAGGACAACAACCCAGCCACAAAACCTTTGACCTACAATTTATCCTGCCTGCCACATCTGATAGGGCAGTTGAGGTCTAGAACTTGTGGGAGTGGCCAACCAATGACTGGTCTAATTTGAGGCCCACACCACAAGAGGAATCCTGTAACATGAATAATAAAATCCCAGAGACAGATTTTAGGGTTCAAGCTGAAAGATCAGAAAAGCGAAGCAGCCAGTCAATAGCTCTTACCCTTCCTCAGAATAAAGAAATCCTGCCCTCAACGTGGCTAGAGACTAATTGCCCAAATGTGGCTAGAGAACAAAACACCTCAGATTGAATATCTGCTCTTATTTTATATACAACAAGTATTGGGATTAAAAAGTATGTGATCCCAAGTGCTGAGATCACCTTTGTGTGAGCTATTTCTCTTTTAGACTGGATCAGCTTCATGTAGCTCAGTGTGGCCTTGAACTAACAAAGATCCATCTGCTTGTCTGTTGAGTCCTAGGATTAAAGGTGTGTGCCACCACGGCCTGGCTTGTGGTTAGTATGGCTGCTGGGATTAAAGGTGTGCAATACTATCACCTGGCTTGGGGCTAGCTTTGCATTGTGAACCCTCAGGCAAACTTCATAAATAAATCACCATAAGATCCCATGCCTGACACTGCCTGGATGACCAGGAACTGGAGGCTGGATTGTCCAGAGACATAGGATAGAATAAAATCAATTAAATGATTTGTAATGATATTCCTCCACACTCATAGATTGTGCCTAGTCCAATTGTCATCAGAAAGGCTTCCTCTAGCAGCTGGTGGGAACAGATGCAGAGAACCACAGCCAAACACTAGGCAGAGAGACAGCCCAAAATGGAGACCTCCATCAAGTCCCTACCCTTCAAGTTTGGGGAACCCTGAAGAATTATAGAAGCCCGAGAATCAAGAATACCAGGAGAACATGACCCACAGAATCAACTAAGCAGAGCCCATAGGGGCTCACAGAGACTGAAGTGGCAATCACACAGTCTTCATGGGTCAGTTCTAGGTCCTCTGCACATATTATGGTTTTTAGCTTGGTGTTATTGTGGAACTTCTGACAGTAGGAGTAGGGTGTGTCTCTGACCTTTTTACTTGCTCCTGGGATCCTTTTCCTCTTACTGTGTTGCCTTGCCCAGACCTCATATGACAGTTTTGCCTAGTCTTATTGTATCTTATTATGCCATATTTGGTAGTTGGAATTTTCTTTAGTACACCAACCAGCTCCCAAATAAAGACACAGAACTTATTATTAATTACAAATGTTCAATCTTAGCTTAGGCTTGTCACACTAGCTCTTTTAACTTAATGAAATCTGTTTTATTCATCTGCATTTTGCTTTGGGGCTTTTTACCTTTCTTTCATTCTGTATGCCCTACTTTTCCTGCTTCCTCCATTTCTGGCTGGCTAGCTACTGGCATCTCCCCAGCTTCTCTCTTTCTTTCTTCCTTGAGCCTAAATTACTCATCCTACTTATTCTCCCAGCCTGGAAGTTCTATCTATATGATCTCCCTCATTGTTGGCCATTCAGTTTTTATTAGACCAATCAGGTGCCTTAGGCAGGCAAGGTAAAACAGCAACACACGACACATCTTCACATAATTAAACAAATGCAACAGGTTTTTACATAGTTAAACAAATATTCTACAACATAAACAAATGCAACACCTCTTTGAATTGTTAAACAAATGCAACACATCTTTGTGTTGTCAAACAAATATTCTGCAACAATATTTAATTGATATCCCTGGGACGCCTGCTCTTTTCTGAAGGGACACAGAGAAGGAGTGGATCTGAGGGAGAGGGGAGGTGTGTATGGGAGGAGTAGAGGGAGGGGAGACTGTGATCAGGATATAGGAGAGAATAATAAATAAAAGGGGGAAGTGATAAAAATGACTCCTAATGACATCCTGTTACACCAATAAGATCAGTGTCTTGATCAGCCATCATCAGAGAAGCTTTCTCCTGCAGCAGATAGGAACAAATACAGTGACCCACAACCATACATGCAAAGAACGAGAGACCTTGAAACACTCAGCCCTAAAAAGGATGTTGCTATAAAATCCCCCTCCTCCAGGACCCAGAGAACCCTGTGGAAGAGGAAACAGAAAGAGTGTAAGAGCCAGGGAGAATGGAGAACACCAAAAAAACAAAACAAAACAAAACAAAAAAACAAAAACAAGGGCCTCGAAATCAGCATCATCAAAACATATATTAAATCACAGAGACTGAGGCAGCGTACACAGGGTGTTCACAGATCTGCACCAGGTTCTCTGCATATGTATTGTGACTTCCAGTTTAGTGATTTTAAGGGATTCCTGAGTGTAAGAATGCATGGGTCTCTGTTTTTTGTTTGTTTGTTTTGTGTGTGTGTGTGTGTGTGTGTGTGTGTGTGTGTGTGTGTGTGTGTGTGTGCTTTCTCTTAGGATCTTTTCCATCTATTTGTTTGTTTTGCCCAATTCCAATGTGTTAGCTTTTGTTTTATTGTATTACATCACATTATATTTTACTGTTATCCTTAGAAGCCAGTTTGTTTTCAAATAAGAGACACAAAGGGAGTGGATCTGGATGGGAAGGGAGGTGGGGAGGAACTGGGAGGAGTAGCAGAAGGGGAACTGTAATCAGGACATGTTTTGTGAGAAAAAAATATATTTCTAATAAAATGAAAAAAATATTAGGCACAGTAGTACTGACTTCTAAAAGCATAAACACATGCGTGCATGTGGGCGCGCACGCGCAAGCACACACACACACACACACACACACACACACACACACACACATTTTGTAAAATATGAGAAAACTATCCCAACCCAAGAAGGCTGCAGAGGTCTATACTCCACTGACTGATCAGAACAATTGATCTTAAAGGTATTTTCTTAAAACTCCAAGAGAGAACACTGAGTTATATCAGTGACCACCTGCAGGATGTGGAATCCACTTGTTCTTTTCTTAAACCAGCTATTATTTAAAGCATAAAAGTATTCTTTTTAAAAGAATACTTGCCAGTGATTTTTTTTATTTAAGTGTTTCTGGTATTCACTTATATTATGATAACAAATAAGCAATGTAGAAGTCAGTGGAGGAGGTGCACACATATGTAAGCATACGTGTAAGGGTGTATATGCAGGAGTCCATGTGAGTATGTGTTAGCAAGTGTATGTATGATGTATGAATATTCAATTCACCACAAGTAACTTACACAAGACTAGGACAACCAGTTAAATTTAAATTCACAGTAAAGAATGAATAACACTTTGCAATAATTATGCTCCCAAATGTTGCACATAAATTTATGAGCACTTCATGAGACAAATATGCACTAAAATATTATTCATTGTGGATCCAAAGTCCACTATAAGTGACTATTCTGGATCTGTATTTTCTGGCAATCCTAGGAAACATGAGAGTGAGGAGCTATAGCAATAGTTATCCATTCACATGATGTGAGTCCACCCCCCCCCCGTGTGTGTGTGTGTGTGTGTGTGTGTGTGTGTGTGTGTGTGTGTGTGAGAGAGAGAGAGAGAGAGAGAGACAGAGAGAGACAGAGAGAGAGACAGAGACAGAGAGAGAGACAGAGAGAGAGAGAGCACGTGTGTGTGCAAATAAGTGCACATGGTTCTATAGTTTCCATCACCAAGTGGAATGAATTGGCATTGCTTTACACTTTCCTCCATCCTCCAAAAGGAGGTGGGACCAGCATGGATAATAAAGAACAAAGTATAATTATTCCAAAAGCTGTACACATGTTAAAAGTGCTTGTTTCAATAACTACGGTGACTTTGGGTGAAAACATCAACACTGGACATCTAGTCTGGTGAATTTCAAACTTAGGGATCAACTCCAACATTTTCCTAAGGCTCAGAGTTCTTCAAATGAATGCCTTTAAATCATACTCCACATCAGTAATCCTATACTTGAGATTATTTCCCTAAGAAAACGAGCTGAAGTGCAGTGACTACCTGTGTGAGAGGCAGTATTTATGAAACAGAAGCCGGCTGCAAATGCCTGAATGTGATGGTGAAGGAGCCCCAGACCCTTTGAGATTTGTGCACAGCATGATGCAGTCTGGACTGTGAAAGCTTTGGGCTGGAAGGCTACAGGCCATTAAAAAATGGAAAATTATCATCAGAGAATGTCTGACTTTTCACACATTGTCTATGAGAAGGCTAGTTAGGAGAGAAAAAGCAAGTGGAACTATCAGAAGAGAAAAATAGATTGACTTTTTGGAGGAATTTTTATTTTTCAAAAGGTCAAAACCTTTTGTAAATATATTCAGTGCTTTCCACACTGTGTATTGCTTCTGAACTTTGACTGAAAAGAGCAGAAAGAGGAGGGAGGATAATGAGAGATGAATGTGAGCACAGAATGATGATATACATGTTATTAAATATCACGGGACCTTTTGTGACTAAAAGTTATTAAAGAATGAAACTAGAAATAGACTTCATCTCAGAAGTAAAATGAGTACACACAGTGTTTTCAGTGACTATAGTGAAAGTGGGCTGTACCACATCCCTGTGACCATGTGTGGCTCTGTCTTTAATGGATGCTGGGGAATGTTTGTGAGGAGAGCAGCTGAGACTGCCCCAAGACTGTGGTTATTAGGATTCTGACTCCAGATGCAGATGACCTGGGTCACCCAGCCAGAACTAGGGCTTGGTCTGTCAATGCTTGGGTGGAAGGTTGAGGCAAAGGACAAACATCCTTTTGTTTTGCTGAAGATGGCTAATTGACTCCTGTTACCCTGGACCTTGTAGGCTTGGGTTCTAGAAACCCAAGTGGGGTAGAGATGAAATGGAAAAGAGCAGGTACATGTACAAAAAGTCTGGTTCAGGTGGGCTGTCTTCATTCTGATAGAGTGACACCACTGTACAACAAACCAGAACCTCAATGTGTTTTTTAGGTACAGCAGAGAGGGAGGGCTTAGCTAGACTCCAGAGGAGGTACCAATAGGCAAGCAGTCTCAGGCTACAAATACCCAGAGGGCAGAAGCTTCTGTCAGTGGGTTTTTTGTACACACTGATCAATCTTTCAAAACTGTCAACATTCACACTCAGACCAGAAGAAAACTTTGCAATTCTAAGTCTTACCCATATGAGGACGACTTTGCCAATGTCTCATGGATCTAAGGCCTTGATCCTTGATAGAGCCAGATCATGTCAAACAACAACATTCACTTAGGACTTCCTTGGCTGCTTACAACCTTGGTACAAGAGCTGAAGTGGATCCTCAATGAAACATGAGCGTCCACATGCCCTGAGAGAAACACCTAGAAGTCACATCAGCACCCCAAAGTCATTTACTTGGTGTGGCACAATGCTTGACAGAATCAACTTAAGGAAGAGAGGATTTATTGGGTTCATGCCTTTAAAAATGTGTATGAAGTAGAGGATTTAATTAGTGAACTTTCATATGCATTTCCTTGATCCTCACCCCCTGTTCCCCTCCCCCACCCATCTCTCCCAGTAATTCCCATTCCATCTTCATGTCACATATATTCTATTACCATCCCCCACTACTCCCTTCCTTAAGATCTCATTTTCCCCTTTCACAGTCTCTTTTCTATTTTCATCATCTATTTTCACCCCTACCCACAAATATAAAAATTAAAAGGTAGGATCTACACATAATAGAAAACATGTGCCATTTGTCTTTCTGAACCTGGATTACTTTGCCTAATACAATAAGGTCTAATTTCAGCCATTTTTCTGAAATATCATACTTCATTCTTCATTATGACCCAATAAAATTCCTCTACAGATAGATGTATGCTGCATTTTTTGTCCATTTATCTGTTTACAAAATATCTAAGTTGATTCCACTTCCTAGCTATTGGGAGTAGAACAGCAATCAACACAGATGTGCAAGCATTTCTGTGGTAGAGCGTAGAGTTCTCTGGGTGGCACCAGGACATTGATTTCCACAGTAGTCATACCAGTTTACATTCCCAACAGCAGTGAGTTTCTCATTTCCCACAGCCTTGCCAGCATTTACTGCTATTTGTTTTCCTGCAGTTCTGGAACTTGCACTTTAGACCAGGTTGACCTCTAACTGACAGAGATCTTCCTGCCTCTGCCTCCTGGGTTCCGGTGCCACCACAACTGTCCTCATTTATTTTCTTGATGAAAGTCATTCTGACTAGAATAAGATAGTCTCCATTTTTATGTTATTAATTTTGTTGTTTGTAAATTTCATACCTTTTTACAAAATAGCTTGATCATAACCATCACCCACTCTCTGCCTTCAGCATGTCCCTGCACCACCACAACATATCCCCAAATTACTGTCTTTTTAAATTTTATAACTCACTAAGTCCTAATAAGTTCTACTCATGTGCACGTATATGTGGGCTCACCCACTGGAGATGGGCAAGCTACCGATGGCCACCCACCCCCACACACACACAAAAGCGAGTGTCTCTCAGCAACTGTCCACTGCCTAGTTCTTCTCTCCTCCATGCTAGAATTGTTAACTCTTAGCCATGTGGGAGTCTTATGCATCTTACCACAGCTGCTATGAATTCATTCGTATGAGTCCTGTCATGGGCAGAGTCCAGGCTTTCACAGAATTCCTCCCCATCCCCCAGCTCTTTTTGCTCCGTCCCAATGATGGTCCCTGAACTTTGGATATGAGGGTGATACAGATGCCCTAACTAAAACCGAACACTCATAATCACTAGTTCTCAGCATTTAAACAGTTATGAGTCTCTGTATTAGTGTCTACCCCGTGCAGTAAGAATCATATTTGACCAAGGCTGAGATCAGCATACTTCTATGAATATAAATAGTTAGAAGGTGGTTTGACAGAATGGCTGTCCAGCAAAACAGCATCAATAACTTATTCCCTAGGCCTAAGACTCTCCTACTATGGATTTTGAGCAAGTGTGCAGTACCAGGTATGAATTCTCCCCATTGAGCAAGACTCAAATCCAATTAATAGAGTAGTTGGTTACTCCTATAAATCGTCTTACCACTATTTACCAGTGGGCACATTTTGCAGGCCAAGCCATTATCATAGCATGTAGGGTGCAGAGCTATCCTATCTCAGATCACTGAGAACTTTTTCCCTCGACAGCATGCATAGCACTTTCCAGCGCTATGAAAGCTAGCCAGCAGAGAGTGTTTCTTGGTCAGTTCAAGTTTTATTTCTCTACATTCTGCAATTCAAGGGTGTTGTGTCTTCTGCAATGAAGTCTTACCATTTAGTAGGGACCAAAAAAATCATTCCTAGGTTTTTTGCTTTTGTTTTTCTACTGTGAACAGAGTATTTTTCCTAACTTATTTATCAACAAGTTCATTATTGGTATATAGGAAAATGACTTGTTTTTATACTTAAGTTGTGTCCTGCAACTTTGCTGAAATTTTTATCAGATCTAAGTGCTTTCTGGTGTAACCAATAGAGTTTTTAAGTATAGAATTATGTCATGACTTCTACTTTCCCCATTTGTATCCATTTTATTTTCTTCTCATGTCTTATTGTTCTAAGATTTCAAACTCTACATTGGACAAGAGTGGGTGGAAAGAGTGAACACTCTTATCTCATTTCAGATTTTAGAGAAAAATGCTCTTTTTTCCATTTAGTATAATATTAGCTATATGTCATATGTAGTCTTTATTATGTTGACATATGGTACTTCTTTTACCTAGTTTCTTTGGGACTTTTATCATCTAGGCATACTGAACTTTTCAAATGCCTGTATACATCTTTTGAGATGACCATGTGATTTCTGGTCTTAGTTTTTTTCCTATGGGTTACTGCATTGGTTGAACCAAGCTTTCATCTGAGAATGAAAATAGCTTGGTCATTATTTGTTCTTGAATTCAGTTAGTAAGTGTTTGGTTGAGAATTTTCACATCTGTTTTATGAGGAAAATAGATACATAGTTTTCATTTACTGTATTAACCAACTAAGGTATCTGGGTAATATTGGCTTCATAGAATGAGTTTAGTTATGTTCCTTCCCTTCCTATTTTGTAAGACAGTTTAAGAAATATTGGCATTAAGCTTTCTTCAAATGTTTGATAGACTTCAGTATTTCCTCCTCCTGGTGATCTCAGGGATTCTCTCTTCCCTGTACCCTCATTCTTACCAGTCTCCACAGGTCAGGGGAGGATTACTAGACTGCAATTCCGGTTTCCTTCCTGATGAGAAGGAACTCTATACTGGAGTCTGCTTTCTGACAGAATGCACTGGTCTGAAGCTCCTATCACTGAGTTACTACCTTGTATCTAGTGATCTAGAGAGTGAATTTCCTACACACAGGGCTTCCAGATACAGTCCATGTAAGACAGCTATAGTGTTACCACACATACAAGGCAATTTATAGTCCTCTATTTTAGCTGGAGATCAAGAGTGTGCTAATGCCTCAGAGACTCTTGGTAGAGAAGCTCAGGGGTACAGCATTTTTAAAGGCAAAACCCACAATATCATTATTGTAAGGTAGAGGGCGGGGTAACCTCATAACATTTGTTTTGGCTATACATTCGGGATATGTTTGGTTAAGCACTTGAATCATGGTCAGGGTCGTGGAAACCCAAAACATGTTGCCAGACAGATGTGACTGCTCAGGGACTGAAGAACACCTGTGCATACATAGAATTGAGTCAGGGTAAGATGACATTATCCCAGCCACTTCACTTTCCATGACTGGGGTTCTACGAAGGGGAGGAGAAGGCCACCCACCTGAGTATCTTGGAGTCCCCTTAAGATGCTCTTCAGCATTCCACAGTTTACTTCCCACAATCATATGTAGTTGACCCAGGTAATAAGCAAGGGTGGAGACCTTTTCTCTGCTACTAGAGCTCCATTCTGGCTATTCCTAAATCATCTTCCAGTAGCTTTGCCACTAGCCAGACCTTGTCTCTGTTTTACAAGAGCAAGTGCCTAGTGGGCAAGTGCCTAGTGGGACAGTTGACACCAGTGGACAACAGCAGTATCACACTTGGGTGTCAGTGGAGGATGAGAGAATTCCACCTGGCTTACTTCTTGTTTTATGAATTCGATCTATTGTGTTCTTAACCTAACTTAAAAAAAAATCCACTCAGACACATCTTCTAACCTGCCATTTCACCTGGAAGTCTTGGATCCTGGTAAAAAGAGATCTAGTCCTCATGGCAGGAAGGCATGGTAGAATACATGGCAGCAGGAATGTGTAACAAAGCAAAGGTCATTCACATATTGGCAGATCAAGAAGCAGAGAATAGGAGTGGAAGTGGAACCTCAGGTTTACCTCCAGTGCCCCTCCCCACTCCACCCCCCCCCTCCCCCACCTCCACCCCCATCCCTGTCTGCTAAGCTAGGCCTCCTGCCCCAAGTTTTCACAATATCCTCAAACAGCTTCACTGACTAGAGACCAAATGTTCAGACATAGGAACCAGTAGGAAACAGTTCACTTTCAAACCGTGACATGTTTATTTCCCATTTGTTCTAACCTATCGTCTTCATATTTCTGTGTATTCATGGTTCTCTTCTGTCCTTCATGGTTTAATTAGATTCTAGTTGTTGTGTTGACTTCTGTGTCTTGTGCTTCTTTAATGCATGACAAATATGCTTGTGGGTTTGTTTTTGTTCTGAGAAATCTCTGGTGCTGGGAATGTCAAGAGACTGAGGTCTGGGGCAATGTGGGTATGTGGCCAAGGGAAGAATAATGCAGAACCACAAATAACACTGATCTTCTCGAATGTATAGTTGTGAGTATTGTTTTTAAAAAAACATAAAGAGAGTCTTGCCCATATGACACAGGTTTGGGTTCACACACTGGAAATGGCATTTTATGGCCTTGCCCTCACTACCAGTTTACCCTTGTCTGTTGAGAGCAGTACTGTGAGAAATGAGGACTTAACTGAGTTCCTGGGGACAATTTTCCAATCCCCAACTGTCATGGTGATTTCCCTTGCAGGCCCTGGTTCAAGAACAAGCATGCAAACCAGTTTAGGGCAATGATTTTTAGCCTGGGGGCTGGAGTATTCTTGATGCATGTGCCATGCCATTCCTTTTGCTCACTGTGTCTTTCTTCTGTCTGTTTACACAGAGCATGAAGAATGGATCTCATTTATCCCCAGATGTTTTCCCATGACTTGCTCCCATCATATCAGCCTACTTTCAACAGAAGTGTGGAGAAGGCTATTTCTAGGGTCCATATTCTTGTGACTGTTGATTATAAAACCGTTTATCTCTTGTTAAATTGTACACTCCAAATTTTGAGTAGCTTCATTTTGGCCCTGGAAAACTGTGAATGCTCACTCATTTTGATTAAACTTAGTAAACGTTAATAAGATGATATTGTTGACAACTTCTGAGCCAGATGTCTTCAACAGTCAAAATTCCTTTCTCTAAGTGGAGAGGTTGAGACAGTAATTCTTAGGAATTTGGGTGTCCACTTTCCTTTCAAGAAAAGAGAGGCCCTTCTCATTCCTTATGATCTAGGTTCCCATCCCTACTCCCAAAGAAACCTTAAGTTGAGAGGCTACCGCCTGTATACCAGTACTCACCTGAGCACTTATCAATGCTGTGAAATCACAATTAATGAATCTACACCTGGCAGAATAAATGGTGTCTTCCCATTCCTGTGGGGATGGCTACTCTACACTGGCATGAAAGTGGGTTGTCATGATAGGAGCAAGTCATGGGAAAATATCTGGAGTAAATGAAATCCATCCTTCTGTTCCATGTAAGCAGGCAAAGGATAGACACAGAGATTAAAAGGAATGGCATGAGACATGTGTCCAGTTTCAAGAATACTCCAGCCCTCAGGCTAAGACTAGGCAAGTTTTCTGGCTGAGTAATAAGCATGATTTTGTCACAAATTTTAACAAAGCTTGAAGCACACTTGGTCTCAATTACCACAGAACATCCAAGCAAATGAAGAAAAAAATAACAAGATATGACTTCACTGCCTTAATCCCCTGATAGTTTTTAAAAACACTTTGAAGAAACATGAGGTAAATTGGAAGAGAGATGGCCTGAACTGGATAGTCAATTAATCAAATAATATGTGTCCCATTTTAGGAAAATTGGATATGTGAATATCTTTTTACCTAGACAGATTCATAGGTGAGAGCTGTTTTTATTCCTTTTATTGAAAATAGATTTTTTCTCACATAATATATGCTGATTGCAGCTTCTCCTCCCTCTACTTCCAGTTCTTCTCCACTGTAGCTCCCATCTGAACAGCCTTCTAAAGGGTATTAATAAAATGTAACAAAATAAAATACAATAAGATAAAATGAAAACTCTCTCTTTGGAGTTGAACAAGACAAACAGAAGCAAAAGATCCTAAGAGAGGAGTCACAAGAATCAGAAAGCCAGGGTTAAGGAGGACATGAGGGAGCAAAAAGGTTGAGTCAGGGGAAGAATAGAAGAAAACAAGAAAGGAGACACCATAATAGAGGGAGACATTTTAGGTTTACAGAGAAATCAGACACTAGGGAAATGTCTGGAGAGCTACAAAGATGACACCAACTAACAATCTAAGCAACAGAGGAAAGGCTACCTTAAATGCCCTCCCCGATAATGAGTTTGATGACTGTTTTATCTGCCATCCTATAGCCTTCATCCAGCAGCTGGTGGAAGTAGAAGCAGACACCCACAGCTATTCACTGAACTGAACTGGAATCCAGTTGCAGAGAAGAACGAGTGATGAGCAAAGGGCTCCAGACCAGGTTGGTGAAACCCACAGAAACAGCTGACCAGAATAACGGGGAGCTCTTGGTCCCCAGACTGATAGCTGAGAAACCAGCATGGGACTGATCCAGACCCCAGGAACATGGGTTTCAGTGAGGAGACCTCGGAAATCTAAAGGACCTCCTGTAGTAGTTCAGTACTTATCCCTAGCATAGGTGTGGACTTAGGGAGCCCATTCCATATAGAGGAATACTCCCTGAGCCAAGACACACAGGGGTGGGCCTAGGACCTATCCCAAAGGATATGATAAGACTCTGATGACTCGCTGTGAAGGGCCTCACCATCCCTGGGGAGCAGAAAGGATATGTGATAGGTAGGGTTTTAGTTGGGGTGGGTAGGGGAGGAGAGGAGGGAGTGGGAACTGGGAGTGACATGTAAAACAATCTTGTTTCTAATTCAAATAAAAAAGATGGAAAAAACACTAAGCTGGAAGCCATAATATATACTCAAAGGACCTGGAAGAGATTTATGCAGGCCCTGTGCATACTGCCTCAGTCTCTTTGAGTCCCTAAGAGCTTTGACCATGTTGATTAGAGCTATTTAACATAGTAGATCTTTTAAACAATGATGCAACACAGGGCTTGTTTCAGAGTTGTACTGTGCAAATAAACTGAAGCTAATGAAGCATTGGTTCCAGGAAATCCCCAATTTTCCAGTTTGATTGATCTCAGTTGAGATGCCTTCACAACAGGCGAAGAAGGCTTTTCCCACGGACACTAAGGTTTTGTATTGTGTACAGTAAGAAGATGTGCAGGACCCAGTAGTTGATGAGTAGCCCTAGCCATCCAGGACCCAGGACCCAGCCCTCTTTGCTCTGCCTCCTCGTCCGTCGACTCCTTCTTCCCCTTGTAGCTGTGAGTTGACGGCAGCAATTTCAGCAACTGAATCTGTACATTCAACATCCAGTATCTTTTTTTTTCTTCAAATCATTTACAAGCTTGCTTCACATGTCAATCCTGGCTCCCTCTCCCTCCCCCCCTCCCCTGCCCCAACCAACCCCTCCCCAAGCCCTCACCCCAGCCCTCTTCTGCTCCCCAGGGAGGGTGAGGCCCTCCATGGGCGATCTCCAAAGTCTGTCATATCATCCCAGGCAGGGCCTAGGCCCTCCCCCATGTGTCCAGACTGAGAGAGCATCCCTCCATGTGGAATGGGCTCCCCAGTGAATCCGTAACACTGAGAAAAACTTTTCCAGAAGCCTCCAGTCTTCTTAGTGGAAAATGTTAGTCAGAACCACTCAGACCTTCACTCCTAAGCCACTACTCAGCTTTCCAGAGCCTGGATGGCACAGCCCCTCCACAGGGACACAAAGGAAGGAGTCCATACCCAAACACAGCCAGAATTTGGCTAGGAAATTTCTCTACTTAAAGTCACAATTCAGTTAACAGTGCAACAATCAGATAAATTCCAGGGCTAGTTAATTAGGACAATGTTTATTTTGTTTCCAAATTTTACATCAGTTCTAATTAATCCTCTATTTTAAATATATGCTAATATACTTTTAGATATTCCAACTGTACAACCTTGACAGTCAAACTGTAGTGGATAACAAGGCTCATTTATGTTTGCTCTGAAACATACTCTGTAAGGGGAAAGATTACAGATAGACAGTGTGTTTAAAACAAAACTGTGTATTAAAACATCAAATTTCTTACATTTCTTACATTTTTCGGAGTATTACAATATCACTTTAAATAGCCTGTTGTTTAATCCGTACATGATGCTAAAATTCCCACAGAAATGCTAATTGCATTATGTAACTGAAGAATATAATATGTTTGAATGTAATTCCAACAATGTAGAAATTTAGTTTAATTGGCATTGAATATAGAAGAGAAGTCAAAACGCCATGTCTAAATATGAGGACTGTCTTTTTAAATTTATTTTTATTTAAATTAGAAACAAGCCTGTTTCACATGTCAATACCAGCTCCCTCTCCCTCCCCTCCTCCCCCACCTCCCAACACCCCCCACCTTCCGCCCCATCCCCCCTCCACTCCCCAGGGAGGGTGAGGCCCTCCATGGAGGATCCCCCAAAATCTGGAGGGCTGAGTCTTAAACGAATTTTTTTGTGTCCTTGAAATGGCCTACTTGAATCTAAGTAAGGGAGTGTGTATCTGAATGGTGATGCTATGATGTTTATCCTAAGGCATTTAAAAATGTAGCCAGTTTTAGCCAACTCCCAAATAAAAATGAGCCCAAATGGCATTCCTGGCAGTTTCCGAAGCTGGAAAGCTAAAAATCATCTTACTGTGGCTTGGCATGGTGGAGGTGATAACTGGGACAGGTCACGGGTCTCCTGCTTATAAAGGAAGCTGGACAGTTGTTTCCAGAAACACAAAACCTGTAATTGAGGAGCAGCCCTATGCCCCATCGCCATTGCTCCTGTATGGCATCTTCTCTCTCCCATGTGTTCAGCTAAAGAGACTTGTGCCTTACTTCAGGTGCTGGCTCTGCAATGGGCTGGCTTGCTGCTGCGTATAAAAGCAAATTTTACATTAGTTCCAGCTGGCAGCTCAGAAGTAGTTTTTGAGTCATTCAAGTTCATGCCCCTCAGTACTTCTCCGAAAGTCCTTGGTATCTTGGGGAGGGAGAGCTGCAATGCTCTGAGGCATCGTGCTGCTGGGTGTGAGTTGGCTTTGGCTGGATGCAAACTGTAGTATCCCCCAGGAACATTTCAGAAACCCAGCCCAATCGAGGACCAGTTATCTGAGTGCTCATGAGGGATTTGGATGCCCTTTCAGATTTAATGTTCTGCAAACATTTATTATTCTTTTTCTCACAAAAGAACAATATCCAATTGACTTTTAAAATGTGTCTGCAGTGGGCAAGATGGCTCGGTGAGTAGAGTACTTACTGCCAAGGGGATCTAATTATCTAAGTTAAAACACTAGGACTCACCAAGAGAAACTAACTCCAAGTGGTTCTAGGACCTCTACTCCATGTGTTGAGGCACATACACATAGACAGACACACACAGA
Organism: Cricetulus griseus; assembly: GCF_003668045.3. Classification (NCBI taxonomy): domain Eukaryota; kingdom Metazoa; phylum Chordata; class Mammalia; order Rodentia; family Cricetidae; genus Cricetulus; species Cricetulus griseus. The sequence continues at coordinate 30,655,361 of NC_048599.1, read as the reverse complement.
GACAGACTCACACATACACACAGACAGAATCACACATACACATGCACACACTTTAAAATATAAGAACATACAAGTCTAATGCTAGATACTGTGGTACGTGTTTATAATCCCAGCACCCAAGAGGCAGAGGCCCAAAAGGCTGAAAAGTTTAGACAGTCTGGGATACATAGTTGCAGGGCAGCCTGGTTTACTTCAGAAAAATGTCTCAGAAAACGAAACAACAAAAGCATAAGTTATGTGTGGTGTGTGAGGGGATGGGCAGAGGGGGGCAAAGACAGTGACAGAGACACACAGAGAAAACAGAAACAGAGACAGAGATGGTACTTGAGAGTTGAAGGCAATGTTTTGGTTTGTATTGCTATAACAACAATACCTTGGCTGTTTCCAGTACAGCATTGCAGATTCCTGGTCTCCTGAATGATGTCAGAAGCTGGACCCAAGATGTGCACAGACTCTGCTATTCATGAGTTAATCTCAGTGGCAGCTCCCAGCCAGCATCTCATCCTCAAGCCAGCACAGAATGGCCTTGCTGGATGTCACAACCATACACATTGGAATTCTTCATGGAACAACAGTGTATGCCTGTGCTGCGGGATACACTATACTAGCATGTCCAAACACAGTGTGAGAAGAAAGTCATAACTTAAAAGGCAGGTCCTAATGTTGCATGGGACCCTTGCATGCTGTTGTTGGGCCATGGTGAAAGAACATTCCCTAGGACCATTGAGCTGAGGTCTGAGGCTCCTTCAGGCAGAAGCTTTGTGGAATGTGAATAATGATTCAGGTATGAGAGGAATCAGGGAAGACCAGTAATATTTATAGCAAAGGCAATTCCTGGACAGCTAGTACCCCTCCGTGGCATCACAGGACCTTGGAGTTCTCCATGTTTGAGTACCTGGGGTCTTCAGGAAGTGAAGTGAACATAAAAAAAATTTAACTATTCTCCATTGTAAAATCTCACAGGCTACATAAAGATTCTTTAAAGAAGAAATTGGCCAATAAGGCAGGAAGATAGGTGGACCAGGAGATGAAAATTCTGGGAAATGTAGGCAGAAAAAGCCCACCAGAAACAGCTGCCATGAGGGACCGGGAGGAGAAGATGTACCAGGCATTCTCCAGTAAGATAAGGCCATGTAGAAATACATAGATTATAGTTATGGGTTAATAATTAAGGCAGAAGAAGCCAGTAAGAAGCCCTAGTCATTGACCAACAATTTTATAACTAATATAGCATCTGTGTGTTTATTTGTGGCTCAAGGGCCATGGGACCTGGCAGACAAAAAAACTCCAATCAACAAAAATAGGCCATGACTCTGAGAAAGAATAGTGTGGGGGGGAACATATTTTAATTAAAATAAAATATTTTTTAAAATAACATCAAAATACCATAATTTTAATGAATAATAGCAAACCATAAACTCTCAAAGTTATTGATAATCCCAGCTTTTGATCATTTTTTTCACACTTGCACTATCATGCCCTATTCAGGAAAGATGGTCGCGCTATGCAGGAGACATACAGAGAGGAAGCTTCTCATGTGTGCTTAACTCTGTCTCTCTACCATCAAGTACCTCCAACAATAGAGGGAGGAAGAGGAGCAGAAGAAGGAAGAAATGTGAGTCCAGAGATGAGACAGGTGTGGGGCTCTGGTAGTTCCCACCTCCACAAATGCAAAGAGGCTGTTCTGGCTAGCCCAGGCCAGAAAAAGATGAAGGCAATTTTTTAGGAAACTAAATGGCCTGCAATTAAGTGACTGAAACTCTACAGCTGGCCCTCAAACCCATATACACATATGGGGCAAAGGGCTGCTTTTTAAATGTCCCTCTCAACACATCCCATTCACTGAGCTAGTGAGTTTTATGAGTGGGGAAATGTTTTGGACATTTGAAGCCTAACAAAGATATTATCTCGGTTCGAGACAATTGAATCTATTTTTGCCTGAGTTTAGCCAGAAGTTTTCCCTAAGATGCTCTGAACAATTAGGAAAAGACTCTAACATGCATTTCATGAAGTCTCCAACAGAATCTCTGCTGCCTTTCGTGTTCTCTCTCCTCCTACCCGGCTGGGATCTTCCCAGAATGGAAAGTCTAGAATGGGACAACAGTTCAGTCCAACAGCCTTCCAGACTTTTCTTTGAAGTGGATCGTGTGGCTGGCAGTGTCTAGTTGCTGGCAGTCATGGACCCAGTTTCTTCTTTCAGGCTGTGTGGGTGGGTGTCTACCCATCCTGAGCCACTTGCTCCTATAAAATTGGAGTAAAGTAACTTAAACCTCGTATGTCCCTTCTGGGCCATAGCAAGCAGCGTAAAGTGAACAACTTTTAAACAGCAGAAATATATTGCTTATGGTGCTCTAATCTGGAAGCTCAAGGTCTTGGTGCTGGCAGGTTTGGAGACAGAAAGGCCAGTCCTGGCTCACACATCGTGTCTTCTTGCTATGTTCTCTCATAGCACAAGAGATCAGATCTCCTCTACATGATGACTAATTGTAGTCATAGGAACTATGCCAATATGACCTATTCATCTCATCCTGGGAACACTGCCATCTTGGGGGCAGAATTTCCATACATAATTCTGGGAGGACACAAACACAGTCCCCAGCACACCCCTTACCCATCCCACCTGGTCCATTGTGAGGATCAAATAAGAGTTCACCAAACAGATTCTCATGGAAAGAATGACTGATCTTTTTCATAAAAGCAAATTGCACTCAAAAGTGAGTGAAGAACCTTGTAGGCTGTTGTGAGTCCCTCACATTTCCTTCCCTCTGCTTATTCCCAGATCTCAGGAAAGTGGTGGCAGCAAGGCATGAAAGAAAGAATCAGCTAAGTCAGCCTCTCCCTCCCTCCATGCCTTCCATGTCAAATCTGAGCAGTTTTATTGTAAGTGCTGCATAGTAATACATAGTAATACAAGCACTTCAGAGTGCTTGGATTCACAAGCACTCTGAAGGCAGCTGTTGGGACACTATAAAAGGAATGCTATGAGGAGGAGGCCAGCATTGCCTGCACACATGGATTTCAAGGCTCTGTCCAGATGTTTTTCAATAAACCATTCCTAGGACACTTCACTCTCTTTGAAACAAGACACTGTATTATAGATGTGCTTGACTAATTGGAATTCCGAGAAACTGCATTAAGTGGCTCAGGGCTGCTGAAGCCAGTACCTGACCACCCTATGGAAGGGGATCTGCCAAAAGTACCTTTCCTCATCAGCAGTGTGACCTCCTGTGCCATCTGTAATGAAGCTGTCCCTGCTGGGAGCACAGGGCAGACAAGGATATGTTATACAATGTAGGACTTCAGTGCCCCAACACACCTGGTCTTAGTCAAGCTGTTTCCCAGTTCTACTCTGAGAAGATCACAAGTGAAAAGATGACAGGATCCCACGGGGAACCATGGGCTGCTGAGCCACACCCTCTTGCAGCTTCTGGGTTCGGGCCTCCAATAGGCCTGTTGGCTGAGGATGTGGGAGTATCCTAATAAGGCTATCAGTGGAACTGATAGTATCTCAGACAGAAACGCCAGATGGGACTCAACACCCTCCCTAGCAATTCCATTCAGTTAATTCCGAGGAACCAACAAGCTTGCCCCAATTGAGCCCTGATGCAGGTGAGCTGCAATAGAGATGTAGAGGTAGGAAGCTGGGGGAGGGGCAGTCAGTGAATGGACTCTAAAACTAGAATGGAGTCCACACTGTGATGGTGTCTGAGGGGATCAGAGGACCTGTCATATTTCTTAAAAAAAAAAAAAAACTACATGACATTCAGATAATTAGAGGGAGCAAAAAAACTTTTGCACAGTATCAACATGAAAACAAAAAGGTAGGCAATATTTCAATAACATAAAAGAATCTGACAGTATCCTACAAAAAGAAAACAATAGGTATGGGGAAAAAAAAGAATGATTATTAAAGAAATCCACAGAGGCGATATCTGGTTATAATGTACTTAACTTCCCTAGTCTTCACAGTAAAACATCACATATTTAAGCAAAACAATAACTAGACGGTGTTTCCTCAGAAGAATATTAGTGAACAGTGTTAGTACAGGCATAAGAAATGAACCCTCTCATACTGCTCTCGGAGGTATGCTGACTACCAAACTCATTTCAGGTAACCAAAAAAAAAATTGTCAATAGTTATCAACTTTTAAAATCCACATAATCTTTGACCCAGTGTTTGCATTTTTGAGATTTCTACAATCTAGAAACATGTGAACTAAAACTTCTAGGGGTGGTGACTCTATCTAATAGGAAAAGTTCCAAATAACCTGAATACTCAGCCAAAGAGGAATGTGGACAGAGGAACGCACGCACTCTATGATCACCTTGCAGCTATTAAAAGGTAAATAGTAAGTGCATCCCTGCAACAGGAGAGGCTGAGACGGAGCAAACACACAGCACAGGAGGACAATGTTACACCAGGCCTGAGCATCAGTCAACAAAATCAATCAGTCAAACTGTTGCAAGTGGAAGGTGGAGCTCAAAACCTCACTGAAGTTCTCTCTGAGGCATCCCAAAGGACAATAAGCCAAAGCAATCTCACCTGTGTCTAAATTTCAAAATAGATTGGCCTTGTGTGGCAGGAGGCCATATGCAAACTTATTTGTTGGTAGGCGTGCCACCTTCCTCCCAAGAGAACTTCATCTGTGGGTCTGAGGAGGCGGACACAGGAGGAAGCTAGAACTGGGCAGGAGACCAGGGAGCTGGAGATACAGCTGCCTGGGCTCAGACTGTTGTCACTGGCTGCTTCCTGTCCTTTCCCGGCATTCCATGATAGTCTCAGCCTTGAGACTCCCTGGCCTGGGTCACTCCTGTAGTGTGTCAGTTTGGTAAATTTGATTAGCTAACCTTAATAATGACTGTCTTGCATAATCATAGACTCACTGATTATTTGGCAAGCTGTACCCGTTTCTTCTTTTTCTTTCTTCCTGTACTAGGAATCGAACCCAGGACCTTGTACCAGCTAGGAAAGTACTTGACCATTGAGCTATATTTCAGCCCTTGTACTTTTATTTTCTTCTCTTTTCTAACCTTGGGGATTAACATAAACATTTGTTGTTCAGCTGACATTTAATCATGTTTTTCATACAAAATCAAGCAAACCCATATTTAAACGAAGTAATGCTGAACCTTCCCCCACCCCCCAAAACAACTGTCATATTCTGATAGCCATCTAATTAAACAGAACCACTGCTGGACTTTGGATCTTTTTATGATAAAACAGAAATTTCCTTTTCAGTGTTTGAGGCAATTATCTTGCTTTGCTTATCTGCTAGATAAAGAAGTCTTTCTTTTGGGGAGAATGACTGTCCTCAACACACTCAGAAGGATGGATTCAAGACTTCAACTTAGTACATCTTCCTCATAGTGTGTCAGTACTCTCCGTGAAGCCCTGAAGAGTGCTTTCAGCTGATGTGCCAATGAAGACTGATTTTTGTCTGAGCATGCAAAACAAAGAGACAGTATTCAATATCACAGAAGCCAGAACCCATCACACCCACTCAAGACACTTGGGATTGCTGAAGTTGGCTCCATTTGCCACCACTCAGAAGACTCCTTGTTGCCCAAGTCCTTGGAAACTAATATTACAAGCTGAAAAGGAAAAAGGAATCTTCCCCCTGTTATATGGTGAGAACACAATTCTCAGAGCCTGATTCTGTTTCAAGTTCCTTCCAGAACCTTAAGTTTGTAGCAACTAAGTCTTGTGATCAAGGTGAAGAGCTCCTGCTAAACCACAAAATGTGTTACATCCCAAAATAATGGGCACATTTTTGCTCTGACACAGGAGGTTTGAAAGTCCAGGCAGTTCTGTGTGATGCTTGGATTACCCAGGGCCTTAGTGCCAATTCCAAAATGGTGTGATCCGGGTTCAATAGGAGATACCATTTCAAAAACAAGGTAGAAAGAAAGAGAAAAACATTGACCTCTGGCCACACTAACCCAGCCCTTCTACTCCTTCCTTCTTCTGGCCAGTCCATGCTGTAAGTGGAAAAACACAATTTCCTTCCGAATCTTAAACACAATGGCGTGATGTCCTTGATGCTGAAGTCTTTTGACAAGGGCTGGCAGTAGTCACTGAATCCATAGCAATGCTGAAATGGTGAGAACATGTCTTGCACACAGTGGGGTGAGTGTTGTACTGCACCAAACTTTCCTAAATCCTTTGTTAGAAGGAAAAGTTGACTTCCAGCCATGCTTCTTTGACTCTCTTTCGTCTTTCTTGTTTTCTTGGACCTTCTGTTCCCTACTTTTTACTGGGAACTTGTTCAGGCACTGGAGACTCTTTTCCCTTTGTTTTTAGAAATGCTTTTGATTACTTGGTTTCTATGTATTAGAGTAAATATTGGACTTCTAACATAAAGACCACCTAGTACACGAGCCTGTCAGCCCCACGCCATCCATGTACCATTGACTTTCAAATCCATTCTTGGTCCTAATGTGGTCTTCCCTTAGCTTCTGTTTGATCTGGGTTCTGAACTTTCAAATTCCTTAGACTTTTGCCTCTCTGTCTAGTTAGGAACTATTAAGCAGAAAGTAAAAGCACACAGGAAATGCTCTGTGAAATAAATAGACGGGAGCTGTAAGGTTTCTATAATCTAGAAGCATGTAAACTAAGACTTAGAGGAATAGTGAATATTATTGCACGTAATAAGAAAAATGGGAATTACCTAAGTACTCACCCAAATGATGAACTACTTACATGGTAAGTGGAATACAGTCTATAAATACTTCTTTATCAGAATGCTAAGCAGTAGGCATTCAGTACATGCACGGTAAATCATCAATGATGAGCAGAGGATGAGAATGAGCTTCAGTTTCTATAAAAATACATTAGCCCATTTTTATTTGCCTGTCTCCTTCTATAAAGGTACCTTACAGATAGCATATGTGTGCCATTAAACAGCACAGATATAGACAAGACTACCACCTGATTCATAACACAGGGACTCCTCCTGAGAGGCAGGGTGCAAGTGAGGGTCTACTCAATAAGCTACTTGGTCAGTTGATCCTCTGTGTAGAAAATAAATGGACCTTTACCTTCGTATGATACATAGAAGACGTTGTTACAGAGAGATCAGAGGCTGAGTGTGCATGGCAAGATGAAAACGCTTTGAAAGAAAATGAAGGATTGGTTTTTATGTGCTTGTGTGTTCTCAGAAACAGTACACAAACAGAAATCTCCAAACAGAAGATTGATAAAGGCTCTTAAAAAACGAGAACATTAGTGCTGAAGGCCATGCTAGTGTCAGTGGCCCTGGCTGCCACCAGAGGCCCTGTTAATGTCCATGGTCTGTGCTGCCACCAGAGACCATGTTAATGTCCATAACCAGGGCTGTCATGGGAGACCATGCTGATGTCCCTGATCCATGCTACCACTGGAGACATGTGGATGTCCATGATCCATGCTGCTGCTAGCTATTGTGGGCAAGGAAGCTTCTGTTGCAATGGTACCAGTGACCCGAGAGAATGAGAGACATTGAAGGCTTCTGGGACAACACCCTCCCCTGCCAAAAAAAAAAAGAAAGAAAGAAAGAAAGAAAGAAAGAAAGAAAGAAAGAAAGAAAGAAAGAAACAGTCTAGACAGGAAGCTATTCAAGCCATTGAAGAGAGTCCTTAAAACTTGTGATAAAGATGTTGAAGTGTAGCTCTTCACAGTTGATGGCTTCTGTGAGTGGGGGTAGGAAAGGACTCGGCTATCTTTAAGGGACTGGCCACTAGAAGTTTGATCATGCTCCAGGCGAGTATTTGGCAACACAAATTGGACTTAGTGCATGTATTTGGTGGGGGGGGGGGGCAGTAGGGGACAGTAAGCCATGTCTGTTAGAGGCTTACTGTCCCCTATAATTCCTTTTAGTCGCCTCTAACAGGCATGGCTTACTGTCCCCTACAGGGGGGCTCAAGGATGAGAGAGTGGACCTGATCAGAATGGCAAGTGAGTCTTATCAAGGTGCACTTTTCGAATTTCCCAAATAAACAGTGGAAACATAATATTGAAAAAAAAATAAGAACGCCTGGGTTTGAACCCTCAGCACCCACCCAAAATGCAGGCATGGTGGCACTTGTCTGTTACCCCAACACTGGGCATGGTGTTGGGGACAGGTAGATCCTAGGGTCTTTCTGGCCAGGTAGTCTAGCCAAAATAGCTAGTTCCAGGTACCCTATCTCAAAAATTGATGGAGAGAGAGAGAGGAAGACATTCAACATTAACCTCTGCAAGCATGTAAACACATACACACACACACACACACACACACACACACACACACACACACACACACACACACCACAGAGAGACAGAGACAAAAAACAGAGAGACAGAGACAGAGAAACAGAGAGACAGAGAGAGATATTGACCTCTAGCCACACACTCGGGGAGAAAAATGTACCATATAGACTTGGAAAATAAATTTGCAATAAATACATTTTGAGTCTGTACTTTCAAAGCTATCTCAAGCTTTAGGGATAAAATGGAGTTAAATAATAATTGCTTGGCATTTTCTGTGCATTTAGCATGGTGCAAAGAGCTTTCTACACCATTCTCTGAGTTAATCCTCATGAGAATTCTCTGTGGTTGGTATTGCTAGCTCCAACTTTCGTAAAACAGGACAGGGTGGGGCCACTTTCTTTAGGCAAATTAACTTATGCCAGCTTACACAGATAGTTACAGCATATTTGGGCATTTTCTATTTTATCTGATTTTCTTTGGATATGACACCTAACATTAACAGCTTAGAGGAGGGAAGATCTGTTTTGACTCAGTATCCACTGTGCCAGAAAAGGCCAGGCAGAGCATAGCATCACTGTGGTCAAGACATGAAAAGGGACTAGAAACCAGGCAGAGCCCTTAAAGGCACCCCAGTGGCCTACTTCTACCAACTAAGCCCCACCTCCAAAAATAGTGCCACCAGCTAGGAAATAGGCATTTCCTTTGGAAGCCTCTGGGTGACATCTCACATGCAAACTGTAACAAGATTTAAAACCAGTTACTGTAGAGCATAATGGTGAATGACTTTTATCCCAGCACTCAGGAGGCATAGGTGGGTGGATCTCTGCAATGCCCACCTGACTCCTTAGCTGTTTATCCTGACCTTAGAAGGAAATGAATCCTAACTCTATTTTTTTACTTCAAGCAATGGAAAGCTCACAAAGTACTTATAGCTATACTCAGAGCTATAAATATGAAAATCGTATCCAACTGGTCCCAAGCTGGCCTAGTTTTCCAAGCTCTCCACATTCGGGCATAAGGCTCGAACTGAGGACTACCAGGATCATTGGCACCAAGCATATCCAAGAAAAATGCCTAGAGTCAGGCATTGCACTTCTCCAGCGATTTATAAAATTCTTCGGGTGAATCTAAAGTTGAGGACTCTCAGGGACTTCAAAATTCCCTAGTTTCTAGGCAAAGCTGGGAAAATTAAGAGACCCCCAACAGAGAGTAAGTGCCCCGCAGTCATTTATTCGACTGCCCCACATCTCTTTTAAACCTGATTTTTAAAAAGTAATAGATAAGAATAATACAACTGCAGGGCACAAAGTGATCTTTCAGTACCTAGACACGACTGTACTGGTTGAATGAGTGTAATTAGTTGTACCTAGTTAGTTCCTTATCATCCCTCTAACTTTCATCCTTGTAGCAACCTCTATTCTAGCTCTTCATGAGACATAGGAGAAATTGCTCTACTTTACAATCACCTACTGTGCTTGCACAAAATTGTGTAACTGTGCCACAGAAGATAAGATATGGCACCTGTGAATTAAGCTTCCTGCTTTGTATCTTCTTGGAAGACAAACTGAACATGAAGCCCCCTAGGAAAGTCCATAAATTTCCAGGGTGCATTTACACCACATTTAAAGTGACTGGCAACAAAGTCAGAGTTGAGTCATATAAAAGAAATTCAGTTTCATTTTGTTCTACAAGGATCACAAGGGGACAAAAATACTTACTTTGTTTTAGTCTCTTTAGTCTAGAAAATAACTTGCTTGCATCTAATGCATGTTCATACCTGATGTTTTAGGAAAGGAAACATGATGAAATGGAAAGAGAATTGAAGAGTCAGAAATAGAAAACAATTTCTGCAGAAGAAAAACTACACATCTGGAAATAATGAACAATGAAGCAGAATGGGAAAATGCTTAATGTGGAAGACGACACCCAAGTATGTATTACAAGAGATGGAATTAAATGGAATGGAAGTGTCCACACATGGTAATACTCCTGTGTTGTCATTTAAATTTGAGGAGATGGTTGGGGAGATGGCTCAGTGAGTCAGGCACTTGACATGCAAGTATGAGGACCTGAGTTTGCTTTAACTCGTGGATTCAGAGGTGTCATCTTTGGCCACTTGACTCTATTACTTTTGATAAAGACAGAATTCCATGGTAAGTAATGTGGGATGTCCTTCTGTATGCTGTGAATATGTGTTGCTTTCATTGCTTGATAAATAAAACTATTTTTGCCAATGGCCAAGCAGAATACAGCCAGGTGGGGAATCCAAACAAAGACACAGAGAGAAAGAAGGTAGTCAGGGAAACACTATGTAGCTGCTGGGGAAGCAAGATGTGAGGTAACAAGCCACGAGCCTTGTGGTAAAATACAGAATAATATAAATGGGTTACTTTAATTGTGAGAGCTAATCAGTAATATGCCTGAGCCATTGGCCAAACAATTATAATTTGTATTAAGCCTTAGGGTGATTATATGGGAACTGGAAAGCTGGAGAAAAACCTCCAACTACAGGTAGCAGTGGAGGATGGTGATATAAAAAGCTATTCGATTCATGATGTACAGAAAACAAAGAGAAAGACAAAGGAGGAGCCAGGGTCCCGATCTCCTCTTCTAAGACCTTCTCTCAATGACATAACCTCCTCCCTCCAGGCCCCACCTCCTAAAGGCTTCACCGACTCCCCATAGAGCCACAGCTTGAGAGCCAAGCCTTTAAGGCTTGGGCCTTAGAAGGCACTTCAGATCCAAACTATAGCTCTAAGGAAAGAGGAAACTCAAGTCTCGAGACCTTAGTTTCTGAATGTAACATTTGAAAAGAGCCTTCTGGCCTATGAAGAAACGGACGAGAAAGAAATGACTATGTAAAGGAAAAGCCTCCCTGAAGTCCACAGTTAGAAATAACAATCTCTGGGTCGGAGTAACTGGAAGGTATCTAACTGGCTGAGCAGTAGCATTCGTCTCTTTCACTAGACATTAGCCAATGCCAAGGGCCCTAATGTGACCTCCTGTGTGTGACACTTCTTCCCTTAGACAAGGAATCTGCACTGGCATTATAATATGGAAACCAGAAACCACAAGATGCATGTCTTCAGGCCCAGATGAGGGCCCTGTTTTAGGTGCTGCCTCCCAGCCCAACCAGGAATTCCATGTCTTTCAGTGCATCACTGCCTCATAGAAAGATTTGGTTTCCTTTGATCACATTTGCTGGCCGTGGCAGAAAAGCCTTGACTTGACATAGGAGCTGTTTCCTAGAGCCAGAATACTCTTCAGTGCTTATAATAACATAAGATTTCAAGCTGCAGAATCTTCTAGCTTCACATCAGTCAGATATCTCTCTCCTCTTAAATCTATGGTGGTCATTCAGGTATCACCAGTGATTAGTGTTATTGGTTGAGCATGGTCCAGAGCTACGGTGTGGAGTTATTGGTTCCTATATTTCAGCTAACATGTCCCGCTCTTGATTCCCCCTAAGCCACTAGAGAAGCTCCATATTTTCTCACACAAGAGGAGGCTATGACTGAGAAAGAGAATGTGTCTGCATGAGAGTGGAACTGTCTGGTTGTATTTTATAAAAGCTAAAATCATTTGGAGATGATTCCAAGTGTTATCTGGAGGAGGAGACAGCATGAAGGATGCAGCCATGGACCAGCTGGGAAGGTCAGGGAACTATAGATTTCAGAGCCCTGGCAGTGAGTCAAGATGAGAGACACAGACATTCTGGAAGGTGGCAAGACCTGAAGAACTATGTGTGAGGAGCCCAAGGACAGAACTCAACAGTGTTGACTTATCTGTCAGGAAGCCTGAGAGGAGGGGCTCCCGGTAAAAGGAAGGATAACAAACAGCTCATGGAAACTTAGCTGGGAACAGGGCTTCTGGTTACATTGATGTCTACTTCAGGAGGTTGAGATAAATTTCCTTCTTACATAGCAGACAGAGTATGTGGACTATAAATCCTTTTAGCTGACCACATCATTGCAAGAGCCATCTTAGCAGAAGTTGGATAGCCTCTGTATATTCTGTCTTGTCAAGTCAGATGGGGTGTGAAGCCCTCTTTTGCTCTCTCTGAGTGTTTGCATAAGTGGGATGAGCCCTGTCTGTGGTCTTCCAAGCACTGCTTGCTATTTACTGGTCAGGCTGCCTTGGTCTTATTTGTTTGCATTTGATCTGTTTCTTAGTCAGAAGAAGCTCCCAGACAGATCTAGAAATGGCCATAAGAGAACTAGTGCATGCCTAACGGATGCCCTTCCTCACCCTCCATGTGGACCCTTGTTGGCTACAGGCTCAAGGCAGAGCAAGGGACTGCAGGCAACCATGACTAACAGGTTGACTTAAAGAACAGATTTGTGTACTTTTCAGTTTTGTCTAGTGTCTGCTGGGACTGTAGCAATCCTTGTGGAAGAAAGAGTGGCCTTGAACACAACTCCCCACGAGGCCTATCAGGTACATTTGGGGGGCACCAGAGGTGTCCTGTATGAAGGGAAGGCAAGAGTTTCTCAGTAAGGAAACCTATAAGGAGTCCTCTCTTGTTGCCTATGGGAAAGCAGATGGATGAAGTCATGAAAGCAGAAATGATGAACAGGGCTTGGGGAGGCCTCACACACCATTTGGGATCTCCTGAACAGTGAAGACACTGACTGGTTTAACTACTCAAAATGACAGGCGCAGATAAGATTAGGGCTTCATGCTGTCATCCCGTCTTTACAGGGGGAAAAAATGTGACAGAGCACAGACCAGCTGAGGAAAGCAGAGATTAGATATTAACTTCATCTCTCTCTCAAGAAAGCATAAACTTGGCCATGAACTCCCCAAATGAGCTGACAGAGTAGTGCCCTGTGACAAACCCTTGTGGGATCTGGGCTGGAGGAGGGGGCTATTGGAGGGCCAAGCTTCAGCCTTCCAGGTTAATGGGATTCACTGTCACCATTTTTCCCCTTTAAAAGAAATTGTTGGGAGCTTGTCATGGGCCCTATGGAGCTGAGAACACAGGGCAGAGGCCACTGACAGCTGCTCCTCCCTCATCATCACACTAGCCCAGTCCTCCTTATACAAAGACACATGATGGAAAAACAAATATAATACATCCCATGAGATATATTACCCCTGGAAAAAATGTCTTGTTTACCATGAACACTTTTCAAAGTTTTGCCAAAAAAAATTCTCATCAAACAAGAATTTTTATAAAATTGGAAGATCTTGCAAAATGTAGCTACAGCCAGACAGGGCAGAGAAGCAGTCCTTCTTTTAGAAGGAGAACAGCTATCATTAGCTAAGATCCCCATATTGCCATTACCCCACTCCATTGCCCCATGTCACTCACTTGTCATTGCCTGAGGCCAGTGGGAATTTGAGACTATGCCTCCTAGTCTACTGAAGTTTCTCAAAACCAGGCTTTACTTCCAGAAAGTGCCTAACATCTCTAAACAGAGAGGCCCCTATGATACCTTGTAAGGCAGTGGGGAGACTGGTGGAGATGGTGCTGAAAATGGTGTTTGCAATTGCAAAGGGAGATAATGTCTGGAAGAAAGCAGCTATGCAACTTCCACCACCTTCTGGTAAATGTTTCTAACCTGGAGACTTTTCTCCCAATACCTTAGTGTCCTTTGTTTCCATTGCTACATACCAGAGGTCAGGGGACACACCTATATTGACAAGCCAATGCTGGAGTCTCCAAGAGATGCTGGGACAGACACAAATAAAACAAAGCAATGCTCATCATGTCCTTCATACAAATGCATCCCTCCTAGGTTCTCTGTTTGAGAACTAAGTGTTCCCATCTTATGCCCATTGAAGATGAATTCCATCATGTCTGCAGTCACTTGATTTGTGACCTATGACTTTCTTGTATGGCACTCCTTGAAGACTGGCCTAGCACACATTTGGGTTTGGGAGAATCTTTCCATTTGTTTCCTCTCAAAGGAAAACACTGAAGCTTGTGTTAAGAGTATCTTCAGTTTCCTCAGTCAAGGCAGTGGTACTCTGAGAACAACTGAGGCTGGCAAACATCTCCAACCAAGCCCTCTGTCTACCTCTCACGCTCTTGTTACATAAACAAAGTTTTGTCTAACACTGACATTTCTTTCCCACAAGATAAACATTTTAAGATATAAATGTACAACAGGCTTCCTCAGACCCCTCCGCAAATCCCACCCTTGTCTATGGACAAGGTCAGCAGAAGCTGGGAGTGAGGTGATGACAGATGACAAGGCTTTAAGAGGCTGTTAGGGGAGCTGCTGGCTCTCCTGGTGACAGGAATGGCTTTTGTCACTGATAAGAAATGTTATACTCTCAGTCCTGTGTGCTCAACTATCTGCTGGTAGAAGACCTTGGAAGGCTCATTCACTGACTCAAGTCTTCATGGTGCTCCAGTTCTAGGAAGAGCAGCCATACCACCCAGCTGAGGCAAGCCAACCTGCAGCATCATGAACAGCAACAAATTATAGCTGCCTTAAGCCATGAACATTGTAAATTGGTTTATTATATACGATAGCTAACTAGAGTAAGTAGCCCATCTGAATAGTCTATCTGCAGCTAGCATTGACCGTTCAGACCTGGGAATGGCATCATGTTTACAGAAAAACGTGTTCTACGACTACCAAACATTTCAGACTTTCTCAATATACCTAGTGCTTTTATTTTTATATTTTATATTGTGTGTGTGTGTGTGTGTGTGTATGTGTGTGTGTACATGAAAGCTCAATATCACATGTATACCTCAATGTCTCCCCACCTTATATTTTGAGACTGTCTCTCACTGAACCTGAATCTCACTAATTCAGCTAGACTAACAGATCAGTAAGTCCCATGAATCCTCCTGTCTTCACTCCCCAAACCCTGCCTAGCATTTTTACATGGGTACTTGAGGATCTAAATTCAGGTCACCATGCTTGTACAGCAAGCACTTTAATAACAAAGCCACCTCTCCAGACCCCTTTTACTTGTACATTCACTCTACATCACTTTCTGCCAGTCATTGATCTGGGGCTATTGGGAATCAGGGGTTAATAGCCTAGCCCAAGAGGTTAATGATGCTTAGGTGTAGGCAGATGGGGGAAGAGGCACACAAGGGTGGTTGGAACTGAACTGGAATGTGCCAAAGTTGTGATGGCTCAAGAACATGGGTGGGGACCAGTAGCATCTGTATAAACTATTTAAAACACACACACACACACACACACACACACACACACACACACACACACACGTATTACTAAGCACTGTGGTCCTTTCTGATCCAAAGGTGACCCAATGTGCATGGAGACCCTGCAGTGCCCAAAGCCACAGGTTTGTTTATATCCGATCTACTTCTGCTTTGTCTTAATGATGGTACTTTTGATGCTGCTCAGCATTTGAGAGAGAGTTCCAGGGCAGAAATTCTAATGTGAGGCGAATAAGAAAACGGTTCAGAAGAAAAATCTGAATTTATTCATTTATTTGCGTTCTAGGGATTAGCCTTAGGAAGCCTTAAGGATTCTTCACTTAGAAGATCCATTTTAGTTACCCATTTGGCAAGCAGATTAAGCCAAGTAATAAATACATTGTTTTCATTCTTCAGTTATTATTTATTTGGAGTTACAGCAAAAGCTTGTCTCAGTGACCTAGGGAAAGTTCCTTCAAGGGTCCTTGCCCCACTGACCACCAGGGGGCAGTACTTCATCATGGCCAATGCTGTTGGGGTGGGGGCTCCATGAGGATGGTAGTATCGCCAAACCTGCAAACCTGCAGGAGTCAAAACAGACACTTTCTTCTAAAATGCCTGTGCTTATGGCTTCAGAACCCAGGATCAATTTGCCTTTTCTGAGGCTATGTTAACCAGATTATAGCCTGTCCCCATCTGCTTGTCTGACAATCCATTCTATACTAGGATGGATTGTGTCTGACAATCCATTCTATACTAGGATGGATTGTCTCTGTCCAGGCCTCATGTTTAGCCACCAAGCATACTGCTCAGGACAGGACCCACTGGGGACTGCACTGACACTAGTGCCCGCTCAAAACTGCTTCTGAAAGAGAAATCCCCAGGCTACTCACCACATTGTACAACAGAGGCACTTCAAACCCCAGTGAGGACATCATAAACTCTAGGGCAACAAGCCAATTAGCTGAGATATCCAGGGAAATCTCCTGTTTCAGTCCCACAGACAATGGAGGGAGTGCCATCACCACAGGCCAGGCTCATCACTGGAATGCCTCCTCTGTTAAATGCCTGTCATGAGGGCTGGGTGCCTAGCATTCAGGAGGTCTTGGGTTTGATACCTGGTGCTTAAAAATCAAACCTTTAAGCATGCAGGGATTTCAGTCCACCACCCCCCTTCTTTGAACTGACTGGCAACCTTCTGTCTCTACCAGCCCCACCCCTCATCAGGCTGCTGGCTTTACCTGCTGAGTGATACAGTCAGCTGGTGAGTGTTCTTCCAAAGGCACACACACACACACATACACACACACACACACACACACACACACAGAGAGAGACAGACAGAGAGAGAGAGAGAGAGAGAGAGAGATGTTTTCTTCATAGTCACAGACATCTGAATAGCTTTCATTTGTGTTTGGACGTGTACTGTTAGCTGCTAGAGGTCAATACTGATAAAATTGAATGTTTCTTTTATTCTACATTACTTTAATATCTGCCTGGCTTGTTGAGTGCCTGCCATTATACTAAGTACTTTTTCCAGACATTGTCTTATTTTTAAAAATTCTATCTCTTATTGTCTCCCTACCAGAAAATCTGCATTTTCAATTATCAAGAGAACATTTTTCTTTACAAGGTGGAGTGTAGTCACAGCAATGCTTCAGCATCCATGTGGTTTCAACCCAGGCATTTCCAGGGTACCCTTGGCAGCCATTTTCCTTGTTCTTCATGTATGGAGGGATTTGCTACTGTGTTTGACACTGTCCCACCAGTGTTGCACCAGAGCGGGGGAAGAGTCACTCTTTGAAGAGTGCTAATGCTGCTTGTTTTGAAATTATGTCGATCTGGGGATGCTTGCAGCCTGCACCCCCATGCACCTAGGCACAGGTCAGGGCTCAGGCAGAGAGGCAGCAAGGTTTACACAGAGAACCAGGACCCCATTTTCTGAAATCTCTTCTTAGACTTCACCTTTCCCAAGTAACTGTAGTCACTCTGAAGTTTGACATCTGGCTTTTCCAGCCAGGGAGAAAGCAAACCATGACGTGGAGCTTTATCCCTCTAATGGCACAGGCCAGGCCCTTCCTCTGGTTGGACGTGGCTAGCATCTTCAATATGACCTTCATCTGAGCCTTCTGGAACCCAGCCAGGGTGGGGCCTCCGAATGATCAAGCGCTCATTTTCCTGAAGATGAAACATAGCTCAGAAAGGGTAAATCATGACTTCAAGGTCAAAGCAACAGCTGGTAAATGTTTCAACCTTGGAATCAAACCTAGACCAGCTGGGCTCTACACATTTAGTCCTTTTAGGTTGGGGTCTCCTCATCCAATGAATGTTTCCCTTCCTTTTCTCTGCCCTAGAAATGCAGTTATGCTAAGTCACATGCTTTGTGTTTGTTGATAGAACTAAAGTCTAAGGAGAGACATTATAAAGATCATTAAACATTCTGAGTTCTAAATATCTAAAGCTGCATCTTCCTCACCTTCTTTACTGCTTGGGCAGGATTTCTCTGTGGAATTTGGGATGCTAAAGGTAGTCTTTCAAAAGGACTAAGAAGAGAGGAGCATATAAAGGATGCTTTCCCAAGCTCCCCACCAGCTAAGTCAAATCAGACTCAACAGGGACTCAGAGGTACAAGGACCACACCTAAGTTCAGGGTTCCCAATTAAACTTTAATTTTAGACTTTTCACTTTTAGTATGTTCTTCGAGATACTGAAGGATTACACAATTGTCCTAAAGATTCATTCATTGTGTATGTGAAATATAGACCTGATACGATGTCTAAATTTCACTGGAAGCCTCTGTTTGCTGCTGTTCTGGGCTTCTCCCACCCCTGGAAGGAGGCTGTGCCTGTGAAGTCAGTCTCTCTAAGAGCAATCTTGAAGCCAAGTTGACTAAAAGTTGCCCAGGAGGACTCCAGTTCATCTAGGACCACAGGGAGAACAGGGAGGGTGGGAAGAAGGATGGAGAGAACAGAGAGCCAGAGAGGAAGTTAACAGAAGGGTAGCTTCAGGGGCACAAATGACATCAGAAGAGGTCACTCACTCCAGGAAGCAAATGAAACATTCTTTGAGTGCCCATGCCTATGTGAGCTAAGGTGCATAGATAGACCAGGACACTAAATTACTCTACACTGTATATGGCAATACCTTTCAAGCTGGGCATTGCTCTAAGTGACTCCATTTTATAAAATCATTTGCTCCATTTTGAGTGCAAATATGAGGTTTGTGCAAGTACATGACCACCATCTGCCCAAAACAATGAGAGATTAACAAAATCCTATGACCTATGACCCCATAAGACTAAATAAGAAACAAATGAATACAATAGGTGTCTCAAAATCACATCAGAAAAACGGGAATGAGAACATACTCAACACCCAGACAAAGCAAAGATGCAATCAATATCCTGGACCACATAAAAGGAGGGACAACCACTGACCTGGCATGACAGTCAGACAACTAGATGCCCACATCCCGATAACTAAATATCCACAGATCGTATGTGTGTAGTCTGTTGCCCACACCATGACCTCCTAAGGGCAAGACCTGGAGAACATATAAGGGATGAACCTACTGGTTCCTGGAAGCAGTTTATTGCCTCAGTAGTACTTGGAGCACCAACATTAGGGTTCCTATGATAACTCACATTTTGCCCCCCAGACACAAGGCATACGACATGTGCGTGTATTGTTTGCTACAAGCCTCATTACAACCACTCTACTTTGGAAATGAGAAAACTGAAGCAGGAAGGATAGAAGCTATTGTCATAGGAGGAAGATGGAGAAAGGCACAGGCCACCAACTGAAATTTGCCAGACCAGATGACTTGTGACACAGCAGTAGTGACTGGAGCACACCCGGTGTACACAGTTCAATAAGCATCGCAGAGTAGAAAGTGCCTAGAAGCAGGAAAAGAGACCTTATTCTGTTAAGAAAGGATAGAGTGAGTAGAGGCAGCAGTCATGGGTTGAAAGACAGCCAGACTTCATGGTAATTTCTGCTCCTCAGAAATTACCTGAGAGTCATAGACCCTCCTCCCAACCAGACCATCATCTTCCTATCCTATAATGTAGGCTGAAAAGTCAAAACCTTGGGGAGGAAGTGAAAGGCTATAGGTGTTTTTGTGCATATGCGCATATGCATTTATGTGACTTGGAATATAGACACACATATACACGTGTATCTAGCAGTTCAGGGCAGTGCTTCAAGGCACTATAAGTATACAGTCCTCCGGCCTACCACAAGGACTCAGCACGATAACATTCTTCCAGAACGTATAAAGGGGGAATGACATTTTGAAGGTGTGCTTTCTACACCTCTTTCCTGGAGGTAGCATCCTCATCACCAAGTCTTTCAGGGTAGCAGCCATCCTCCCCACCAGAAGTGGTAGAAGCCCTTGGACCTTATGGAACTGAAGGCACACTCACACCCCAAGCTTTATTCTTTCATAAACTGGGCTCAAGTCCCTTAGAAATCCTATTGAAAAGGAGACTTCGAGTCAGAAGTCCCAGTGTGGGGCCTGAGGGTCTGTGTTTCTTAAAGCACCCCACCCCACCCCACATTGGTTAGGCTGGTCATGGACTTGACTGAGCACATTTTTGGAGTTGCCTGTGAAGGTCTCAGTTTCTAGTCCATAGAAACTGTCAACCCCAGTTCTGCAAAGGAAATGATGGATGACTGAGATCTTTAACTATTTAATTCATTAGGCGTTTACTGGGGAAAAGGTGTTCTGGGACAAGCATGGCTCTAGGTCTTTCGTGTAACTCCTATGTTAATTATTGTTATAATATGTTATTTAGGGAGAAGTTATAAAAAACAGCTGATAAAACATAGTGCATTGAATAGTTGTCCTTTCCAGAATCGTCTACTGAGTGTGTCCACGGAGTTCTGAAAATTGTTTATTTTTTTATTTAAAGTATTTTAAAATTAACATACACAGTATTGGGTTTCATTATGGTATTTTCAAAAAGGGTGTTTGTTGATCCTCCTCCCATTTTCCTCTCCCCTGTGAAAGTCCTCCATCATAGGACCCTTCCACTTGTGTGTCTGCTCTGTCCTGATGCCCTCCTTCCCTTCCTCAACTCTTCCTTCCTTCTCCCTGATTCACTGTCTCTTTTCTGGTTCCATGCGCTCACCTCCATTTCTATACACACATGCAAGCACTGTAAGCTACGATCCAAATGTAAGAGTCCTTCTGAGTCAGAATTACCTAGCTTAATATTATGCTTTCCAGACCTGCCCATGTTCCTACAAATTTCACTATTTCATTTTCTTTACAGCTGAGTAACATCCCACTGTGTGTATACATCACATTTTTTTCAAAAGAGTGGTAAACACCTCTCCAAAAGAAAAGAAAAATACTTGAAAAAATGCATCACAGATGTCTGCTCATTGCCAAAGGAGGCCTGCTTTGCCAGCTGTCAAACTTTTTCCAAAAAGATTTTCTTTACAAGGCAACCAAGCATAATGGGGCAGACAGCCTAAGTCTCAGTCCCATCTTCTTGAAAACAGAGTGTAGGGTGATTTGTGAAAGAACGAAATGGAATGACACTTGAAGAATAAGAGGAAACGCTATCATCAGTGGTCTTTGAATGCATGGTCAAGCTGCAAGTCTCTTAATGGGCCGTGTTGAGGGTGTTATGCTCTGAGGGTGAAGTTGGAGCCCTCTGACATCAGGGATCATTCATCCACGTCTGTAAGTCCCGCATGAATGGGATGAAGTTTCAGCTACTTAGAAGTTCTGAGGAAACAACTTAGGGAACTGTGACCATCCTGGCCTGGCAGGTGTTATGCACAGCATGTTGGGAGTCTATTAATTAGCAGGCAACTTTCAAAACTCATTTTTAAAAAGGCAAAACAAAACAAACACAAGAATCCTAGAAACAAGCAAAGATAGGGGTCTTCCCAGGTTTCCCTTTGGTTTCAAAGTGTGACAGTGGAGAGCCTCCCCCTGCCTTTTAAAACAGTCCAGGGCATTGTGGCTGAGCAGAAAACTTTCTGGAAGCACTTCCTCTGGCTCACTACCCATTGTTTGGAAGAAAGGCCCTGCCCAAGATCTGCCCATCTGATATCCTCAGCAGCCCTCTGGATTCACCCAGAATCTCAGGCTTGTTCCATTGTATTTGGCTCTGCACAATGGGTACGTGTCATTTTAGCAGCCGCATCCATAGAAGAGGAAGATCCTTAGAATAACAGCCATTATCTTAAGCACTTGGCATCTGCAGAGTATTGTCCAGGTCTACACACAGTAACAATACTTTAATGCTGAGAGAAGATAGCAATCTTGATGATTCTGTGGTCACCCTTAGCAAGACAGGAAGCAGAAAGGGAGGGAATTTGGTGCCTCCCCAGCACCCCCATTGCTTTACCCATGGCACGAAAGGAGAATGTAGATGCTTTGAATGGCTTTTCTCTGTAAGAAACAGGCTAGTTCTAGTTGTGAAATAGCTACTATGGATATACTGGAGTCTATGAAAAACAGAGCACCCAAAATGGTATGCAAGGGACAACAGCAGCCAGCAGGCTCCTGAAGAGATGAGTACAATGCATTAAATGCATTAAATCCTCGTTATTTCACCATCTGAGAACAGCTGACCCTTTGTAGTCATGGATTTGGAACCCTCAGGTTTCCATCTGAATCCTCAGATGGAAAACATCTAGGAAAATACCTCCATAGTGAACATGCACAGGCTTTGACCTTCTCCTTATCAAGTTTCCCTAAATAATATAATATTACAACTATCTATAATGTTGTAAGCAATTTGGAGCTTTGTTTTTGTTTTTGCTTTAAGATACTCTCATTTCACTATACAACCCAGGCTGTTTCTCAAACATGGATTCCCCAAGTACTGGAATTGCAGGAGTGTATCACAACACCTGGCTTCTTTGTGTGTGCCAGAGGAGGTGGGTAGGATGTCATATGAAAACCTTGCACAATTCCATAAAATCAGGGACAAGACAAGGCTGTCCACTCTCTCCATACCTCTTCAATATTGTCCTTGAAGTTCTAGCTAGAGCAATAAGACAACAAAAGGAGATGAAGGGAATACAAATTGGGAAGGAAGAAGTCAAACTCTCACTATTTGCAGATGATATGATAGTCTACATAAGTGACCCAAAAAACTCTACCAGGGAAATCCTACAGCTGATAAACACCTTCACCAAAGTGGCAGGATACAAGATTTACTCAAAAAAATCTGTAGCCCTACTATAAACCAATGACACATTGGTGGAGAAAGAAATCAGATAAAACATCACCCTTTACATTTGCCACAAACAACATAAAATACCTTGAGGTAACACTAACCAAAAAAAGTGAAATACCTGTACCATAAGAATTTTGACTCTCTAAAGAAAGAAATTAAAGAAGATACCAGAAAATGGAAAGATCTCCCATGTTCTTGGATAGGTACGATCAACATAGTAAAAATGGCAATCTTGCCAAAAACAATCTACAGATTCAATGCAATCCCCATCAAAATCCCAACACAATTCTTCACAGACCTTGAAAGAACAATTGTCAACTTTATATGGAGAAACAAAAGATCCAGGATAGCCAAAACAACCCTGTACAATAGAGGAACTTCTGGAGGCATCACCATCCCTGACTTCAAGCTCTATTACAGAGCTATAGTCCTGAAAACAGCTTGGTATTGGCACAAAAATAGACAGGTATATCAATGGAATAGAGTTGAACACCCTGATATTAACCCACACACCTACGAACACCTGATTTTTGACAAACAATACAAATTTATATGATGGAACAAAGAGATCATCTTTAACAAATGGTGCTGGCATAATTGGATGGGGACATATAGAAGACTACAGATAGACCCAAGCCTTTCGCCATGCATGAAATTTAAGTCAAAATGGATCAAAGACCTCAACATAAACCAAGCCACACTAACCCTATTAGAAGACAAAGTGGGAAATACCCTTGAATTAATTGGTACAGGAGACCGCTTCCTGAACATTATACCAGTAGCACAGACACTGAGATCAACAATTGATAAATAGGACCTCCTGAAACTGAGAAGCTTCTGTAAAGCAAAGGACACAGTCAGCAAGACA
Organism: Cricetulus griseus; assembly: GCF_003668045.3. Lineage (NCBI taxonomy): Eukaryota > Metazoa > Chordata > Mammalia > Rodentia > Cricetidae > Cricetulus > Cricetulus griseus. The sequence goes on along the minus strand of NC_048599.1, from coordinate 30,631,933 downwards.
AAACCGGCAGCCCACAGACTGGGAAAAAATATTCACCAACCCCACATCTGACAGAGGGCTGATCTCCAAAATATACAAAGAACTCAAGAAGCTAGTCTCCAAAACACCAAACAATCCAATAAAAAAGTGGGGTACAGAACTAAATAGACAATTCTCAATAGAGGAATCTAAAATGGCTAAAAGACACACAAGAAAGTGTTCAACATCCTTAGCCATCAGGGAAATGCAAATCAAAACAACTCTGAGATACCATCTTACTCCTGTCAGAATGGCCAAAATCAGAAACACCAAAGACAGTTTATGCTGGAGAGGATGTGGAGAAAGGGGAACACTCCTCCACTGCTGGTGGACGTGCCAACTTGTACAGCCACTTTGAAAATCAGTATGGCTACTCCTCAAGAAAATGGGAATCAGTCTACCACAAGATCCAGCAATTCCACTCTTAGGCATATACCCAAAAGAAGCACATTCATACAACAAGGACATCTGTTCAATGATGTTCATAGCAGCACTATTTGTAATAGTCAGAAACTGGAAGCAGCCTAGATGCCCCTCAACTGAAGAATGGATAGAGAAAATGTGGTACATTTACACAATGGAGTACTACTCAGCAGGACAAAAAACAATGGAATCTTGAAATTTACAGGAAAATAGATGGAACTAGAAGAAACCATTCTGAGCGAGGTAACCCAGTCACAAAAAGACAAGCAAGGTATGTACTCACTCATATGTGGATTTTAGACATAGAGTAAAGGATTACCAGCCAATCATCCATACTGCCAGAGAAGCTAGTAAACAAGGAGGACCCTAAGAGAGACATACATGGTCCCCTGGAGAAGGGGAAAGGGTCAAGATCCCTTGAACAAATTGAGAGCATGGGAAGAGGGGGAGGGAGCTAAGAGAATGAAAAGGGAAGAAGAGGAGGGATGCAGAGGACATGAGAGAGCAGAAAGGTTGAGTCAGGGGAAGAATAGAAGATAACAAGAATGAAGATACCATAAAAGAGGGAGACATTTTAGGGTTAGAGAGAAATCAGGCACTAGGAAATGTCTGGAGATCTACAAAGATGACACCAGCTAACAATCTAAGCAACAGAGGAGAGGCTACCTTAAATGTCCTCCCCTGTTAATGAGATTGATGACTGACTTATATGCCACCCGATAGCCCTCATATAGTAGCTGGTAGAAGTAGAAGCAGACACCCACAACTACTCACTGAACTGAACTGGAATCCAGATGCAGAGAAGGACGAGTGAAGAGCAAAGGGGTTCATACAAGGCTGGTGAAACCCACAGAAACAGCTGACCTGAACATCAGGAAACTCTTGGTCCCCAGACTGATCAGTGGGATACCAGCATGGGACTGATCCAGACCCAGGAACATGGATTTCAGTGAGGAAACCTCAGAAATCTACAGGACCTCCTGTGGTAGTTCAGTACTTATCCCTAGCATAGGTGTGGATTTTGGGAGCTCATTCCACATAGAGGAATACTACTTGAGCCAAGACACACGGGGGTGGGCCTAGGCCCTATCCCAAAGAATATGATAGACTCTGATGACCCTCTATGGAAGGCCTCACCATCCAGGGGGAACAGAAAGGATATGTGATAGGTAGGGTTTTAGTTGTGAGGGGTGATAGGGATGACTGGAGGGAGAAGGGAACTGGGATTGTCATGTAAAACAATCTTGTTTCTAATTCAAATAAAAAATTTTGAGAAAAAAAAAGGAAAACCTTGCACAAGGTCAGATCCTGGAATCAGTCACCCATGGATTCTAGGGGAAAGATGTATATTGTTCTGGGATAGTTTAGATAGTTCTTGTGTGTTTCTGTCTCTAAGCAATTCCAAATCTAACAACAATAAAACAGGGAGTCTTTCTACAAGTAGAAAGAAAAGAAAATGACAGAACTCCATAGTGAACCCCTGATTTCTGTGAGTACAGTTGTCATTGCGGATATGAAGTAAGAACAGTGTGGGACAGTGTAAGGAAACCTCATCCTTTCCATATATGTGGAATGAATCAATCTAATTTTTGTTCAGGCATCTCTGATATCAAGGATAGATCTTGTTTACCACAAAGTACTTTGGAGAAACAGGTTTTAAAGAAAAAAGTAAATGTGACTCCTGGTTTCATTGCTAGAAAGCAATGCCCATAGCTTGAATATTCATTCCAAAAATGTAGACATGAGTCTGAGTGAGTTTCCATAGGAAGAAAAAGATATAACAGTAACCCGAGACTCTCCACATGCCCTTTTCCCAGATACATCAGTTTTTAATATTGCTTCCATCATCATCCTCTCTCCCTCCTCTTTCTGTTTAAGCCATTTGAGAGTAAGATGCAGATGTCCTGGCTCACTTACTCTCTAAAAATTTCAGTTGGCTTTTCTTAAGAGCAGGAACAGTCTCTTACAAAACCAGAGTACAATAATCAAAGTCAGAAAAGTTCACATTAAACAATAACACTATCAAATCCACAGGCCACATTTAACTGCTGTCAGTTGCCCTAAGGATACCTTCACAGGTCTTACTTCATCCAGCATCCAATCTAGGACCACACACTATTCATTTGTCAGCTCTTGTTTGCTGGGCTAAAAGGGCACCATGACTCTTCCTTGTGTTTCTTGACATTGATGGTCTGGGTTGTCTATTCATGTTTGTTTTACAATAGGATCTTGCTATGAAGCCCATGCTGGCCTCAAATTCACAATCCTCTTGCCTCAGCCTCTCTAGCGGTTGGATTACAAGCAATGTGCCATCATGCCTGGTTTGGTTTTGATGACTTTAGTGAGTACTGCTTACTAATTTTGTAGGGCATCTACAGTTTAAATTTCCCTAATGCTTCTTAAATAATTGAGTTGGCTATGCATTTAACTAGCAATGCCACAAACATGACCTGTGTTCCTACTCAGACATCATCGTTGATGTTACAAGATGTATGTTGGTTTGTCCCAATTGCCAATTTGAATTGTCACCATTTGACTTAAGCGTTAATTAGATATCTAAACTGGAAAGTTATTAATCCCCTCCCTCCTTGTTTTACACAGGGTCTCGGGTAACCCAGAATGATCTCAAACTCACTATGTAGAAGAGGATGGTCCTGAAGTCTAATCCTCCTGCCTTTGCCTCCTGCATGCCAGAATTAGCGTCACCACATCCATTTAATGTGGCAGTAGAAATCAAACCCAGGGCTTCATGCATGCTAGACAAGTGTTCTGCCAACTGAGCTGTGTCTACAGTTCTATTTTTCCCTTTTTGGCAGCATTTTTTTCCAAAGTAAAATATCTCAATAATCTTATCATATGTTAATGAACCATATTACCTCAAAGCATCTTTGTTCCATAAAGACAGAGTTGTATTTGAGTGATTCAAACATGTTACAGATAGACGCCAAAGATAGAGAAGTAAGAAGATTGCAAGGTTTGCTCTGGGGCCTCCAGTGGCAAGAGAAGGGAAGACAGGGGATTCAAATGTTCCATCTAACAGGCAGCAGTGAAAGCCTAGTTTAGACCCTCTCTTGTCACCCCCTGTCTATCAATGTAGAAGCACTGATTCTCAAACTTGAGTACCATTAGAACCCTTCCCAGAACCTTTTGCAGCCCAGATGACAGGGCTCCCATGGGCTTGAGATTGGAAGACTACGCCTACAATCTGTATTTCTATGTCCACAGTGATGCTAATGTGGCTGGTCTAGGATACCTACTTTGAAAATCAGTGGTCTGGTGTTGAAGAGATGATTCAGTGGTTAAGAGCTTTTGGAGAGGGCCAGGATTCATTTCCCAGCAACCACATGGTAGTTCACAACCATCGAGTTCCTTGGAATCCAACACCCATTTCTGTATATGTGCATAATATAAAAACGTATATACAGGTGAAACACTCACTGACATAAAATAAATAAATCTAATTTTTTTAAGAAAAGAAAACCAATGGTCCGGTGTTCTGCAGAATTATACCAGCTAGAATTACCTGGGAAGAAGAACCTCAATTGAGAAAATACTTCAATCACATTGTCCTGTAGGCAAGCCTATAGGGCATTCTCTTGATTAGTGATTGAGCCCACTATGAGTAGTACCATCCTTGGACAGGTAGTTCTGAGAAGTATGAGAAAAGCAGATGAACATGAGCTTGGAGTACAAGCCAGTAGGCAGTGTTCCTCTATGGTCTTTGCTTCATTTCCTGTCTCCAGGTTCCTGCCTTGGGTTCCTGCTCTGACTTCCCTTAGTGATGTGCTACAATCTGGAAGATAAAATAAACACTTTCCTCCCAAAGTTGCTTTTGGTGTTCTACTACAACAGTAAGAAACCCTACCTAAGACAGTCATCTCCAAAGTTCAGTGTGGAAACCACGTGGCTAGTGTGATGGTCATAACACACTTGGCAATTATGCCAAGCAGATTCTGCCTTTGTGATGAGTGTTCCAGACTTCCCCCTTTCTGTCAAGGAAGGGTATATTGCTCCCCTGCCCCCTAGGATACAATAGTAAAGCCCCATTTTGAAAACTGGGAATACTTGCTTGAAACCACATACTTGCTAACATCATGACTTTGTCCTTGCTATCCTATGAGACAATAAATTTCTATTCATAAAATTTTCCACAACAATGCAACTCCTAGAGAAAGAAATCCCTTTAGTCAATTTTGTAAGAGGCCTTTGGTCACCATCTCAAAATCTGTTGAAGCTTCAGCAACTCACCTTCATCTATTCACCAATGTCTATTAAAAACTACCTCATTTAGATCACAGAGCTCAAACTTATTTTTATTTTAATTTTTTGAGACAGGGACTTGATATACAGCTCAAACTGGCCTCAAATTCACTCTGTAACTTAGGCTGGCTTTGAACTTACAATCCTTGTGCTTCACCCTCCCCAGGGCCAGGATTGCAGGTAAGCCCCATCATCGGTAACTGCAGAGGTCAGGAGGTTTTGTTAGTTTGTTTTGTTTTCTAGTTGTGATATTAGGAATGTTGACAGTTCCTTAGCCACTCACCTCAAAAACCATTCTGTGTTAGTCAACATTCTATCACTATGACAAGATACATGAGACAACCAACTTATGAGGAGAAAAGTTTCATGTGGTGCACAGTTTGTGAAGTTCCAGTACATAATGAACTGTTCTCTTTGCTTTGGGCAGATGGTAAGAAAGCACATCAGGATGGCAGAGCAGAATGGCTTCCTTCACAGCCAAGAATTTAAAAAAATAAAAAGGAGAAGGGGCCAGGCCAACAGTACCTATAGAAGGCAATGTAACCTCCTACTAGCCCCAGTGCTTTGCTGCTGTGGAATAATCCATTTGTATGCAATGAAGATGTGTTGCTCTCATTGGTTAATGAAGAGCTTATTGCCCAATGGCTAGGTGGGATTTGCAGGGCAGAAAGAATGCTGTGGTAAAGGGAGGAGTTAGAGGAGACACCAGGAGGCAGAGCAACCCCGGTGGGAAGTACATAGATGAGGTAAAGGAGTCTCAGGGAGCCACTTAGATTCATAGAAATGGGTTAATTTAAGTTATGGGCTAGCTTAAAAACAAGCTTAAACTATTGGTCAAGCATTTATAACTAATATTAAATCTTTGTAGGGTTATTTGGGGAGTGGCTGGAAGGACAGAAAAGTCTGCCTACACTTTGTCACTTCCTGGAAGCACAGGAGAGGAAGATGTCAACAACCCTTTGGGGAACACTCAAGATCTGAACTGAAGCGCATTCCTGCCAGCTAATAAACTCTGTAATATTTAGAAGATATGAAAGCTTTAGAGCTCCATCTTCTCGGTGGGCCTTCTAGGAGCCAGGCTGATGGCGCAAGTGGATGACGTACTTTGAGCACATTGCCTCACCTCCACTACCCTGTTTATAATCCATTTTAAAACAACATCCCGTTTCGCATTTTCCAGACCAGTCCCCCAAATCTGGTTTTTGCAGGAATCAGCTGGGAATTGTGTTGAAAGTCCCGACCTCAGGCCACAGCTCCACATTTTACCCCGGAGATCAGCAGTAGGCTCTGTATTTCACCAAGTCCCCTTGATGTTTCTGAGAAATGTTGCTGTAAAAGAAAATTGGTTGTTCCGTTCTAGGGCTTCTGAAAGATAAGCTTCAGGTCAACCACTCAGCAAATATTTGTTTTTACCCTGCATTTTGTTATTAAAACAAGGGTTGGAACCTGCTGGTGCAACGGCTTCAAGTACTCTGAAAACATCTCCCAGGGCTGCTCTGCATGCTGCCTTTGAAGGTTCTCACCCCCCCATCCTCGGCCTGGCTTCTAGAAGGCCCACAGAAAGACAGAACTCATATACACCTTGAACACACTGTCCTCTTGTCCTCTGCTCCAAACACGGTTGTAGGCAGGCTACAGCTCTGTTGTTGAGATCATCTTGCTATGTAACCCTAGCCTGAGCTAGAGTATTGTAAACTCACAATTCTCTAGCCTCAGTCTCTGAAGCACTAGGATCACAGATGTTCACTACCAGGCCTGGCTTCTATGAGCATTTTCTTAGGCATAGATAACTATCTGTACAATGTTAACAGGCAAAGATTCTCCATCCCAGGCTCAACCCAGAGCCTGTAAGAGGAGAAGAGGATGTAATTTTCTGTAAGGATCCTCAGGGATGGGCAGAAACAGGGACAGGAATTAAAGGGTCAGCTATTGTTCTATTGCAGTAAACAGTCACCATAATCAAGACAACTTATAAATGAAAGCATTTAATTGAGGGTTTGCTTACTGTTTCAGAGGATGAGTTCATGTCCATCATCGTGGGGAGCAGGTGGGCAAGCATGGAGCTGGAACTGGAGCTGAGAGCTTATATTTTGGTCCATAGGCAAAAGGAGAGTGAGTTTTGAGCCTGGCGTGGTTTTTGGAACGTCAAACCCCCACCCAGGGGGCACACATCTTTTGACAAGGTCATGCCTTCTAACCCTTCCTAAACAGCTTACCAACTTCGAGCTAAACATTCAAATATTTGATCCTATGGGTAACATTCTCATTCAAACAAGCCCAGAGCTTAAGAGTTTGGATGGTCACTTGCCCACATAATGTCATCTGTACTCCATTTCGATTCCCAGAGAGAAATCTGAAATTTGTATTCCTCCTAGGCTCCATGTTGAAGGGGGTTCCTCTTCCCTGCTCCCTGCACCACTGGCCCAAGCTTTTCTATTACCATCACTGTAAGGGGAGAGTTCATTCTTTGACTGTCGGACTCTGCAGTGTGTTGGAAGGTCTTAAGAAAAGGAACCAGGTATGAGTCAGCTTTCTATTACCATAATAAAATACCTGAGTTGGCCAACTCTATGATGGAAAAGGTTTATTAAATCTGCAGTTTTAGAAGATCTGGAAGTGCCATGTATTTGGTCTCTGGTAACGGTGGCTGATGGCAACGGTGGAGGGCTCATGTCTGAGCAAGCAGTCACAATTTAAACCAAGAAGCAGAGAAGAGAGGGGGAAGAGAAATGGATTTCTCCACCTTTCCCAAGGGCACAGCTCCAAAGACCAAAGAACATCCCATTAGATCCACCTCCTGCGGGTCCTCAGCACTTCCCAAGAGCACTAATCTGAGGACCAAGTCTTTAACACAGAGACCACTGAGGACACACACTTCTCTTATTAAAATCATAGCACCAGAATTTTGATTCATCCCTTATTTCTCAAAAATGCTTAGTCTAACATCTGTAGATTATTATAAAAATGCTGACAAATAAATGAATACATGAATAGATAAGGACTCGAATCTGCAAAGGTGGTTAGAATACAGGCAGAAGGCTGAGAATCAAGGTGATGTGGGCAGAAGTAACCTGGCAGAGAGAAAAAAGCGACTGTCCAGAGCTTGAGCAGAAGACCAAGGCAGAAGTCAGTTCACTTGATGTTTAAAGAAGGAGGACTGGGATTCCGTATAACACTTCAAAGCACTTGAAGATAATTAACCCTGAAAGCCAAAGAAGGGGCTTGAGATGTATAACTCTGTTATAGGAAGCAAAATGGGAAGCCAGGTGAATCAAAAATAATTACAAGGGCGAAAGCACTGGCCCCACTAGATAAGCTCAAACATCCCCATCAAATGCTGGTTTCTGACCATATGTCCACAGCTGCCCATCTGTGCTCTCTGTGTTGTTGGGTTTTATCTTCTGGATTTTGATTTTTGTTTTGTTTCATTTTGCTTTGCTTTGCTTTGAGGCAGGGTCCCATGCATCCCAGGCGTGGCTTGAATTCTCAGTGTAGTTGAGGATGACTTTGAGCTTCTGCTCCACCTCCAAACCCTGGAATTACAGGTATGTGCCACCACATCCATGTACCCTCTATTTGCGTTGACTGCAGGACTCCGCCTCATGGCTCTTCCATGCCATTATGAAAGAGTCATCATATTTCAGGAAATCTGTGGAGCCTCAGACACGGTAAGAGTTCAGTCAGCACCTGAGCAAAAGCTCCCCTTACAGTGACCATGAGAAAACGTGTCTCCCGGGAAACAATATGCAAAGGGAAGCCATGCTGAGGACCCAGCTTGCCACTTGCATCTCCACTCACATGTGGCCGAGCGGGCCTCTGCCAGAGCCTCACCCCCACCTCCATCCCCCACCCCTGTCACATAATTTCAGGTCTCCCAAGGCTCTGTTGAAAAAGAATTATTCTGACAGAATGTCACAATGGAAAGGCCTACCAAGAATGATCTTTCATATTGTTTGCTTCCCTTCCTTCCTTCCTTCCTTCCTTCCTTCCTTCCTTCCTTCCTTCCTTCCTTTCATCCTTCCTTCCTTCCTTCCTTCCTTCCTTTCATCCTTCCTTCCTTCCTTCCTCCCTTCCTTTATTTTTTATTTCTTCTTTCTAAGGGGCTAGATTAGTTTGACAATTTCTTTTCTATTTTTCTGAGTTGAATTTATAGAAACCACACATCTCTCTGACAAGGTTGCTGACATCTTGCAAAGAACACAGAGCCAGTAAGTCATTACAAGGAAAGGATCTGTCTGGCACTGCTTTCAGTGCACCCAACACCAAGGTCCAACCCCTTGAAAAATATGCAGAATATGCACCGCATATAGTTTTAAATGGTTTTGTGGCTGAAACTGTTTTCTGCTCAAACTTTTTGAATTATATTTGCTTGTATTTATTCATTATTATTATTTACTTACTGATCATTACTTTGGATTTTTTGGTTTTTGAGACAACCTGGATGTTCCCTCAGGCTCCCCGGTACTGGAATTGCATGCATATGCCACCAGACCTGGCCTTTCAAATAAATACTCCTCGAACGACTCTTCTCTCACCCTGTCTCCCTGTCCTCATCATACAAGTCTCTGCATCTCACACAGCATGGGCAGACTGTGACAAATGGATTTGCCACTTGGCCAAAGCTCACTGAACCAGGTCTGGAGTCTGGACTCAATCTAAGCAGAGGAGATTCACCTGTCTGCTCATCAGAACCTGGGCCTCAGAGGATACTTTGCTTAAGGCATGATTTGGACCATTGAGAGGCAATAGTTGGGGTAGCTCAGGCTAAGTTAAAATGCAGTGAGAGGTTGTGCTGAGATGCAAACAGGGAGGACATAGAGAGAATGGTGGATGTCTTAGAGTTTCTATTGATGTGATAAAGCACCATGGCCTAAAGAAACTAAGGGAGAGAGGAGTACATTTCATCTTACAGTGTGTAGTCCATCATCCAGGGAAGTTGGGATAAGAATCTAAAGATAGGAATTGATGCATAGACGATGCAGGAGGACTTCTTACTCCCTTATTCCTTGTGGCTTATTCAGTTTGCTTTCTTGTACAGCTCAGGGCCTGTTGTACCAGATGCCTACCCAGGGAAAGCACCACCCACAATAGGCTAGACCATTCTGCATGAATTATCAATCAAGAAAGTACCATACAGGCTTGCCTATTGGCCAACCTGGTGGGAGCATTTTCTCAGTCACAGTTCTCTCTTCTCAAATGACTGTCTCTCGTAAAGTCAACAGTACATAAGATAGCAGTGGAGGTGAGCAGGACAGTCTGAACGGCAGTTCTCCCCACAGCAGTCCTCCCCACGTCAAGGAACTGAAACAAGAACCACAGAGGCTTCTACTATTTGTCAGTGGAGATGGAACTCCCCTCCATCTCCAAGGGCCCGGAACAAGATGCTCAGAAACTTCTGCTGTTGACTGGGGATGATGGGCTCCTCTCCACCCCAGGGAGCTAGGATATGATGTACAGAATCTTCTGCTATTTTACAGTGCAAGTGGAATTTCCCTCAACCCCAGGATACCTTGAGGGACAATGATCTGAAGCCAGAGCTCCTCTTGGAGCTGAGCCACCAGCAACCTTTACACTGAACTCTATTTTGAGAGATATCTGCACACAAGGACTCTAAGAAGCAGAGATAAGATCTCTGGGGTCAAAAGGATAATTTGCTTCTTGAAAAGGATAATGAAGATAACATCCATTGTCTGGGGCAAAGGTAGGGCAGGCTTGCTATCTGCTCCCTAGAAGATAAAGATTTCTCAGGCTTAGGAATTACTCAGTGTTGATGAATAGCTGTCCTCCAGAGCCCTTTGCGAGCTGTAGGAGTGGGGGGAGACGGAAGCGGAGAGATGCCCAGGAGGTCCACTCTGCCCTGAGTAATACAGCTCCTGTTCTGATCTAGCTTCTCCCAGATGCTGTGGAATTGTGGTGACCTAAGCAGTTAGCTTCCTAGGAGGGCAAGCAATCAACCTTTTATAGGTAGGAAGTATGCTAGTAACTGAACTGTTAAATAGGGCAGAGAGAATGGTTGGATTCTACAAAGTAAAACTTCCATTTCTGAGTTCCTCCAGCTCAGGCAGAACTGCAGGAGCTTGACTAAATCTATTTTTAAACATGATCATTGCATCCTGAACACTGGAAAGGCATAGTGTTCCACGAACTGCCTCCGACTTCATCTGATTGTGCGAGAATCTGAATTTCAAAACTCACATGGTGCTGAAGTCATTCTTCACACATCCCTGTAATTTTCTTCCTGGGGTTGTGGGAGGATGATGGCAAAGTGTACCCCCAACACACACACACACACACACACACACACACACACACACACACACACACATTGCCTGTGAAGATCTCAAAACACAACTTCCCTCTGAATCCACAGCCTGGGCTGACGATGGTGTTTGAGATATGTAGGTTCTGAGTTCTGTGCTGAGCATTTTGGGTATGCTATGTGACTCGACTCTTCTAAATAGGGTGGACCACAAAGCGGACAGAATTGTCTTCCATCGTTTTTTATCATATCGATTAATTTGACAAGATAAGCATTCTGGTGTTCTTGGGATGAAAAAAAAAATAGACCATCAAGAGGTCAAAGACAGGCCAGAATGCTTTAGACTTTGTGCAACTAAAAGCACAACTAAACAGATTTGAGGATAGGGATGTGAAGGCCACATGAAGGGGCTGGCCCAGGGCCACTCTTTGAGAGTCATTGCTGTGATGGGTGTGGTAGCCCATCAAGAGGCGCTGACAGGAGGAGCATTACAAGTTTGAAGCTAGTCTGGGCTACATGACAAGAAACTGTTCAAAACGGCAAGGACAACAAAAGAGACCTCCAAGTTCAGCCCATACTTCCGGTGACAGTGTTCAGAACTGAGACCCCTGCCTTTACCTGCCAATTACTTTGCTCTTTGCAAGAAGCTGTGAGTCCAAGCTGCCAGCAGAGGTGATCTGCAAGGCCTCTGGCATGGTGCTCACATGTCATGCTAGGGGCTGCAGCCTGGCTTCCAGGGATGAATGGCAGAATCCACAAAACCCTGAAGCAGTGTCATGGACCTTTTTTATCGCCTGAATTTTCAGAAGGAAGCTAGTAAGTTGAGGTCTGCTGGCTCGTATTTCAAGGATGGCTTTTTCTCAGTTTCAGGAATGTTTGCATGTACCTAATGATAGAGGACCCAAATCTAAATGCAAAGCTCATTTGCTTCCTGGATACTTCGTACATATAGCTTAAAGGGAATATTATGCAATTTTCAAATTAATTCTGTTCATGAAATAGTATCTTTATGTGGAATTCTCTACTTCCATTATGTCAGTGCTCAAAAACTTGCAGGTTTTAGAGCATTTCAGATGTCACATTTGGGGTTAGGGATGTTTATTCTGTGACAGGAGGCTAAGAGAGGCTCTTAGTGTGAGCACTAGGTCTACAGAGGTACTGTGTGATTCTGCCCTCCAGGACATCACTGCAGTTCCAGTGGCATTATGACATTAGAAGGCGCTTTCTCCACCTATTGGTGGAAGTGCCTGGGAAGCACTTGAAGATCCCGGGCCCTTGGCGCTGGGTAAGCCAGGCTCTTGACCTGAGCAGCAGCAGAGCTGCTGATAGCAAAGCTGAGCTGAGGAAAGCACTTCCGCTTCCAAAGGTTTTACTCATCAGCAAGTGACAGAAGCAGCTCTCAAGAGCAGGCCAAACCTTCCCCTGGGCACTGTTATCTGAAAAGGGAGCCTTAGGGCATCCCTGGACTGCAGAATGAGGCTTCCAGGACATCTCTGCTCTCACTCAGTTCTTCCTAGCCCAAGAGCCACACTGGGAGGAAGTGGGGGGAGGGGTGAACTGACAACTCTAAGGAGGAACTTAGTAGGGAGTGATACCTTCTTTCGCCCATCTCATCCCTGGGCTGGCCCATTTGGTGCAGCCTGAGACCCACTGTGCCTGTGGACAGCCTTTTCTCCTCCTGAAGCCCATCCTCCTCCTGCTTCTCATCATGAACATTCCCGTAGGCCTCCTCTCCTGGTGGAGCAACCCACTGGCCAGTCCCTGCACCCCATTTCCAGGTACTCAATCAATGTGATGGAGCACATAAACCTTGTTTTTCCAAAATCTGCGATATCTGTCATAGAAAAAAAAGCTTGGTAACTAGGTGTCGAGTTTACTGAACTACCAAATACCAGTGGGTGATGAATGCATAGTTTCTCAGTGTCAGACACTTAACTTGTTGTAACTGTTATGTTTTTATGTTATTTCTGTTATGGCATAGGGTCTCATGTACTCAGGTTGGTCTTGAACCCTTGATCTTCCTGTCTCTACTCTCCAAATGCTGGGATTACAGATATGTGCCATCATGCCCACAATGTCAGACAGTTCTAAAGGTTTCAGTATGTCAGCCTGCTTGGACTACACACAGCAACACATTGGAGAGAGGACTAGAATGACTCCCATTTATGTAGGAGGTTGGCTGACTTGCCCAAGGTGATTCACTGATGCACAGTGAAGCCAGGTTTCGGAGTAATGCAATGTCATGTGTGTCCTAGAAACACCCAGAATTTTCATAGGCTTCACCTCTCACCCAGTACCATCAGCAGAAGCAAAACTTCAGTCTCAGGATTTGTTTCCAGACTTGAGGAACAAAGGCTATAGCAGACCTCATATTCATTTCTTGTGTCTATCATTATAACCAAATGACTGCCATAAACAAGTTACACTGGGAAAGATTTATTTTTCATTGATTTGAGGAATTTTACCCATGGTTCTTGTTCCATTGATTCTGTGTTGAGGTAGAATGCCATGGCATCTGGAGCATGAGGTAAAGGCCACTCACTGTCAAAGGCTACTCCATGTCAAACAGGAAGCAAAGGGACAGGAAAAGATGGGAATCCAGTTATGGCCTTCAAAGACACATACACCCACACCATTACCTGGGCTAGAAAGATGGCTCACTGGTTAAGAACATTGGCTGCTCTTCCGGAGGATCTTTATTGTATTCTTAGCACCCACGTGGCAGCTCACAACCATCTGTAACTCCAGTTCCCAGAGATCTGACACTCTATTCTGGCATTTGCAAGTCACCAGGCAAGCATGTAATGCAGACATATGTGCAACCAAACAGCTATAAACATGAAATGATGAAATTTTAAAAAATTAAAGACATGCCCCCAGAGACCTACTTCCTCAAACTAGGTTCTGCCTCCCAAAGTTCCCACCACCTGAAAAGTAGTGCCACTACCAAAGGAGTGGCATTTCACATTCAAACCACAATAGAGTCATGTTTCCCAACTTCCTGTTTTGCATCCACAGGAGATTTGGCCATTGCTATAGTGGGCAGGGCCTCTTGGCATCAAGTAAACTTCACTTCAGTGACGTAACTTTTAAAAGTCAAGATGGCCCCGCCAGTCCCGGAACCTCACTCTTGATTCATGCTCAGAGCCTGAGGCAGAGGGGTAAAGGGGTAGGAGGTGCCAGGAGAGAACCTTTGGGGAAGAATTGAAAAGATTCCAAGAGTTCGCTGGAGGACCACAGGAAAGACTTTCCAGGAAGAGAGGGTGTTGAAGGTTCGGTGGGTGAGAGAACAGCAGAGGAGGGGTATCCCGGAAGGTGGGACAGCCATCCAACATCCTTGACCTGGGGCCAGAAGTGATCTGCACAAGGGTCATTTAAAAGTCTCTCCAGAGTCCAGATTATAGGGAGAGCACAGTACTCCTTCCCCTAAACATTTGCCCCACTCTTTCCCTTTCTGAGGGTCCAGGACCCACATGGAGACAATGATAGGAAAAGGACCAAAGGAAAAAGCAGACACACTTAAGGAGTGAAGGACTGTGTGGCCACCATTTGGGTGAGCAGATCCAGAAAGGTTGGAGGCCAACTCTTCTGTTGCCCAGTACTAACCACATCTGTGTCCTTAGTCCAAGCCTAAATGGATCACAGCGACAGCCTCCAGCCCTCCCACTAAGGACCACCTCCAGTGGTTCTAAAGCATTTGGCTCCATCTCCTCCTGTACAACTGTCCCAGGCACATAGCACAGGACCAGGGAGCTCCCTCCCCCCTAGGCAGACTTCCTGAGTCATCCATGGAGAGTATATAAACTGAATCATGTTCTTTTCAGAGGCCCTTCTCTGAGACCCTGTATTAGCAGTTTAACTAGGGTTGAATAGGGGGCTGCCTGCTGGCGGTCTAGCAGTGAGATTGCTCTAGAGTTTGGAGGCAGTGGAAACCCAGGCTGGGAAGCCATCTTTCCTGGCCACCCTCCTCTCTAGGGACATTGTGGTCAGACACTTCCATGGAGAGTACAAGGGTCGAGGAGGTTATCAGGCCTCCTCACCAGTGGACTATACCTACTCTCTAAGCACCTGGGACACGGAGGTTGCTTCTTTTTCTAAAAGTAAATGATTTTGTATTATTTATTTATGTGAGGCAGGTGTATGCATGCCACAGTGGGAAGCGAAGGTCAAATTTCTCTTCTTGTGGGTTCCAGGGACTGGATTCAGGTCTTCAGACTGAGCCATCTCACCTGCCCAAGATTAGTTTTCTTTGGAGGTCGTCTTTAGTTCTCCGAATGCCTCTCCATTTCCTGGGAACCTTAATTCCTCGGAGATTCAACTTAAAAGGTGCAGTGGGGGCCAGTATTGTAGCTGCCAAGAAGGAAGGGAGTGAGGGAAGGAGGGAAAGAGAGAGGGAGAGAGAGAGGGGAGACCCAAGATACACACAGCCCAGAGTCCCACCTCCACCTCTAATGGACCTGGGAATCACCAAGATGTCCATAGGGAGCTTCAGTTTCCTTCATCCCTGGAGTGAGTTAAAGGATGATGCAGGGGAAGGATGTCAGGTGCAAGAATGATGGTTCTGCACGCTTGGGGTAAGCTGGGACGCCACGGGATACTATGGTACCCAGAGAACGCCAGGTATCTAACAGGTCGAGTAGAACCAAGATCCCAAGAGAAGAGGTTTTGAAGGATTGGGAAGGAGGCATGATCTAGGGCCAGGCAGGAACCGGGGTCAAGCAATGTTTCTTTCAGAGTGTGGGCGAAGCTGGCAGCATGGCAGGGGTTGTGCGAGTAGAGAAAGCCTGCCAGGAGCCCAGAGCTTTGCTGGCAGAGCAGACTGCACCTGAGGACCGGCTCGTGGAGGGAGGGGCGTGCGCAGGGCGAACGGAGCTCCCGCGGCCGGGGGGCGCGCGGCAGCGCGGGGATTGGAGGGCGCTCGCGGGCCCCGCGCGCTTCTTAGGCGGAGCGGTGGAGCAGAGCTTGTGCGCGCGACCCCAGCCCTCCGCTTGGTCCTTGGCGGAGCGCTCAGCGGCTCCACCACATTCTGCTGCCCAGGGTGAGTACCCCAAAGCATGAACGTGCCCTCAACATTGCCCCCCGGGGGCGAGGACATCACCTGGACCCCCGGCACCAACACCAGCAGCTCTCCGGACGACGAGGAGGATGCGGTGCGGTCCGACGGTACGGGGACAGCGGGTATGGTCACCATTCAGTGCATATATGCGCTCGTGTGCCTAGTGGGCCTGGTCGGCAACGCCCTGGTCATCTTCGTGATCCTACGCTATGCCAAGATGAAGACAGCCACCAACATCTACCTGCTTAACCTGGCGGTTGCCGATGAACTTTTCATGCTGAGCGTGCCATTCGTGGCCTCGGCGGCTGCCCTGCGCCACTGGCCCTTCGGGGCGGTGCTGTGCCGCGCAGTGCTTAGCGTGGACGGCCTTAACATGTTCACCAGTGTCTTCTGCCTCACCGTGCTCAGCGTGGACCGCTATGTGGCTGTAGTGCACCCTTTGCGCGCCGCCACCTACCGGCGGCCCAGCGTGGCCAAGCTAATCAACCTGGGAGTGTGGCTAGCGTCCTTGCTGGTCACACTGCCCATCGCAGTCTTCGCTGACACCAGGCCGGCTCGCGGGGGCGAGGCCGTGGCTTGTAACCTGCACTGGCCTCATCCAGCCTGGTCTGCGGTCTTCGTGATCTATACTTTTTTGTTGGGTTTCCTACTCCCAGTTCTGGCCATCGGTCTATGCTACCTGCTTATCGTGGGCAAGATGCGTGCAGTGGCCCTGAGGGCTGGCTGGCAACAACGGAGACGCTCAGAGAAAAAGATCACGAGGCTCGTGCTGATGGTAGTGACTGTCTTTGTGCTGTGTTGGATGCCCTTCTATGTAGTGCAGCTTCTGAATCTGTTTGTCACCAGCCTCGATGCCACGGTCAACCATGTGTCCCTCATCCTCAGCTATGCCAACAGCTGTGCCAACCCCATTCTCTATGGCTTCCTCTCTGACAACTTCCGGCGCTCTTTCCAGCGGGTTCTGTGCCTGCGCTGCTGTCTCCTGGAAACCACTGGAGGTGCCGAAGAAGAGCCCCTGGACTATTATGCCACTGCTCTCAAAAGCAGAGGGGGCCCAGGATGCATATGCCCTCCACTGCCCTGCCAGCAGGAGCCCATGCCAGTAGAACCTGGCTGCAAGCAAGTCCCTTTCACCAAGACTACTACTTTCTGAAAACCATTTCACCCTCCCTCGGCTCACCTGCAAGGAGGTCACACCATCCTCTTGGCCCAGCAACTTCAAGAACAACTCCTGTTTCACTAAGCCAGACCCTTTCTGTGCTGTCCCTCAGGATTCCTGGAGCCACTCTCCTAGGACTGGCTTCAGGACACCTCCATGGGGGTAGGACTCCTCTGGGAATTGCGTTAGAGGACCAGCCATTCCTGAACCTCTGGCATTTTTCATTGGATGGAAAACAGGAGGTGGTCAGAAAGGAGTGTCTACCCTTGTGTGACTTGTGACAGTGACCACTTGGAAGAGCCCTGGGAGGGTGAGGTAGGCAGAGCCCCTTCCCCCTGCAGGCTCTTTACCTTATGGCAGTAGGGTAGTTTACATTGCGAGACAGGAGAATGTAGGATATCTCCAAGTGCTTTCCCTCTATGTCTGTTTGAGACTCTCCTTGCTAAGGGAGATGTCCATGCAACAGCTGAGTACATTTGCTTTGTCACCCTACAAGTGTCCCCCAGTTGTCAAGAGACCAGTAGCAGACTTCCTGTGAATGCAAAAGGTTTATAGAAATATGCTGTGGGGGGTTGTTGCAAAGCATAAAACTCTAATCAGGAATTAAAAGGCAGAAAGGATAAAAATCTCATCTGCTGCAATTTTTTTCCACCTCTTTCCCTGGCTACAGGAATAGGAAGCCTGGTTAAAGCCCATGTTATGCTATTCGGGGAGGGTGTCAGGAAAAGACCAGAGAACTAGGGTGGAGGGGAAACAGACTGTGTTTTGACACCAGATGCTGACCACAGTGAAAGGCCATCCCTGTGTGCCTGGTAAGTTAACCACAGCTCCAGTGATCTTTCCCCCTGAGAAAGTTTCACAGCCTGTGAGAGCTTTACTTCTGCTAAAGTAGGCTTGGGGGAAGCCAGCAAGATGCTGCATCTGAGCGAGGAGTGGCTGATCGCAGCCCAGATCTGTATGTTAGAAGATCCTGCTGAGTTCCCTGACCCAGTGCTGGTGGTACTAGAACAATGAGTCAAGAGAGGCAGGAAGGAGAAAGACACGGATAGTCAACTGGGCAGTTCCTATGGCTGCTTGGCAGGGGAGGGAGGTCCCCTCGTTGGATCCTGTCATCCTGGAGAAAATACATCTGTGTGTCCTAGGGCATTCAGCCTAAGTTCTAACTGTTGGGAGGCTAATGGGAATCCAGACTGGCCTAAGGAAACACCCTGCCACCACATGAGTTACAAGTGCATCTCTGAGAGCCTGGGAGAAGCAGGAGGTGACCTTTTCTGGGCTGCTTGCCCAGAGTCATGACTTATGTGACAGTAGCTGTGCCTGGTATGTGGGAAATGGACAAGAGAGCTGAATTCTGGTTCCAGGCACAAATGTCTTATAGCCCAAGCAGGACATTCAGGCCAGGTCTTCAGAATTCTTGCCTGGAAAAATCAACAGGTACTTGCAGTGTGGCAACTCTTTTGTTATTCCTGTGTTTTTATTGTTTTGTTGTTGTTGCTGTTATTTAAGATTTCATGTAACACCAAATAGCTAAGGATGACCTTGAACTTCTGATCCTCCTACCTCTACCTCCTGAGTGTTGGGATTACAGTGTGCAGCATGCCCATTTTATATACAGTGTTAGGAATAGAACTCGGAGCCTCATGATGGCTAGGCAGGCACTCTACATCTCCAGCCCCACATGGTGACTTACAGGGCTCAATTTACACCTTTTTTTAAAATTCCAACTTCTTCACTAACAACAGAAAAGATAAAGGCCTATGCAGCCAGCTAGATAGCCTATGAATGACAATTAATGTTGATCTTGGGTGTGTCAGAGAGTTATGTGGAGGATGTGGAGGTGATCAGGGCCTGCTAATCAGGTGAGCGTCGCTCACCTCTGAGAAGACGTCATTGCCAGACCACTTCCGTAGCCAAGGCCATGACTGTGGATTGGAAATCCCTAAATAAAGCACTGACTACTTTGGTTCCACTAGCATGAATACACGCATGTTAACACACATGCACGTACCATTCCTAACTGGTCATGACTTTGCAGAGTCACCCTGGGCATCCAGAACAAGTCAGGTAGTCCCATGTCTGTGGGTCTTAATGTATGTAAGTAACAGCAACTTCTTGCAAGTCATTAAAATTACTATTTTTTTTCTTTCTCTGTTCCTGGTGCCTGGTAGAGTGGACACCTGATAAATAAGCTTTAACTTCACTGCCAGGATCACCTCGTGGGAACTTTGGGCCTTAGCAATGATTACAGTGGACAAAGGTGGTAGGCCCTTGCCTAGTCTGAGGGGGTCTGGAGTTCCTCTTTTCAGCCTTCTAATGGCCCACACAGGCCCTAAGACATGCTTGCTTGCCTGCAAAAAGTCTAATTCCATTTTTTAAAATGCAAGCTTTTAACGGGGGTTAATGGTGGCTGAGGGGGCCAATACCTTCAAGCTGGAGAATCACCAGTGACCACTGAAAGTATCAGCTTTAGCTAGCTCATGATCAGGACTTTCAGCTCTCCAGCCTCAATTTTCCACTCTTAATAGATGTACAAAAAGAGAGTTTGAGTTCCAAGGTTTCTGTTTTGTCTGTGCTACCACAGAATCTGGACTTGGATTCCAGCAAATCTGGACCTTGTAACACTTGCCTGATAGATTATAAGTGGTGAATCACCCCCATTTTTCACTCTCTTAGCCTGAGAACATGACAGCACAGTCTTAAAATTCTGTGAGCACAGATGTCAGGATTCTGTGTTAGTCAGCACCATGCCCCAAAACTCAGCTTTGTGGGTCCCTGTGCAGGGAGATGTATCCAGTGACACTGTGCTGAGGGTGTCTCTCAGTGATGCAGCCAGCTTCCAGACAACATGGTGAGTCTGCATAGTGTGGAGCTTGGAAATGATTGGCAAAGATGGGCATTAATCAGATAACCATATAAATGGAAGTATAATTCAATTCTAAACTCAAATAAGAATTATGTCATGGTTAAAGTGTTTGCTTAGTATGTGCAAGACCTTGGCTTTAATTCCCAGCAACACACACACACACACACACACACACACACACACACACACACACACACACTATTCAAAGGAGGAATTTGGCTTCCAGGAGCTGATACAATAGAGTCAGTTTCTGCTCTTATAGCAGGTATTCCTGGGACACTGAGGAGGAGGGACTAGGGTGGTGTGGAGGCTTCTCTGTGTGTTGTTATTCAAATTAGCCTTTCTTTAGTCATTTTGTGCAGGCAGTGATTTTTCTTCTTCTATTTTGATGAAAGCATCATTTGCATAAGGTAAAATCCACCCTTTCCAGGTGTTCTGTCCTATTGGTGTTCTGCACTGTTGATGTGCAGTCACAATTCTGAAGTTGACACCCCAATCAAGAGAGACATGGTTTCCATCCTCATGGCTTTCTCTGTGATCTGTAATCTACAGAGGTGGATCACAGGGAAAACAAGAAGCATGCAACGAGGCTCTCCCTAAATCTTTGGATGCTACCCCCATTATGCCAGCCCTGGGTTCCTCCTACTCACAGGGAGAACTCAGCCCAGAGACCCAGGCAGCTGCAGCTTGCCCTTCAGTCCCAAACCTGTCAGAAGTATCCTGCACTTCAGAAGCTTCTTGAACAAACAGGGACAGTTATGAATTCCCTATGGACCTTACAACCTTTGGAACACTGGAGGAGGAATGTGGCTTCCTTTCAGGCCAGGAACCTATGCTCCCTTCCTGGAAGAACAGTGGGGGTATTCCTCTAGACTCTGCCTAAGCTGCAGTCTGCCACTGCCTGATAACTGATCACCTGAAGACAGCCTGTGCTAGGTTTGTGTCACTCCATCATAGCTTCTTATTTAAGTTGGTTTCCTGTGCTTTCAAAAGCCAGGAAAGCAGAGTCTCACTCTAGCCCATCTGATCAGACTTCAGTTTCTTTTGCTGCTGTCGGTGTTGGATTTCTGCAGAACCACCTTTAAGGGGTAGAGTGAAAACACAGATGGCAGTTAAAAATCTGCAAAGAATCCCTGGTGTTTGTGTTTGTGGGTTCTACCTGCATACTACTATTTCAACTTGCAACAGAGGGTAGAACAAAGAGTAAGGTCAAATTAGCATGTGAAAGAAGCTAGTTGGCGGAAAGGAGGACTATTATTAACCCCTTCCCACCAAAGCTGAGGTGTAACAAACAGAGCCTGTGCAATATACAAAAAGGGGAGAGGGGCTTCTATAAAGGTTCCTTCCAACTCTGAGACTGGACATGAGTACCATTGAGCTATGACCTTTCTCCCAGCCCTGGCTCACTTCCTCCCCTGGAAGTGGTGTCTTCCTTAATAAACTTGTTCTGCTTCTACCACTGTCTGAGTGTCCCTGTCAAGTTTCTGATTCTGAGACACGAGAACCTGAAAGCCCCAGTGGATGCTCACTGGGTTCCTGTAGCTTCTAATAACATCAAAGAATGTCTTAAAGTGGAAAGGCAGGGGCTACTGTTATGAGAATGATAGTGCCTGGGTCTGTGGAAGGTGAGGCCTTGTTCTCAAGGTAACTAAAACCCAAGCAGAGCAACAGAGGTAGAAGAATGAGGATGGCCAATGCAAAGCTCCTCTCTCTCTCTCTTTCTCGCTCTCTCCCTCTCCCTCCCTCCTTCCCCCATCCCTGAACAAGCTCACCCTGCTCCATCAGCCAAGCATTTTTTTGCAATTGAGGCTCCGGAGGCCAAGGTCATGCCAGTGAGATGAGGCCTCCAAAGATGGTGCAGACAAGTGGCAGGGCTCTGCCACCATCCTGTATCACAGCAGATTCCTTGCAGACAGAGGTTTAAAGACAGACACCCTAGCCTATATCTGAGGGGCACAATTATTACAAGGCCAGATTTGAATCCTGGTGCTTTCCCCTGGATCCCTGCAGCCCTCTGCTCTCTGCCCACCCTACCCCAATTTCAAGTAGGCCTGACTTGAGGGAATACATTCCATGGGCTCTTTTGTGTTTTGCAATCATACTTTCAAAACAGGGTGCAAAGGAGTTGAATCCTGTTAGAATATGATGTCAAAACAATATTCAGTTTTTCATGAGTGAAGAAATCAACTGTTTGCTTATGTCTGAAACTGCTGACCAAGAGAAAAAGGAGGAAGAGTCCACTTGAAGCAAAAAGGTGGTGCTGAGCCAAGCATTTACTCTGGAAAAGAAAAAAAAAAAGCAGATCTGGGTGTGGCCTGTGTCATTCTATGAAAGTCAGGCAAAGGTCAGAAGATGCTGCTGGGTACCACCCTCTCAGAGCCTAACCACCATGATGTGTTTTGTGTTCTTTGTAAATTCAGGTTTTTTTGATATTACAGTATTGCTACTGGTTAGCCCAAGAACACAAGTAGCATTAGTGATCCTGGCCTTGTAGACATCATAGCCATCATTGCTCCCAAAGTCACCCACACAGGAGGCCAGAACCTCCTGGACTGAACTGGACTAGAACCAGTTTCACCTTCAGTCATCTGAGAGCATTTTCTCTCCTCTCTGTGATGTCACAGGAGTGGCAGAGGTCTCTGTGCCCCTCCACTTTGATGAGTTTAGAAGTAGAAAGTAAGCTAGAGCTCTTGAAGCTTGGATTTCCCAGATACTATACGGTCACTCTCTCCTGGCAAGCAACCACCTCTTTAAACTGTAACCAATACGCCAATCCACCACCACAGTCTCCCAGGTCTGACTGTGCCCTTGCAAAAAAAAATATATATATATATATATAATATATATATATATATATATATATATCCATGGTGTTCCCCATTCCAATGTAAACTTTTCTTTATCCGTGTATCTATTAACCCAATGGCTCACAGCCTCACAGTTATTAGGCATGTACTATGATATGAGCTGGACACTACTTGCTCATCTTTTATACTTCATGCAGCCATATCAAGGTAGCACTTCTTGATCCCATTTTCAAACATTGAAGGGTGCCTGTAGTAATGTAAACACAAATATCAGGCTGGGTTCAAATCAAGGTGTCTGTGATAGTCCCATACCATATTGGCTCTGCTGGCTGCTTGCAGGACAAACTGCATGTTTCTCTTTTTAGGGACTTACAAACAGTCTAGAAGCTTCTATTCTCTTTCTGAACAATTTCCAATCTCAACATGTTCTGGATTAAACACCCCAGAGTGTCCTGCAGCACTAAGGGTGTTCCCCTTCCTCTGGACTCCTGGCATCTTCCATCTGTACCTGTTTGGGCTCTCCTCAATTCTCAGATCACTGGGATTCATGATGAAATTGCCACCTGTGGGGTCACAGTAAAGTGCTTTGTTGCACAAGTGCAAGGACCTGAGTTACGATTCCCCCAAACTCACATAAAATCCTGGCATGGTGGTATTCACCTACAACCCAGTCCTAGAGAGTAAGAGATCCTGAGGGACCCATCTTCCTGAAGACAATGAGATTCAGATTCAATAACAGGCTGTCTCAAGTAAAAATACATAAATAAAATAAGGTGGGAAACAATTTAGGAAGACATCTCGATGTTGACTTCTGATCTTCACAAGTACCTACAGGGTTGAATACATATGCACCCAGCCTTACCCCCAACACACACACACACACACACACACACACACACACACACACACACACACACACACCACACACACACAGCCTTCCCACAGTAACAGCCCAGGTCTACACCAAGAATCTCTGCCCTACCTGGATGTCTAAAATTATCTGAATGTCTTACTTAATTGTTTTTTTCTCATGTTTGCCTCATGGAAATTTTCCTATTCCTACATGTAAAAATCAGAGAGTTATGCCTTTCCACCAAAAGGGCCCTAAAGATCAGTATCACAAAGACAGTAATGCCTGTCATTACCAAGATAGATGAGAATTGTTTTATAATAAATAAATGACCTTGGCACTCAGAAACAATTTATGAATTCGAGCCATAGCTCCCTCATGATAATCTTGAGTTTTACATCTCAGAGAAAAGAAAAGGCAATGTTGAAGGAAGCACACAGAAAAACACTCAGCTGGGAAGCTAAAGATGCTTCAGATCTTAGAATGTCTAAAAACACAGACATGAGGCATCCTGTATAAAGTTGTTACAATTACACAAATAAAAAATAAATATCTGAATGTACAGAGATAACATGAACTCCTCCTACATGTAAAATAACTCCCTTTTGGAAGATACTTAAAGTCAGAAATTGTGCCGTGAGCAGGTGATAGGGCACAGGCCAGCCTTTAATGCATCTCCTAGAGTTTGCTTTGTTTTTGTACATAAAATATGTCATAAAAATGAGGGAAGTGGGGGAGAGAAAGGAAGGACAAGAGACACCCAATAGTTCATTGTAATCTGTTTATTTTGTACATATGACATCATAAGCAAAGGCTTTGCCTGTGTTCCAGCTAAACTCCAATAAATAACTATATACAAATATGCTGAGCTTACAAAACAGTAAAGAAAAACCTTTCCTTATAAAAGATACACATATGATACATCTGATCCTTACACTGACATATAAGTTCATTCTTAGCTTAGTTAAACCAAAACCCTTCTGACCCTGTGTGGCAATATCTAGAGATGTGTACCTAGTCATTTTTTTTTTTTTTTTTTTTTTTAGCCAGAAAGCAAAGCTACGCAGTGAAAAATTCCTCAGTTTCTTGATACTAATTGGCCTAACATGGCCTGCTACTTATTATTAACTGACATTTATTGTCCTCCAGAAAGTTGGAAACTTGTTAAAATGCAGCTTCTTGTGAAGGGGGTGGGGTGGTACACTTACGATTTTGCAATTCTAGCCAGATCCCAAGAGAGGTCCCAATTCTTGTGTACAGGCCCGTGGCCAGGGCTAGAAGGTCCCTCTGAAGTAGAAGATATTGTCCAAGAGCTCATTAAGACAAGACCCTAACCAGGCACCCTCCAGGCCCATTCTCAAGTTCCCACATCTCCCAAAGCAGCACACTGCTTTTATTTGGGACTATAAGTGGCAAAGAGCAGTTGAAAGTCAGCTAGGCACAAAGCATACAACTCAAAACTGCTGGAAGATGCTTCCATCTGTCAGTCTCAGATATGTCCAGCCTAAGGACCACATACATCCCAGGATAGTTATGTGGCCCAATACATCTGAAGATGGCAATGTCCTATTGCAACAACAAAACATAGGACTAAGACTCATCCAAACATTTTCAACACTGTCAAAAATTAGTAACACTATAGGAACCTGTATAAAAAGCTTAAAAATAATTACTGTTTTGTCATTCTAAATCAAAACAACAGCAACAATAACAAAAATACCCAGACTCGTTCTTTCAACAATAAAGATGAGAAAAACAACAACAACAACAAAACCCCCAATCTCCTTGAGTTTAGTTTCTGTGACATTCCAGCATTATCAACTAGTGTTCAGCTGTAACATTTTAACTTTCATTAAAATTATTTTGCTCTGGAAACCTGAATTTTCCAAGTAAATTGCCAAAGCCAGTGAAAAAGACAACTTTTGCTTGTAGTGTTTTTTCTTTTCTGTTTCACATAAGAGTTTTGTCTGGAGAGGAGGGTGAAAGCAAAGTAAGATGAGGTTTGGAAGGAGAAAAGTGAGAAGGGGGTGTGAAGGGGAGGGGAAGAAATGGAGGGACACAGAGAAAGAAAGGACAAGGGGACTGGAGACGTAGAGGCAGGGAAAAACCGAAGGGAAGAAAATGCTAAATACTTAAAAAAATAAATATCTGGGTCATCTCTAGCCTGTGTGGTCAAGGTTTGCCTAAAGGCTAAAGATCAGCAGCGCCTATACATCCTGGACCCTGAGGTGAGGGCCTGGGACGCTCTGCAGTCTGATCTTCACTGTGTATTTGTCACCCCCACCCAGGTGTCCCGTATCCACTTGGAAGAAGCTGGGCTCTCCTGCTTCAAGTCCTCCTCACCCCTGCTTCTCACGAGGATGGGGCAGGGTCCTCTCCGGTTATCAGTTTTTGTGTCAGCCAGGAGGCTTTTAAGTTGCCAGAGAGCACAGCTGGGAGGCCAGAGATAGAGAGAAGAGGTACTGAACCAGGAAAGACAAAGGCACCCTGGGGTCTCTGGAGCAAAGTCCCTCAGAACTTGTGCAGCGTCCGATCAGTCCTTACATGCTGCAGTACGACCTCCTTGGCTGGTGATGCACACTTGTACTCTAGCTCTGCACGTGCGGCTCCCTGCTTCTTGCGCAGGTGACATAGAAGCGCCAAAAGCGCCACCACCAGGGACAGGCTGGCGATGGAGATGCCAATGAGAACGCCAGAATGCACTGGCTTTGCTGAGGGCGGACCTGTGGGAGAGCCTGGTGTTGGACTGACTGGGGGCTCCCCAGAGCCATGGTCCTCGTTGTATTCAATAACAGGGGTGGGATCACAGTCCTTGCTAACCTGGCCAGCAAGAGCTGTGTCAGGCCCACAGATGCACTCATAGGAGCCGGGAAGATTTCGACACTCATTGCGGGAGCATTCCTCTTGACTGCACTCGTCAATGTCCACGCATATGTGACCTTCGTCCAGAATAAAGCCCTCAGGGCAATGGCAAAAATCAGGAGTGTTAGGGTCACAGTCAGCCGGGCATGAACTTTCATTGCAGAACATTTCACACCTGTGCGGTTCCCCGGGTTTGGGTGCGAAGCCCTCAGCACAGATGCAAATGTACTCTGTGGGACTCACTGGCTGGCACTGATATTCGCAGTCAGATCCGTAGCACGGATCCAGGAGCTCCACGCACTCTCCATCCACCAACTCAAAGCCATCATAGCAGAGACATTCAAAGCCGCCCTTGGTGTTGACACAGCGCTGCGGGCATGGATTGGGCCCCTGCCTACAGTCGTCCACATCCTCGCACCGGTGTTTGTCAGCTGCCAACTGGTAGCCAGTCTCGCACATACAGGTGTACGAGCCTGGGTCGTCCGGGTTGGCGACGCAAAAATGCTCGCAAAGGTCAGTGCACGAGGGCACCTCCGGTTTTATGCATGAGCGACCATCAGCCTGCAGGACGGTGTCTGTGGGGCAGAGGCATCTGGGCTCGCCCATGCTGTGGTTGCACGAGTACTCGCAGCCACCTTTTTCCACGCTGCAGTTCCAGGCTCCAGGCGCTTCCCGAGACCAGTGTCCCTCCGAAATTCCAAGCTGGGCTCTACACACTAGCTCCAAACCGAGGGACTCCACAATAGCCGAGCTGCCTATTGGCAGAGTCTGAAAGTCCGCACCACGGACGCCGAATGGTGTGTTGTAGGTGATGGAGAGGTGGGCAGCCTCGGGACCTGGGGGATCCACCTCCAAAGGCCTGCAGGACGTTGTGAAGTGGAACTCACAGAGGAAGCTGTCGGCTTCAGTCTCACACTGCTGCTCCTCCCAGGCCGGCTCACCCGGTGCTGCTGCTATTGCTGTTGAGACCGTGACGCACAGCGGGCCACAGAGTGGAGACTCCTGGTCTTTGGGCCGCGCCCACCTGCTGTAACTGGTGTGGTTGTCGCCTGTAACCCATTGGAAGCCGCGCAAAGGCCCGGAATGCCCCGGGTCGCCGCAGCCCTCCGGGAGCTGTAAACCGATCCAGGGGCGTGAGTTCATACTACTGTCGTCGCTCAGCAAAAGGGAGATGACATCGGCAGCCACTGAGGAGCGCACTGTCATTAGATGTCCGTTCAGGCTTTCGCAGGCAAGGCTGGCAGCGAGGAAGTTCATGGGGCCCTGGAAAAGCGCGAAGCACTCGTATTCCACGCACTGACTGCCTCTGGACTGCAACTTGGTTAGTGCGGAGATCCCCAGGCCAGCTGGAGCCAACAAACCCAGAAGAAGAACCCCAAGCATGCTGTCCAGGGGTTCGCGTGCAAGCTCCCGGGAAAATGCTAGCCAAGAGACGGTGCAGGCACCCAGCACCGGCAAGGGAATTTCGGACGCCTCAGGCGACAACAGCTAGCCCCTGTGGTAGCCTAGACGTTTCTAGCCCAGGCTCGTAGTACCGGCGAGTCAGCCTCTGACATGCTACTCCGCTGCGGCTCCAGTTTATAAATGCGCGGCCCTCCCTCTCTGGACGTTCGGGAAAAGGAAGGAAGTGCTTGGTGGGAAGGGCTGATGCTGCATTCTCGGATTACTGGGTTCTCCGGACGCCTTGCGCCCGCCCTCCAGCCTGGGATCACCTCTGCATGATGAGTAAAAACTCGGCCAGGGCGCACGGAGGTCCTCGGGCGGGGCCCGAAGGCGCCAGCAAAGAACAGAACCAAGTCAGCAAGAAGACAGTTCCCGCCCTAGACACTCTGGGGTAGCCTGCGAGTAGCCTGTAGCCTGTCTTTAAACACCCCCCCCCCACACACACACACACACTTACCTTCCCCATGAATGCTTTCAGACTTTGTAGGATGGTCTCGTTGGTGGGCTCTAGGAAGAAGAAACTTAGAGTCGGGTAGAGAGTGTGTCTAAAACCTGCAGGACACTGGGAGGGATTAGCAAACAAGATCAAGAGGAGAGGACAAGGATTAATCCCTTGGAGGACTAGCTGGACCCAAGACCAGGGACCAGGGAGCCTGGGTGGGGCCACAAACAGAGGGCTAGATCCCAAAGCACTTTAGACGGGGTTAGGGAAACAACGCCAGTAGCAAGAGTACTGGCCTAATAATCTCAGACCCCCTCCGCTCCTCTTCTCCACTCTGACGACTGGCCGGCTATCGCCAGTTCCTGGGCAGGTTATCTTTAAGGAAAGGCCCTGTCTGGTTGCGTGAGAAAGTCGTGCGAGTGCTGTATAGGCTCAGAGATCCTGGCCCTCTACTCGAGTATTATTCCTACAAAACACCGTGGGGGAAAAGTGTGTTTCATTCCTTTGTTCTGATGTTTTGTTTTGTTTTATTTACCCCAAGCCCTTCCCGAGCCCCTCAACGAAACTGGTTGGGAGCCACCGCAAGGAGGCGATGTGAGCTACAATGGAGTCCACTTGTTTTCTTTTGAGGTGATGATTTTCTGGAGAGGCTCAAAAGATAGCGGTCCCTGCATATTCCATTTGCTCACAAAATGCATTCAAGAGGAGGGGTCCTGTGGGCAGGATGCCAGCCAGCCGCTGGGAGGTGTGGATGGGAGTCTGTCACTTAGAACTTTTATCTGTTTAAGCACTCATCAAGAATGTGGAGTTCTGGGTCAAAATCAAAGTGCTTTCTCGCGCGCGCGCGCCCGCGGGAGCGCACACACACACACACACACACACACACACACACACACACACACACACACGCACACACGCACACACACGCACACACTCCTACACTCTACGGCCGTCACTTCCACCCCACTGCCAGAAGACGGCGCTGTTGAACTCTAGACCAATCCAAGGATAATGGAGCATTACAACAACTGCCAAGGAGAAGAGTGTGGGCTGCCTGGGGCCTAGCCTAAGGTTAGAAAGCACAGTTTTGGGAAGCCCAGAATAGTCTTCCCTGCTTACATGTATGAATCTAGCTTTGCTGGTGCAGTAGAGCTCGGGCTGTGGTGTACTCATGAGAGGAAAAACATGTACAGATGGACACGTGACCAAGAGGGTAGGGAGAGAGCACCAAGATTGTGAAAGGAAGCAGGTGGGACATCCTCCATCTACTTGCCCACATGGAGCTCTGCCAAGACAGAGCTGGGACCTATAGAGGCCACCATCCCGTTGGAGTAACTTTTCTTTTTTGGGTCAAAGCTTCCCCGACTCTGAGTCTTGAAAACTCCAGAGCTGAGAGTGGATGCCAAGCTTTTAAGCTCTGGGAATGAGCACAGCTACATGGGTTCTGGGAAAAAGGAAGGAACAGCCAGGGATTGGACAATAAGATGGTCTCTGGAGAAGGAGGCGAACTTTTGATGTGAGATGGGACCTCAAGGGGCATTATCCCAAAGACTAGGTAGAAGACAACAGGGGATACCCCACCTGCACGGTCTAAAGAGTGTGAACTGGGGACCTCGTTCAAGCTCTAGTAATTCAGTATTGTGACAGCACAGGGTTAAAGGATGGTTACCCTCCTCAACAGGGACTTCTGAACAAGCCAGTTGCCGTAGTTAAGGCTTTTATTGCTGTGATAAAACACTATGACCAAAAGCAACTTGGGGAGGAAAGGGTTTACTTTTATCTTACAGCTTACAGTCTATCATTCAGAGGAGTTAGGGCAGGAACCTAAAAGCAAGAATTGATGCAGAGGCCACAGATGAAAGTTGCTTACTGGCTTGCTCCTCATGGTTTGCTCACTTTGCTTCTTATCTCACCCCTGAGCACCAGCCCACGGACAGCACTGCCCACAAAGAGATGGGCCCTCCCACATCAGTCATCAATCAAGGCCAATCTAGTGGGGGAATTTTCTCAACTGAGGTTCCCTCTTCCTAAATGACTCCAGCTTGTGCCACATTGGCACAGAACTAGCCAATGCACCAGCCCTGAATATGATCAAAAGCAGCTGCTTAGGGTCTTGGAGGGGTTTTAGCTGATTCACCGCCATCTTTGGGGAATGTTGTATGACTAAGCTTTTCCTGGGGAGATGCAACACACATGTCTACTCACCCTAGGTAGGGAACCTATGACAAACCAAAGTACAGATACCAACAAAGTCCGACTTGGTGATCCAATGTGTTTTATTAGGTGTAGGAGAAACAGTGGCCAGCCTACCCAAGCCACAGTCGCCCTGCCCCCCAGTGTCCTGGCCAGCATGCATGAGTATTCACAGCAGGCACTTCCTTCCTGAGCCAAGCCTGCCTCTATGCACAGAGACTGCTGACAGAGACACACGTGACCTGGAGACACCAATAAGGAAAGGACAATGGCGGTCTGCAGTAGGCTCTGCTACTCACTGACTCGCAGTGCCTCAGTCATTGATGCTGCATCTTCTCACCCCTTCCCCAAGGGGTGACCAGGCAGGATAACCTGCAACAATTGGGGTTACTTGCTGGAATATGGTTGAGGAGTTATTTAGAAGTGACTCAAAGTCAACTGCACCACCAAAGCCCACCTCAGAATATGAGACAGCTCACAAAGCTGTGAA
The DNA here is from genome assembly GCF_003668045.3 of Cricetulus griseus. Taxonomy (NCBI): domain Eukaryota; kingdom Metazoa; phylum Chordata; class Mammalia; order Rodentia; family Cricetidae; genus Cricetulus; species Cricetulus griseus. Next base: position 30,600,808 of record NC_048599.1, on the reverse strand, counting down.
CCTGGAGCACAGTGCACAGCCTGCAGACAGCTCAACAGTTTAGAGAGTTTCCTCTCCAGGCACTTCAGTTGCACTCAACCTCTTCCAGGCCGCTGACTTGATCTCAGAGTCTTCTTTGCATCATGGGTCAACTCTTCTGAGAGAGATTCCTGCTTATTCTGACAGGAAGGGGCCTAGTAAATTTGGTCAGTTTTAGGGACTTCCTGAAGTTATTTTGAGTTGCTTACTTTCCCTGCAGAATGGAATGTTTTAGTCTCAGAGGAAACTGTTAACAACAGTGGGGAGTCTTACACAAAGTGTAACCCCACTACTGAAAAATACTGGGAGTTCTACACAGAGAACTCAGTGAGGGCAAGAGTTGTCCAGCTACATATAAAGAGGTGCTGATCCTTCCATGTTAGAAACAGTAACAAGAGCAACAACGTGTGGTGCTGTGGGTGCCAGCAGGTTCTATGACATCCTGCAGAAGACAGATGGATATGGTATTGAGCTCTCCTACCTATCATCCTCTACCTCAGCCCTAAGCACACACTCCATTACCTTCTGAGGTTACCCCTCTGACACTGCAGCTTTCCCCTCCAGCCACCACAGTGCTGACAGGTCTTCTGCATGCTTTAAACTTCCTCCTGTTGAATTAAGGTCTCCAGGCCTCTGTTCTTGGTGGTCCCCAGCTTCCTATCTGTATTTCCTCCTCATCTCTGTGTATGCCACATCCACCTCCCTCTCCCTGGCCTGTTACTCACTCTGCCAACTCCAATGGTACACCAACGAAGACATTTTACTGCTGAGACCGTCTCCTTAAAGGCCACCCTGTCCCACATACTGACTCAAGAGCCAGGTTTCAGTCTTTTCCCTTCCAGATATCCCTGAGTCATTTGCACTCTTGACCCTTTTTCCATTTTCAAGGCTTCTTCAGTGATTCTGCCCTCCTATGAGTAACTTCTCTGATCTTCCGGCTGGGCTCACCAAGGTTACCACTTCATAAGGTTCTTCTTGGAGTCATCATCTAACTCTGAACTTCTCATTCTCTGATGAACTTACCCATTCTCCCATCAGGAGGGAATATCCCAGAAGAGTCCTCCAACTCAGCTTTGTTGTGTGTCAGTATTTGAGCTACCCAGTTTGGAACCACCTTTTCAGATGCTGTCTTCGTCAGTTTCTTTCTTGTCCCCTCCATTCTCAAGCATCAGTGCTCCTGACATAATAATGGATATTGAGGCAGTTGGGTTCCTGACTCTGTTCCTGGCTTCTAATCCCTCCTCCTTCTCTGCTGCTGCCCATGCCGCTTGGATCCTTTCTTATACCCCCTCAGTGTTACTCACCATAGACTTAGAGAAGCCTAAGCTGCTTCTGCTCCCTTCCTCACTGAAGGTTCTTATCACTTGGCCTCTATTCCAATGTCACAAATAAGGAGGTTTGCATTTAAGAATGCTGGCATGAGATTTGGAGGCAGAATCTGCACTTCACCTATTCACACAGCTTCAGTGACCAATGGATGCTAAAAGTCCTGGCAGGAGAAGCTTCTAACCAATGTCAGAGAAATGCCACATCCATCTCTCTTTCAGTCTCTGACTCCCATCTCTTCCTCGGCCAGGAAAATCCACCTCTCCATCTCTATCTGCAAATCTTCCCTTCTAAGTCCCCATTGGCAAGTTGCCTCATCAACAAGTGTTTCTGAGTAACGGAAGCAGAGCTGATCTCTCTGTGAACTCCCTACACATCTTTCCGCTTTTTGCTCCTTCCCAGCTCGATAAATCACCCGTGGATCCACCTTTTGCTGCCCTTTACAGTCTGGCTTCCTGGGGAGAGTCATGGCTCTCGTACCTCTTTGTATCTCTCACACCTAATATCATGGTTTGTGCAGAGTCAGCACCCAGGAGTGACTGAGCGTCTGCGCGTTTAGTAGTGATGCATGTGCAATTCTCTGAGCTTCTCTGGGTGATTTCTTCAAAGTAACCTGCAAAGGCAAATATGGAGGACCTCGGAGCCTTCGGGGTAATTTAGAACTCAGGTTAGAGCTAACTTGTCTGGACTTGAGTCCCACCCCTACCATTTACAAGATTTTTCTTTTTTAATTTTAAGACTTTGAAATTAGCCTTGCATTTCTTTGGCCTCTCTATGGCCCAGTTTCCTCAACGGGGTAATGAGACTCATAATAGTAAAAGCATTGTGAAAACTTAATAGGTTATGTGTGTGAAGCATTTAGTGAAACTGAATTATAATGAACTCTCAAATTGTAGCTTAAAAAACAATCACACATTTCTCTGGAATTTGAGTTTAGCCATTAATTGCTTCCAATGCTCAGCATGGTTCTAGGTTCTCACTAGAAAGTCACTGTTTACTGGATTAAATTTAATGCAGTCAAGCATTTTTGCCAGTTATAATAATTAGCAATTGAGAAACAAAGGAGGCATAGGAAAACAACTGAAGATGCCCAGTGATGTCGAGCTCTAACACAAATAATAGAGACCCAGAGACAGATATCAGGGTTCAAGCTTCAAGCTGAAGATCAGAGAAGCAAGGCAGCCATCCACTAGCTACTTACCTATGCCTTAGACTGAAAGAGTGATCTGGTTAGATCCACGAACCCTCAGAGAAAATTGCTCTCTCTGTCTGGAAACTAAATATCCACATGATACTCTTTGCTTCTTCCTTTTATTTCTCTCTCTGCCCAGTCACAGCACTTCTGTCTCTACCTCTCTAGTGCTGGGATTAAAGGTGTGTGATCCCAAGTCCTGAGATCACCTTTGTGTGAGCTTTTTTTCTCTTTAGGACTAACTAGATCAATTTCGTGCAGATCAGTGTGGCCTTGAACTAGCAGAGATCCATCTGCCTGTCTTCTGAGTCCTGGGATTAAAGGTGTGTGCCACCACCAGCTATCTCAATGTCTAACTAGTAGAGCTGCTGGGATTAAAGTTGCTTATCACCACTCCCTGACCTCTATGGCTTGTGACTAACTTTGCATTCTGAACCCTCAGGCAAGCTTTCTTAAATCATAAATAACATATTGCCATATAGGGTCTCTGGTTTCAGTCCATACGGGAGGCTGTTAATCTCCTTATTTTTCAGATGTGGAAACAAAAAACCGGAGAGGATATGAGACTCCCCAAAGTCATGCAGTTAATACATGATGAAATGAGTTACCAGAACTTGTTTGGATAAAAGATTCACAATGCAGGACACATCCAAGCCCTAATTAGTAACATATCAATTATTTTGGCTCAGGTTTTTAAATATTTAATTTTCAGACACACCAGCAGAGGTATAATATCCAATGCACAGGAGGCTGTGCACTTATAATAACTATTAATTTTCTTGGGAAACAGTTGTTCTGTTCACAGGTCTCATTACTGGTATATCTTTACAAAAGGCTCCTGTGGTCACCTGTATCCTTCTAGAAGTCTGGCTTTTTAACTGGAGTTTTTGCTTAATTTCTATAGAGGGGAAATGAAAAACTACCTGCTAGTAAATAGACTTTATACATCTCTACTAAGAGCAGACATAGCTGGAATAGACACCAAGAGGAGTCCAGATGCAGAAGAGGCTTTCAAGGGCATGGGCCTACCTCATTCATACCTCCATCATATCTTGTAAGCCATAATTATTGAGATACAGACATAAGTAAACAAGTATCTGTGACTACCCATGGATGGGAAAAAACAAATGCTAGTTTAAGAAATATTCAGTAACCAGCAGCATGTTTATAACAAAGCAAACATTTTACTAAGTCCTGGATCTTATTCAGCTTTCTTCAAGAAACAAGGAAAATGTGAGCAATCCTTTATTGATCCATGGCAAATGAATATATGTTGCATCTGTAAAATACTTACAACTAATACCACACTTAATAGTAAACACTAAACACATTCCCCTTTATGATCATGAGCCAAACAAGGACATAAGGACGTCTCAGCTTAATAGTTCCATTATATATTGTACCATAGTAACAGATGACTTCACATGCTATAGGATATAAGATCAGTACACGAAGTCTATTCAATTTCTGTATAGTAACAATGCACAAACTGAAACCCAAGTTCATAGAATAATTTCACTCTAATACTGTCAACATGAATGAACTACTAGGAATAACTGTAACAGAAGAATATTAAATATACACCCTAAAACAGTAGGGCAATATTAAAATCAAATTTAAAAGATGTAAACAAACTCTATGCCTGTAGGGCAGAGGCCTTAATGTAGTGAAGGTCAAAATGTACTCCAAATTAATCTAAAGATCTGTGCATTACTTATCATAATTTCAGCTCATTATTTTTAACATGTAACCTGAAATTCACAAAGTAGTGAATTGAAAAGCCAAAAAATCCTGGGAAAAAAAAAGATCAATAAAGGAAGATTCACACCTAACCCTTTTAAACCTACAGCAAGCAAAAATTTGATACAGTCTGCTAAATCAGTGAAGTAGAGTAAAGAATCTAAACATAACATATTATGGTTAGTTGATTCCCACAAGGTATCAAAATTATTATGTGGGATAAGAATAATCTCTTTGGGGCTAGAGAAGTGCTCAGCAGTTAAGAGTACCTACCGGATGCTCTTCCAGAGAACTCTTCCAAGTTCAATTCCTAGCACCCATGTGGCAGCTCAAAACTAGCTGTAACTTCATTTCCAGGGTATTAAATGCCCTCGCTCTTCTGGCCTCTGTGGGCACCAGTCATAAGTGTGGTGCACAGACATACATACAGACAAAACACACATACAAATAAAAGTAATAAATAATTTTCAAGACCAATCTCTTCAACAAATGATGCTTGGTAAACTAGAAAGCCACACGAGGTAGGACTAGAACTCTACCTCGCATTCTATCTAAAAATTAATGAAAAATAGTTTTTAAAACCTAAATAAGAACACTAAAACTATAAAACTTACAGAAGAAATTACTTATGTAAACCTTTGTAAAGTTTGTGACTAGGCAATGATTTGTTGGGCATGACACCAAAGCACAGGCAACAAAAGAAAATGCTAACTGGACATCATTGACAGTAAAACACTTAATATTTCACAGAAAACAGACACCCACATATAGGAAGAAAATATTTACAAGTCAAAACAGATAATATAGTGAACCAGTGAAAGTCAATAATAACACAGATAACTCAACTCCAATATGGACAAAGGATGTCACAAGGCAATTGTCTAAAACAAATGGTCCGCAAGGATTTGAAAAGATGCTCCCAAGGACCAGCCAACAGATAAATGCAAATCAAAACTACAGTAAGATATATCTTCACGTTGCATAAAGATAGCTACAATAAAAAACACATATCATAAATGTTGAGAAAAATGTTGAGAGATGAGAACGCTCCTGTAAGTTGGAGTGGAGAAAGGCAATGGCACAACTGCTTTGGGAAGTTTCTGCAGTTCCTCAAGTTGTTAAACAGCTACCAAGAGAAGTGAACATATTTCCACATAAAACTTGTACATCCGTGTTAATAACTGCATCATTATTAATAACTAAGTGGCGCAAGGAACCCAAATGTCCACAGATGGATGAATGGGTGGGTACAAAGTGGGATGCGGATAGCTTACAGAGTACTTGGCAATAGAAAGACATGACAGGCTAACTTGTGCCATGATGAGGGATAAACTTTGGAAGTGGTGTGCAAAAAAAAAAGACATCACTTACAAATAACCACAAATAACCATATATTGAATGAGCCTGTTTTCATGAAATTCCAAAAGAAAAATATCTGGAGGGTCAGGAAGTATAATGGTGGCTGCTAATGGACATACAGTTTATTTAGGGGATGATGATAATGTCTCAAAATTGATTATAGTAAGTTACCCATCTAGGTGAGTGTGCTGAAGGCCATTGACTTGTACATTGTAAATGGATGAATACTATAGCATATGGATCACATCTCAGTAAAGCTGCTTTTAGAAAGGACATATATTTGCTAATTACTAAGCATTAGAACTGGAATAACAGAACATGGACCCTGCCAAAGCAACCCTGAGCCTTTCTTCTGATGCTGGGAACTTCATGGGATGAGGTAGAAAATAAGACTTACAACGGCCTCTACATCAATGTGACTTAGCAAGGATCAGCTCTGCAGATTTCTGCATAAGTCAAAGGAGGCTCAGAGATGCCCGGTGAGCTGCATTGGAAGCTGTTATCCTGTGTGATCTGTGTTGGGACTAGGCAGGATATTGTGTATGGTAGATTCAAGGACTACCTCTTTGATCATTTCAGTTAGGTGTCCTCATGACTTCAGTCCTAAGAAGGGTCTTCAAAGAAAGCAGGAACCTTGAGGAAAACAGCAAGAGATCAACAGAAGCCTACTGAGCAAGGCACTTTTCTGAAACACCTGCTGGATATGATTATTGGCTAATAGTTGGATGTACTAGAGGTAAGAAGTAATTGTGCCAGAAACCATCTATCATTAGTGGATAAAGCCTAAGGACTCATTTTCAGAATATTTAAAATAAATACGTCAACTAAAATACAGAATATTTTAGGGCTCTTTCTAGATACTGTGGTGAGAAAGGTATGTCCATTTCCCTGTTGTTTGGTTTCCTGAGTGGAGTAATTGGGCTCTACTTCAAAGGTGTCTTACCTGTCAGGGTCTTCACAAAGGTTATCATCCCACCCCTGAGGCAAAGCACTCAGAACACTGTGAACTCTTTCCAGATGTTGTAGTCAGACAGGACGCAGCTAGATTTCAACTGCTTAGCGGAAAAGACTATCCTCTGCTAGTCAGGGAGGATGCCTTATTTGTCCTAGATCTTTGCCTTGACATTCTCAGTGATGCTTTTGAGTGTTTGAAATCGCAATTTGGCATCATTCCAAACTGGTGGTCTGTGTAAACAATATTTCCAGATCTGCAACAAGACAGATATCTGTGACTATCTGTGATTGCCACTGCTGGTGGCCCGGGTCCTGCCAACACTGCTGTGGTAACTGCTGGCTCCTCCTCCTTTTTCTCTTTCTTCTCTTCTTCACTGTCAGCCTCAGCCTTCTTTCCTTTGTCATCTTTTGTCCCTCCTTCTTTTCCTTCTTTCTCCCCCTTTCTCCTCCTTTGGTCCCCTCTTCCTCTCCTTCTTTCTTCTTTTCCTTTTCCTCTTCCTCCAGTGTTTGCTCCTCCCCATCTGTTTCTTTTTCTTTCTCCTCCTCCTCTTTCAGAATGAAAAGATACACAAAGTTTCATGTAAAGATGAATGAAAATAAAAGTGTACCCGTTATCCATTCACATCGACAGAACTTCTAAATTAAGAACCACTAAATGGAAAGAACACAGAACTCTCTCTCTGTGTGTCAGTCAAATTAAAAATTTGGCAGTATTTTGTCAAAGTACATTATGTAATGTTAGGTTCTCCCTTTAGTTTGCCCACCATACTTCTCTTATTTTAATTGGAAACACAATGCATGTTTGAAATGAGTATGCTCTTCCACTCAGCAGCACCATCCTGGAATCTAGCCCTTATCGAAGAGCCAAGAAATTCAGAAGTGTTATTTGAAAGATGTCAAATGTGCTTCGACTTCTTGAAAACATTTCCTGTGGGTAAGTTCAGAGCTCATGAGTATACAGCACAAGAGGCTTAAACATCAAGCATATGTAGAGAGTATAGCTTATTTTGCTAGGAGAGAGAATATAGAAAGGGAACTATCTATTTCAATGTTATAATAGAAGAATAATTTAATATGGATTTTAAACATATTAAAGGTGAGAAATCCAGCAATGAAATACCTGTTCTAAAATTAATTAAACATACTTAATGTTCACCTTTAATCTTGGGAAAAAAGCTGAATATTTTGTTAACATTAAAAGCATATTGAAAGTATTAAAATTAATACATCCACTGGGTGGAAAGCTCTGGAAATAACCTTGTCTAATTTAGAAAAACTGTGTGTAACAGTTCAACTGTCTCTGAGTGAAAGCAGAACAACCATTTTTCAGTTATCTGTTTTTCTGATTTTTGTTATACAAGCATAAATTTCATAAGTTAAGATTTCAATTTTATGAAGAAGATGAAATTACTTCTGAGCAATGAAAACTAGTAACTTCCAGGAATTTTAGTTATTAATACAGTCGAACTGTTGCAGTCTTAGGCAAACAGGAGCTATTTGACTTATTTCTGATTCTGCCCCACCATGAGCTTCAGATAGCAGTTGTTCTTGAGACTTAAGATATGTGTTCTGCACCCTGCGAGCTCATCCTGCATCCTCAAGCGTGATTCCCCAAACACAGATTTTACAAGAGACAGATTGTTTTTATCCCATGGGCTTAGGCTGCTCAGGAGACACCTAGCCTGTTCTAGTCCTTACCAGTCCCAGTTTACTGTTTAGCTGCTATATCTCACTGTGTCTTCTCAGTGAGATGACAGTGAAGAGAGCTCCTCCATAGGACCCATGGGTCTGGAGGAATTCTGGGGAGTCCTAGGTAAGAGATGGATATGTTTTTCCATAAAGGGTCAGAATCACTTTTTCAGTATCTGTGGATCCTCCTATCTCTGCTTGTAACCAGAGAGCGCCACTTTGGTATCATGAAGAAGGCAAACATTAGCTGCATCCCGAAACGGTTCAATGTCTGCTGCCTTGTAACAAAAATCCCCAATGCTTTCTGTTGGGAACACTCAATATTTGAGCTTTCCATCCAGCCAAGTCATTAATGAGTAGATTTGAACTGAGCTCTTTCAGCAGCTGGCTCAGAACAATACAGGCTGACAACATATGTTTATGCACATCTGGTTTAGTCAAGACTAGAGACGGCAGATTAGCAACCTCAGACCCTATATGCCTATGACAGGTGTGACACCTCTGGGAGTGAAGGCTTCAAGGACAGGAGGTGAGGGGGAGGGCTTTATTCTCAGGTCATTGATGGTCAGCACTTGACTCCATCATTTAAGAATCTCATTGCCACTCACAGGCCTGTGGATGACTGAGAAAATCTCTCTCCTTTGAAAGAGCAGAGGAACACTCCTCACTGGAGGAGCTGTAGAACCACTCACTTCTACCAAGAGCCAGCCCACCCACCGCGGGCTTCAAGGTGAAGGGAAGGGTGGAAAGCATCCATTCCACACCCAAATCATTACAGATACTTAAACTGAGTGATAGTGATGCCAGATCCCACAGAAGCATTGGCCAAAGCTTCTCTGTGAGGTTTATTCCCTCTTGGAAGGGACTTTTGGAACAAACATCAAACTGCATCCTCCCATAACCCCTTCCAGGCTTTTCCAGAAGTGGGGTAATGGAATGGGCACTTAGCTGTCTGGTTTTTCCTCAGAATGAGTAGTCACTTTTCTGTTCCTGATGACCAGCTGGCCACTGAAGAACTACTGAGCCAAGAGTTGCAAAAGATAATTTTGGCAACACTAGCCATGATGCAAATTTCAAAGTCCAGCTGGTTCCACTGCAAGTAGGATAAACACAAACAGCTGAAAAATTAGTAAACCCAGAATTTGAAATACCCCAGAGATGCTGGAACTTTCAATTTTATCATCTCATGCATCCTGTTGTTGTCTGTGGTCTTAAGCCTAGACATCATTTTTTTTTATTTCATCTTGCTGTCTAAAAGTTGTATTTCATTAGGAATTAATCAATCCTTGTAAACAAAATATTTGGCTTCCTATTTCCCTTCCTGTTGCTGTTACTCCATTGCTGATCCAATATCTTTCTAAAGAGTTGAGAATCTCATTGAACCCCATCAGTCCCCAGGGCTCATCTTGTATCAGTAACAAAGATGAAGATATTCTTCCTTAGAATGCTGGATGCATTAGCGCTCTTGGCAGAATGAAGTTCACATTGGAAAAAGGATGCCATGCTGTGGCACAGGCTGAGGAACAGAAGAGTCTACAAAGAAAGTATTATCTATATTCCTTGCTCATAAATATGTGATCCCAGGTTGGCTCCTTCCATTTCACCTAGACATCTGTTAGAAATGCAGAATATTTGCCTTCATCCTGTGCCTTTGTGCCTTTTGTGTCAGAGTGTGCCTGTTGAAAAGATCCTAGGGAAAATTGTTTGGGAGATTTGCTGCATATATTCTCCTAATGGGGCTGTGTCAAAGAAGGAGCCAACTAGTCAACACAATGGCTTCAATGAGCATCCTGCACTGGAGCTGGATCTTCTCTTTGCCTCCCGTCCGACTCCTGATGGTCCTCTCTCAGAGGGGATCAAGACAGTTAAGTTTGTATCTTCTCTACTTCAGCCACTGGAGACTTGTCTGAAAACGGGGATTTCTGAGTTCCAGCCCCAACATACTGGACCAAAAGCTCTAGTATTAGCCTCAGTGTTCAGTGGATTCTGAGGCATAGGCTTGAGGATTATATCTCACTGTATGAGGCATGAATGAGTGACTTGCAAGATTCCTACCCCATGTCATTACCCTAACTCTCCTTCCTGGACTTTTTCACTTGAAGCTTGGCTCACCATTTCTTGGTCCTTGTCATCATAGTTTCTGTCCCTGAGTACAATTACCAAATCCCTGCCCTGATGGGAATGGTAGAAATCTACATTTAAACCAAGATATATGGAATATTAGAATATTGACACAAAGAAAAGTAGAACAAGCATCAATGTTATAAAGCTGGAAGTTACAGCAGGATGAAAGGAAGAGAAATGACTAACCCCAGATGCTGGGGGTATTCAGAGTTCACAGAGCACTCATGCCCTGCCAAGTTCTGGATTTCTTGTCAGCAGAAAGGAAGAAATCTCCATTAGGTTCTGCCACCATAGTGATGAAACTGACTGAGTTTCCACCTCATCTGTGTGAACTTGAACAAGGTTTGAGTGTTGTGCACCGACTGCATGCTATTGGTTCTCAGACCTTTCACCTTCAAGGCCTAGCTCCTGTTATTAGTCAAATAGCATTATTAAACACTAGGAGGAACAAAGTTTATTAGGGCACACGCTTTTATGCAAAGTCAACAAGCCTTTTCTGCTAAGGGCCAGATGACAAATACACTAGCCTTTAACAGGCCATTTGGTCTCTGCTGTTGCAGCAGAAAACCTACGACAGGCCATATGTAAATGAATACTCGTGGCTGCCTTCCAATGCAACTTGGTTTATGGACTGTGAAATTTTGTAATTCTCACGTACCATGAAATATTTTCCTTCTGTTAATTTTTCCTAAACATTAAAATATGTAAAAACTATTTTTATTGGCTCACAGGCCACATTAAAAACATACAGTGGGACAAATTGGGTCTTCAGTACATTGATTTCTCAACTTGCTTTGCACTCACTAAAAAAAGAATCTCAGAAGATGCAGCCTTTGCTTACAAGAGTTTCTTCTTGTTGAAAGAAGAGATAGAGACAGAAAGGGAAAACCCTGCAACTAAGAAACATTTTATTCAAAGGATACAGAATAAGCTGGGCCTTGGTGGCACATGCCTTTAATCCCAGCACTCGGGAGGCAGAGGCAGGCGGATCTCTGTGAGTTCGAGGCCAGCCTGGTCTCCAGAACGAGTGCCAGGATAGGCTTCAAAGCTACACAGAGAAACCCCATCTCGAAAAACAAACAAACAAACAAACAAAAAAAAGGATACAGAATAAAATTCTTATCCACTATGGCTGCTGAACAAGTCATGAGGGTTAGTGAGGCATTAATGACTGTGGAGGAAGAGGAGAAAAAGCAAAAGCAAAATGCACTGGAGATTGAAAAGTTTAGAGCCACTACCTTTGTACCATAGGAGGAGAAAGAAATGCTGTTCTGTGTTATTAGTAAGAGGAAAAGCATCCTGTACCCTTCCCAACAACAGCACAATCTCAATAGCCCCAGATTCCCCAATCTCCCTGGACACTGGGGATACCTCATGGTGTGGCTCACTGGAAGTGTGAGGCTGTTTTCAGAGCCCTCCAGTCTCTGAACTCACCACCTACAACCAATGGCAATGCATCTCATGTTCACAAGATCTATCTTTCCTGCAGGCAAGGAGCTTCTATCCTCTAATTAGGTCAGACAGGGTCAGCCAACAGGAGCCATAGTTTCTGGCCCTTCAGACTTCTCACTTGTGCACACTCCATACCTGTTCTAACCACGCCACAATGCACTGGGCTACTCCGACACAATAGACCTAAGCTGTACTTTTAAAACTTAAAAAATATCTGTTGTTAGCAGTGAGTAGTATAATATTTTCTATGATAGGGCGTGCACATTTGCAATTGTTGTGACAGCCAGTTACCACAAGCAAGTGGTTTATAAAAACACAAATTATCATACAGCTCTCCATGTAAGAGGCTCAGAATCTCAGTCTCCACAGAGCTGAGTGCCTTCTGAAGGATCCAGGCAGAATCTCTTCCTTCATCTTTTGTTAGGGCTACCAGTACCTTCTTCCTTCTTCAAAACCAACAGCATAGAGACCATCTTCAATTCTCTCTCTCTCTCTCTCTCTCTCTCTCTATATATATATATATATATATATATATATATATATATATATATATATCCATCCCCCCACTCTGTGCTTCTCTTCTCTTCTCTTGATTGATTCTTATGCCTCCATGTTCTACATTCTACAGACCCTGTAAGTGCACCGAACCATCAAGCTAAAGCCCCTAGAGCAGTGGTTCTCAAACTGTGGGTTGCAACAGGTTTTCAACCTGTGGGTTGCCTGTTCTGGGCAGAGTTTGCATTCATCTCAGGACTGGGTCAACAATAAGGGTCCTACATTGTAAGCTATCTTATGCAAGACAGTGTGTACAGAGTTCATTGGCAGTTGTGGTCATGGGACTCAGTCTTCCTCAGGTTCCTCTTTGGAGTGAGGTCTATGATGGCATTTCATTTTTCAGGAATGATGACACCTGTACCAGCCAAAATTGTGTAACTATGCCATTTACTCAAAGACACATGGCAAAATTGCCTTTAAAGTAACAAATGAATAATCCACATGCTTGACAACTGGATAATTTAGAAAGCTTTATTTTCAGATATATGGAATCCCTTTATTTAGAAATATTCTAAAACAATTACTCTGTAGACGTTCCTGATGGAAAGTTCTAGAATCCCTGCCATGCCTGATGTTTACAGTTTGGGGTTAATATTTATTAACCTTTATTATGTATCATTTCCCTTCATTCCTTCTATTTTCTGACAAATTGCTTTGTGTCTGGTGTCATATCAAGTATAAATCAAAAACATTTCCTTAAACTCTCATAACAAGTGTCCACATTGTTTTTTATTATTCCCATTTTACAGAGGATGAAACCAAATTTAAACAGATTAAATTGGCCAAAGGTACAGGGCATCTGTGAAACCAGGTTTCAATTCTAAGTCATAAACACTGATATCCAACATGTAACCATGTGTCTACTTTTGAAATGGCTTAAGCAAATGAAATGTCCAAAGAAATATGAGCTAGTCTATTTTCATGCACAGTGCATGGGCTTGCTTCTGAGAGATTTCAGACAGTCTTGTGAATTGGGGCATCAGATAGATGAGGGCACACAGCCACTGTATTCAAAATACTCCTAAAGTAGAAACGCCTATATGTGTTAGTTTTCTTTTTTCTATAACAAAATGATACAGTTGGAAACATTATAAAGAAAAGAATCATTCAGCTCCCAGTCCTTGGCAGGTGGTATCACATGACCATCCTGTGTGTTGATAGTCTTGCCTTAGCAACTCAATCTCACTGGAAGCACTTCATTATTGAGAGACTTAAGTAACTCCCTGATGTGAACCCTAATCCCTTTTAAGAGTAGTGGCTTAAGCTCTATGTTTTAAAGAGTCCACTAATGGCTCTTATCACACAATGGGGGCCAAGCTTCCAGAACATGAGCCAGAGCACCAGATTTTCATCAACAGGAAAATGGATAAATAATGGTGGCATATAGAGTTCTACTCAACTGCTTAAAGAAGTGAACGTGGAAACAGCATGGATGAATCTCCAAGCATTACACTCAACACAGTTCCAGGCCATGGGATCATCTTGAGCAAGTATTTCTACTCTTGGCTGTCTTTCTAGAATAGTGAATCTCCCTGAGCTCAGCCTCTTTTCTCAAAATGAGGATGAAGCCTACATCCTGGGTTGGGAATGTCATCTTTAGATCCTCAGTCATGGCTTCCACTAGTTGGTGCAGAGTTTTCCTACTCTGACCCTTCTTGCCCTTCCTCCCACAGCCTTCCTCCCAATTTCAGGTCTGTGGAATACTGGCAGCTTTTCCTTACAATTCCCTCAATGCCAAGTTTAACCTTGACACCCAGTTGATGGCCTAATGTTCACTGGGAACCAAACAACAGATTCAGCATCTTCCCTGAGTCCAGCCTTTTGCATACAGCAACACTGTAATTAAAGCACTTGCTTCTATTTGTCTTGCAGTTTCATCTGAACTCCAGGCACCCAAGAGAAGCATAAAATTTAAAGACATATATTTCATTAATGCTACTACTGCTGAGTAAATTTAAAGACAAACCATCACCATCTTGGAAAACATATTTGTTAAATCTCTGTCTGAGAAAGTACTGGCCTCCAAAGTACACAAAGATTTCCTGAAACTCAACAAGCAAACAACCCAAAGGGAAAAAATGGCCCCAAAATATTAAGAGACACAGATAACAAAGATATATATAAGCAACATATCTCTATGGGAACTCCAATTAAAATAGTGGGATACCTATACACACCAATTAGGATGACTAAAATCTAACACTTATACTTGATGACACCTATGTTGAAGACAGTGTAGAACCCAGAGCTATGGCTCTCAGTAACAGGAATGCAGAATGACTTGGATGCTCTGGAAAGCTGCCCATTCCTTACAAAATAGATACATCCTTACTCTCTCATCCATTAATCCCACCTCCAGGCATTGATCCAAATGAGGTGAAAACTTAGATCCACAAAGATTTCTGTATAAGAATACTTTAGTAGATTTATTCATGAGAATCAAAGCTCAGAAGTAGCCATGACATTCTTCAGTAGGTGAATAGATACCTGGTGACAGAATATTAGCCAGTGATCAAGATAAAAAAATTATCAAGCCATAGAAATGGCTGGAGAAACTTTCAATGCACCCAGCCAAGTGGAAGAAGCCAATCTGAAAATGCTACCCATTGTGCAAAGCACATTCCAAGAAAAGACAACACTATGTAATCAATGAAAAAAATCATAGTTCATAAGGAGACAGAGCATAGAGACTATTCATGCCACTAAAACTGCCCTGTCTGATATTGCTATGGTAACATGTGTGACTAATCACCATGTATGTGTCAAAACTCATAAAGAGCACAAGTTCAGTGTTAACCAGGTACACTTATCTGCTATCCCAGAATTCAAGAGTCTGGAGAAGGAGGATTGAGAGTTTGGAACCAGTCTGGACTCCAAAACAAGACAGTGTTTTAGAAACAAAGCAATGAGGCTAGAAAGATAGCTCTACATTTTATAGCATTCACTGCTCTTCCAGAGGACCTGAGTTCAGCTCCTAGTATCCATATTAGGCAGCACCCAACAGCCTGTAACTCCAGCTCACATGAACATACTCACATACAGATGTATGCATACACATAATTTTTTAAAAGAAAAAAATCAAAGAAAATTATTTTAAAAGGTATCTATTTATTTTATGCATTTTCCTGTGCCTGGATGTATTTGCATGCACCATGTGCATGCAAAAATTCTAGAGGTCAGAAGAGGGCTTTGGATCATCTGGAACTGGAGTTATAGATAATTGTGAGCTATATGTAGGTGCTGGGAACAAAATCCACATCTTGTCCAAGAGCAGTAAGTGTTCTCAACTGCTAAGCCCTCTCTCCAGCAACCCCTAGGAATTCTAAGAAGAATGCTTTAGTGTGTAGACATTTTGCATGAGACCCAGAAATATAGCAGTCATATGGCAAGCATGAGGCTGAAAGCCACATACTGGGAATGGAAAACCACAGAGACAAAATACAGTGAATAGCCAATGCAGAAGCTCTCCTTTGACTACTCTGAACATCTCATTTCAAGAAAAAAAAAAAACAGTTTTGATCATAAGACTTTACCATGTACAAGCAAATTCATTGTCAAATATATTTACATATAATCTGATTCAGAAAAACATCTACAACATACTAGTTATCTATATTTGTATATTATTCAGTATATCTTTTGATATATTGTCTAAATATAAACACAGGAGTAAATGTCCCACCAGAAGAATTTTTTAATAGGCCTGCAGCTTAGCCTACTTATGAACATAATTTCCTGTAACAAACCTTTAAAATCTGTTTTTTGGGTTGTTTTCTTGTTTGTGAAGCTGATGCATGGGTTGATTCCAACTCAACATGACTCCAGATTTTGAAATAATGAGGCCCAAATGACTCATCTTTTCCTTTCCCCCAAAAGAATAAATAACTCAAGCTGAAGACCATTCAACATGTAATTAAAGTTAATAGACGTCACTTAATTTCAGCCACAAATCCATTAAGCATCCAATCCAGTCCCAGAGAGCATTAAAGTAGTCAAACTGGGCATCTGGTCTGTTTTGTGCAGAGAAACAAAACAAACCCAAATCCATCTTAATGAAAGCCCATGACTTTATCACCGATCCAGTTCCACTTCAAGCTTGGCACCTGCAGACTCTGCAGAAGCTTTGCTGTGGTTGTTTTTGCTTATAAAGTTTAATAATAGCAAAGGTTGTCTCCATAGTGAAACATGCTTCCTTTAAAGAGCAGGGCTGGATTGATTGGCTGCATGTAAGAAGGAAATGTAAAAGGATATAAAAGAAAGAGATCAGCAGTTGACATTTACAAAGTTAATACTCAGTATGGGGAGAAGAAGATGGCAATGGAGCAGACAGGAGATCTTCAGGATGAGTTTGAATGGTTTGATGGTGGTTAGTATAATCAAAGGGCTGCCTGATCCCTAGGCTGCTTTGTGTAGGAGGCTTTCGTGGCAGCAGGGTCACAAGATGCTGTCTCCACAATTGCTAATGCTGAATAGGGGGCTCAGGCAAGGACCAACCAGGAGAGAAAAATGAGATGGTATAAGCCAACTCAAACCCACAAGAGATTCAGTCACCTTTTACTACCTCTGAAACATGCCTGGGGAAAACATGTCTCACTTCCCTAGAAAAATAAATTTAGGCCTTATCTTGTAAACCTTTATCTTCCTCAAACACTGATGGGCAGCATTTTAAAATCAATGCTATTATGCTCTACTTTATATTCAATAAGATGTGCCTATTTTCTGTTTAGGGTTTAATGAGTGCTGATGAATGCAAAGATCCATGTAACCAACACCTTATCAAGACACAAAAATCACATGGTTCATTGGAGATCTTTAGATTCTTTGCAGTGAGCCTCACTTCCCCCAATTACTTACCTTCTCTAGTCATAGATTAACTATCGTTGTTCCAGAATCATACAAATTAACTCCTAAGCTTCTAGCTTGCCTTGTCCCTCTGAATCTTCCTTAATTTCTCATTGACTATAAGACGTTTCCTAGTGAGGAGTATTTTCCTCTATAGATAACCCATGAGCTTTCTCCATTTTCCTGCTGGTAGATAACTAGTAGGCTTTCAGGCAAAAGCTCTACAAATAAACGTCTATGGCCAAGACTGCATAGGTCACAATTTCATTTCTATTAAATAGCCATCTAAGAGCAGAACAGCTGGATTCTGAGAACTGGTGTGTGTCTCATCAGTAGAGTATATGCCTATAATATGTGAGGCCTTCAGTTCAACCCCAGCATTGCAGATTCCCAACATACCCCATCCAAAACAACTGGGATTGACTGTGCATGTATTTTTAGCTCTTTAAAAAACTAGGAGCTGATTTTGAAGAGGCTACACCACTGAACTTCACACCAGCATGTACCCCAGTTCCAACTGAGCTTCTAATGGTCAGGTATGGGACATAGAGCAATATGAGTATACTTCCTCTCCCTCCACTAATGCACATAAGCCTAACAGAGAAGATGGCCACACTAAGATAAGCAGGGTGCCTCAGTAGGATCTGCCTTAAATCAGGCAAAGCCCATTTTGGGTGTGTAATGACTCTCAGACCTCAGAGGACTCTCTTTAGTAGCCATGCCTTTGGGTGACTGGGGTATGTAGAAACAAATATGCCTGTTTGAACATAAAACACTGCCAAAATGCACAGATTGCTCAACATTCCACTCCTCCTGTTCCAAAGGACCAAAGGCCAGCTTGCCCCCTGACTGAATGATTGATGCATTTTTTTCACATTAGCGTTCCCAGATGTAGTTCCTATTTGTGTTTAGTAGAAGTCAGTGAAACCTAGTGATCTCCACCCTACATCAGCATCTGCCATGTGTGAACAGATTCTGAAATTCTCTGTCCTAATGTCCCTGTCAAGTGGGGGTGGGGGGCACAGAAATGCTACCTGTTGCTCAATAAATAAATGCTACTTTCTTTCGGATTCTGTAAGTTGTAAAAGCAAGATGATTTTAGTAACATATATTAAGAAATAATGTATACTGCTGGCCTTCTGTCCAATGTAGCTGGGACTGGAATATGAGTTAGGGCACAATAAAGACACAACCTTTGCCCTCTCAAGTGTCTTGCAGTCTCTCAGGAAGCCAGGACACATAGCTACTTACATATTGTGGTGAGGACCATCAGAGAAATTCTGAAAGCCAGTTTCTTCCTCAATGACTGAGGATCCCTGAGAAGAGTTGGGTAACTATTGAGGGCTTAGAAGGCAGATACAAGGAAGACAGGGGAGGTGGTGATCCACTAGCAGCCTGTAGCCAGTTGTCTGAACTTAGGTCAGACTCCACCCGCCAGCATTTCATCTGCAGGCAGAGATCCTACTACTCCAAGGGAAAAGTCATTGTGTTTAGTGTTGGGCCACATGGAAGTTCCAGGACTTACCCGTCCGTAGCATCTAAACAGCTTTCTACCATTGATCTGTAGGAGCTGGCCAGCCAGAGAAATACCTCATACGTATTTGCATAAATTTCCCATGCTGTCAGTGACAGCATTACCTTGGTCCCCCTCTCACCACTCTCCAGTAGTTATATGCAACTTGAATCCTCCCATCAGGATTGACAAGGGAGCTGGGAAGGAAAGAACTGGAGACTAGGTAGCCAGGATAGCCACTGTCCAGGTAAGCAGTAGTGCAGGCTTGACTGGGGGCAGTTCCCACAAGTAGATACAAGGCAAAGGAGTAGCCAGTGGAAAGGCGGCTGAAGGGCCTCAGGAGATCGGTGATCAGGGAAAGCTCTTGTATATCATCAGGCATCCAACAGGATCTCCAAGACCTTGAAATGATTTACCCTGCCTCTTACAATGGCATGCCATCTCCAAGTCAGCCACACATTTGGTATGGATTTACCAAGTACCATTGCATGTCATTTCCTGGTCTGGGTGGCTGGAACATATTAGAGAGCAAAAGTAGGAACAGCCTAGCAGGGCTGACTTTATAATAGATGAACACAGTTGGCATGACATCATTATGAAGAGAATGTACAAAATAAGCCTCCAGGTACCCACAATCTTGAAAATGTGAGTAGGATGGCTTCTCCATTGCAAAACAAAGATTTCAAATTGAAGAAGAACACAAAATGAACCCACATGAAGTGAAAACTAGCTTTGTGATGAGACAAAGGGACATGAAAAAGAGAAAATTAAAATATAAAAATAAAATGAAATAAATAAATATTAAAGTCAGACAGCATGCCATTTGAATAAAATGGTTCCAAGACTTACAGTTTTCTTACTGGCAAAGGAAGCAGCCTTCCAGTAGCAATCACCTAAACAACACAGCTCTTTACAGAAATAAAACTGATAAAACGCAGGGAGATTCTGACAAACCCTGACTTGGAAGGGAGACTTTCCAGAGAGGCCTGGAGGCTGAGCAGCAGTGGGCAAAGCTGCAGTAGGGCTGGATGTAGGAATTACGTGCCCATGGAAAGCTTGAGTGGCAGGAGAGTTGATTGTTTTGGCAATAAAGGAAAATGCTTCTGGGCCAATCTTAGGGGAGGAGCAAGATCTTAGAGAGAGAAAAAAGTAAAGTCACCATTCATATTTTTTATTGCCATTTCACCATTTTCATTATTTTACTGTTGTATTTTAATTTAGAAGGATCTGCCTTAAATCAGGCAAAGCCCATTTTGGGTGTGTAATGACTGTCAGACCTCAGAGGACTCAGCTCACTCAGAGTCACAGGCTCAGCTTGAGGCTTCTTACACATACATGTGAACAGATATTTGGCCCAATACGGAAGAAAGAAGCAGTATTTTTTAGGAGGAGGGGATGTGAACAGCAGACAGAGGGTGGTAATCCCTAGGAGGGCCCACCAAAACAGCTTTGCTGTTCTTCAGATATGGTCAAGATACTCCAGGTGGCTCTAGGCAATAAAGACCTTCATCAGCTGAAGTGAGAGCGGAGGATAGGCCCAGTGATGTCACCACAGCAGGGTCAACCCCTGCCCCTTTGTGTTCTCTTTCTTCTTTTTTCTTCTTTCCTTCTCTTCTTTCCTCCTTCTCTCCTCCCTTCCTCCTATTTCCTCCTTCCACTAATTTTAACACTATGAACCAAGGAGAAATATAGGAGATCAGAACAATACCCAAGACAATGGGGATGTATTTCAATAAAACTCAACAAACAGAATTAATCAAGAGAAAGTGGCTGTGGCCAGCTCTAGCTTTGTGCTTCCTGAAGGCAGGAGAGTGCCGTCACTGGGCTAAGCAGACCTGTGAAAGCCTTCTGCCAAACTTACTTCTTTGAATACTCACCAGTCTAAAAAGTGTCAGTTCCTTCATTTTGTCTTTCTTTCTCTCTTTCCTACTCTTCCTTCCTTCCTTTCTTTTTATTTTCAAGAAAGACTCACAATATAGCTCAAGCAGACCATGAACTTATGTCTTCTGACTCCTCCTCTCAAGTGCTCAGACAGTCATACAACACCAGCCCTAGCTCTTTCTTCTCTTTTTCACTGTTGACCTGCCCATTATTTCCTATGAAAATGATCTCTGTGAGAACATCAAGACGTTGTGAAGAACAAGCCCACCGAGTCTCTTTTAAAGCCTTCCTTGTTGCACTAAAATGTAACTCAGAAGAAATCTAGGCTGAGACTGCTTTGGTTTGGGGGTTCATTTCGTCTGATACCACCTTCTCTTCTTACCAAATACATTTAAGAATAGACTGAGAACTTGGGATGGCCACTCAACTCACAACAAACACCACAGAATGTCCACAATATACTCATAACTCTTCAATCTCAACCTAGGGGTCTGATGACAATGAAGTTGTACAGTGGATGTAAGCAACTCTGTAAACCCAGGGCTTTGGTAAATGAATCACTTCTGACAGATTTACCTGACATCTGAGTACTTTACAGTCACCCAAAGATGCCACTATTAAAACATGATGTTTTTGTTTACGATCTTTCCCTAAACCAGGGAACATTGGTGTCCAGTTGATTAAGCATGAAACAGGTATTAAACTTGTGTGTTTGTGGGTATTTGTATGCTGTGTCTATGTCTATAGGTGTGTGTTACTGAAATATAACAGGGTATGAAATAAGAATGAGATTGGTATCTTATTGTGGGAGAGTACTTACACTGAAAACCCAGGTTAGTCTCAGCAACCTTTCGAGACCCTACCAGAACTCCGAAAAGAGGGTGAGAGCCTCCTTCCCAGTTCTTTTATCCCATCCCTTCTGCATGCCTGTGACCACGCCCAAATGGGCGTGGTCAGCGCTATAGATATGTGGAATTACTCCCTCCAGGTGTGCTGGTTTATTAAAGTGTGTTGTGTTGTGAGCATGTATCTGAATTTGTAAGTGTGTGTGTGTGTGTGTGTGTGTGTGTGTGTGTGTGTGTGTGTGTGAGTGTGTGTGTGGCAGAGAGACAGAGAGAGAGAGAGAGAGAGAGAGAGAGAGAGAGCATGTTGTGAGTCTCAGAATAAGGTTAGATTTCCCAATGTATTTTGTTAGTGCCTAAACTTCTAGAGAATCAGGTTTATTTAATTTTAATGGGTATTTATTAGAAGTGTCCTATGTCATTAGCATTATAGAATGGAGCCCTTTATCTCACTTAAGGTCTCTTTTTACCAAGCATATCATCTGAAAATCACCAGTTATCATCTGCTTCCAACAACCCAGAATTTCAGTGAAATCTTTGCAGCCAAATAGGCAATATGATCCTGTCCAATTAGTTAAATAAACTGACGAAGCTTAGCTGACAAAGCGGTGATAATGCTCCGAGATAATTGTAGGGGGTGCTTTCAGATCACACTGGTTGGCTGCATTTAACCCCTCACCAGGCATCACTCAGGCAATTAACAAGATACTGGGAATTAATGGTGGCCATGGTGACCAGGATGAGAATGCTAAATCTAGAAGGAGAAGTAAGGCTTGCTTTCAGCTGCTATGGACACTGTCCCCTTGCAGTACAGTCTCCTTGTCCACCAAGGGCACTTCCTGAGAGGCAGCACCCACAGAGACCCATGGCAGCGTTCTTTCAGTGAGAGACATGCCATCAGGTAACTCTTTGTAAAGGGTAACAAATTTAATAATCACAAAGGAAGTTCTGCCACATTCTTTAAATTGTGACAAATGACATGAAACAAGTTCAAAACAAATATTTCTTCAGAGTTTATTAGGACAGGCGCATAACAGAAAGCTCAAAGATTGACAAAGCTACTAATTCTTGAAGGGGACCCTGAGCCTCCCTTCAGAAAGTTATGTTGTAGCTTTAAGAAGGGGTGTACCCTGTGAGCCTTCCCTCCCCATAGCCTGGGAAACACTCATCAATGCACTGAAGTCCCTTCTATCTGAACATCCCATAGTTTCAGGATCCATGACATTGATTTGATACATTTTAAAATATTTACATTCTCTCTGAGGGATCAAGGTGTGATTACTAACATTTACAATAGCCCACCGACAACAGAGAACAAGACTGGCCACCACAAAACTCAAGCTTAAACCCATCTGTCAATGAATTTCGACTCTGGAAGAACAGGTTAAAACTGCAGAGAGGAGCCATTTGCCACATTTCAGGTAAGGTGGCAAGGATGGAAAGTCCAGAGTTCCCAACTGAAACAGAAGGGTTCTGTCAAGAACAGGTCACACGATGCTGTTTTCAACCAGCCCTTGAGTGAGGGGTCATCGGGGTGTCTGGTTGTTGAATCCATGGAGGACTGACGAGTGTCTGCCCCCGTTTTGGTTGACAGGTTTCACAAACCACACAGTCAAGACCTGGGTTTGGGAGCCAGGGAAGGGACAGATGTTTTGAGGGAGCCTATCTCAGATTCCCATGCTAAATCTATTGTTGAAGGACATGGAAATATGCAGGGGCATTAAGCCATTTTGCAGGTGCTAGAAAGCAATGCTTTCCTGTTTTCCTGATTCAGACAATGGGGAAGCTAAGAAGAAAAATAATAGGAAAAGGCTTTCCTATATTTGCTTTAAAAATTTATGTTATTTTGAATTGAGTAACCTTTTTTCCTTTTTTGGTCAAATCTCATCTCTGTTCCTTTCATTTTTCCAGAAATATTTATGGGAAAAGAGGACTGGAACAAAAAGACCTAATGATCCTATCCCCCTGTTGAAAGTTCTCACTGGTTGGTGAGAACAGTTCACAAAAGGGCTCCTGATTAGGAACTCAAAGAGGCTGAAAACTCCATGAGGAGAAAAAGAACTCATTTCCTAAGCAGTGTGTCCTGCACAGTGAACACAACCACACATTCAGAAACGTTTGACTTTCATCCCACCTTCTCCACTGCTCTGGGGAAAGTGTCAGGATAGACCTTCCCAGAGCTAGTTTGTCCCTGGGTAAGAGGCCCTCAGAAAGCAATACATGCCCCATGCTTCTTTTCTTTCTGGCCTTTTTGCCAGGTGGGATTCACCCAGTTACTGTCCCTGAGAAAATGCCATGAGTATGCACAGTACTATGAAGTGGTTATGGTGATGGTGATAATAGTTAAAACGATGAGTAGGTCACCAAGGCCTGAAGATGGATACATCTGGGTTTGCATCAAAGCCATGCTACCTAGATACCAGGGAAAATTAGGGCATTCGTGAGTCCCTCTCGAGGCATTTCTTTTTAAGTAGTTCATTTTCTGAACTCTTCAAATCACTGTGTGTGTGTATTGGGGGGGGTGTTATTGCATCACCTGTCTTCAACAATGAACAAAAAATAATGAAGGGGCTAGTGTTATAGCTCCTGGAAAGCACGTGTCTAGCATACTTACGGTGCTGGCTCCCATCACCAGCACCACATAAAAGACAAAAAGGAATGATGGTCACTTGAAACTAAGGGATGAGCGTGATAGAGCTGAAGGCTTGAAGGTACCCCCCCCCCGCCCCGATTCTCTGGAATTCTTTGGAAAATAAAGAGTAGGAAGAGATGGGTGGGTTCTAAATACAGTTTTTCCAGGTATGAACTTAGGAAAATTCTGTGGCCAAGAAGAACTTTCTCTCATCCTCCCAGGCAGGGATTGTTCTGTCTCTGCTCACTGATTTCTTGGGTGGTGGGGGCATAGCCTAGCAACCTTGGCCCCCTCTGGCCAACAGAAGTTCACTTATTAGATTCTCGAACCCCAAATTTTCCAGTCTCAAACATTAGGACAGCAAGACTGGATGGGAGAGTAAAGGCCTCTTAGATTCTCGAACCCCAAATGTTCCAGTCTCAAACATTAGGACAGCAAGACTGGATGGGAGAGTAAAGCACCTGTTTAGGCACAGTGAGTGGCTTCAGTGGCCTCGATGCATGAGGTATGCTTCTGCACAGGCATTGGCAGTTGAAGATGAAAGAGCCCCCGTCTCCATGGAGCACACTTTGAGGAAATATGTCCATCAATCCCTTCCCTGCTGTGGGTCTCACAGAGAGGATCCAGCGCCCCTGAGGGTGTTGGGGATGGGGTTCCAAGTCTACACCCTGAGTGGTCTTGATCAGCTTAAGTCCGACAGAGCAGCCCAAGCATATTCCAAGCAAGACTATAGGGAACCTAGACTCAGTTTGTCTTCCTCCTCCCCTCAAGCCATAAGAGTGAGTGAGCAGTGTGGGTCTGAAGGTAAAAGCACTGCATTTGGGTTCATGTCAGTACATACAGACACTGCCAGCTATCTAAAATCATCTGAATACTGGATGCTGGTCTCTGTAATGGACTGGCTGCCAATCTCAACTATTGCCAGGGCTCCTGTGGTCCAATGAATTTTCTTGCCAATTAAACACAGCTTTGATCTCTCTTAGGTTCCAAATATCCAAGTTCCAATTGAAAGACAGATGGTGAACTGACTTTTAAATGCACAAATTTCAGGCACCCTCCTGAGCTCCATATTTCTCCACCATCCTCCAACTTGTTTTTTTTTGGGGGGGGGTGTTTTGTTTTTATTTTTTAAAGATATTTCCTTAATTCCTCAGGCCTTGAATCTGGTCATTATTCATCTTCACTCCTCAAATGTCAGCTTGAGGGATGGGTGCATTTGAAGGCAGAAATGAAAGGGCACCCTGGTCTGAGAACAAAGACTTTGGATCCCATGATGGAGACACTCTCCATGTCTCTGCTTCCCAAATGCACAGGCAGTAAAAACCTTCCATGAGACCCGAGGCTGCCTAGAGATACTGAAGTGACTCACCAGGGCTGCCTTCCAGGACCCAGACAGACCTGCGTAGCTGGAACACCATCACCAGCAGCAAGCTTAAGGGATCCTTTTGCAAATGTACACTTTGAAATAAACACGTCAGTCATACAATGACTCTAAGCAGTTTTAACGGTTGCAAAATAGCCTAGCCGTTCTCTCTTCCCCTTTCCCTTTCCTCTTTATCTCCTTTCTTAAGCAAACAGAGAGAACCTTCTGAGTGACTAGTCCTTGATTTGATGTATGCCACACCCACAAGACAGGTCTGAAGTGCTCCTGATGATGTGCTCTTAACTGGGAACTGTGCTTAAGCAACATTCATGTGACAGTATTCAAAGCAAAGCCTGTCACCTGGTTCACACATCTTTTCCTTTCAGTCAGAATAGAATGGAAGCCTCCTATCCCAACTACCCAGTTAGTGATGGTGTTAAGGGGAGACAGGATGCCCTGCAGTAGAGTCTGGGCCTTTGCTGCCTCAAAGACAAATTGTTCTTGGGGCTTTGTTACTGTTTCTTAGTAGCCAAGTGTGCATTAACTTCAGTCCATTCAGATAATTTAGTTCAAATAGCTGTTATCTCAATCCCTGATGCTTCCCTCTGGATTATGCTTTTACCAAGACCTCTCAGTCACTTGAAGGAACTTTCTAGTTCCCAGCTTTACTTACCCCATAGGCTCAAGATTGTCAGAAGGTTAAGAATGAGGGGTTAGGATGTCTAAACATCCTGCCTGCTTGCTCCCTAAGCAGTTGGTTGAACTTCCTCTCATTCTGACAGTTTCAACAATAGTGAGGGGGATTGAGGGGAAATGCCAGAAGGCAAATATACACAAAGGCAACCATCCTGAAAAGGTCCCCATAGGAAGGGTAGGACCTTCTTCTCACAGAGTTAAATAATTAAGTGGTTTTGTTCTCCAGCCTAAGAAGGAAAGGTATCGTTTCCATCCTAATTAGCACCAGTAGCTCCTTTTCTTCTCTGATGAGTGAAGAGATAAGAAAAGTCTTTGAAGCCTTCCCACCCCACTTCCCCCCACCCTGCCCCCATGACTCCTCATGCCCTGATCAGGAACCAGAGGAACACATTAAAATCAGTCAATTATCGATTTGAAAAGAGTGTGTGAGGCCTGTCAATATCCACAAAACTCCCAGCAACGACAAGCCAACACACAGCTTTCACCCCCCAGGCATATCAAATGCAACTGGAAAATACCTGCCCATCCCAAGTCACCAGGCTCTTAAGGGGAAAGTGCATATTGTTTGCTGAGAGTCCAGTCCAGTCTTTGACTGGGAGTTGAAAGTTCTGAAAGTAGTGGCAGCTGCCTGTGTTTCTATGGCCACATTGTCTTCAGCAGTCCGTCCCAGGTGTTGGGCTGTGGAAAACAAAAGATTACAGTGTTGGAAGCTGTGGAATTCTGCAACATCCACTTCTCTGGGTCCCTTGCCTCCACTCCACATGCACTCACAGGACAGATAGGCGCCCCTTGGACTTCACTGCTGAGGCTGGGTTTAACATCAAATAGCCAGCTAAATTCTTCCTGTCTCTGTCTCCCAGTACTGTAATCTGTGCCTCCCACCCCACATCTGCCCACCCAATCTACCCAAGTAACCTACAGCTGTTTTACCTGTACTGGTTCTCCAGGGCTCGGCTCTCTGCTCGCTCTGGAACCCAGGAATAGCTGTCAGCAGCATTCTGGGGCTTCTTCTCTTTTATCTCCTCCTTCTTTGCTCTCCGTTTACGATAAATGAGAAGCCCCAAGGCCAGAGCCAGCAAAAGTGAGATGGCCACCACGGTGCCCAGGATGTAGAACAGAAGCAGCTTCTGCCCATCGGTGTCGCTGTCACTGTGTGCTGCAACAGAATCTTCATGTGTGGGCTTGCTGTAGCCAGTGGTCATGGGGAGGTGTGTATCCAACTCCATCCAGACATCGGATGCCTCACTAGGGACTGGTATTTCTGGTGGAACAGAGGCAGAGGGGGTATCCGATCCGAGGGAGGGCCGCCCTGTGGGATATCCTCCCTTGGAGACATTCTCAGAGCCTCTGGAAGAACTGGGCATATCAGTAGGAGGCACAGTATTCCCCTTTCTGTCACCTTTGCCTTCCTTTTGGGGAGAGCTGGTTGATGGTTCTAAAGACACGGAGCCCTTGATACAAGAGACCCCATTGGGAGCCAGCTCCCAGCCTGACTGGCAGCCACAGGTGAAGGAACCCTCTGAGTTGACGCACCGGGTGTCACATGGACTGCCCCTGGAATCCGAACACTCATCTATATCCTCACATTGGGTACTGTCTTCCCCAGACAAGGCATAGCCATCTTTACAGTCGCAGTAGAAAGAACCATCAGTGTTGATGCAGCGATGGGCACAGGGTGAGTGGGCACATTCATCCACATCCTCACAGGATGTGGCCTCTTTGGGGCCACTGGATTGGTAGCCCACCCAGCATTCACACCGGAAGCTTCCAGGAGTGTTGATACATTCCTGGGCACAGGGGGATTCCTGGCACTCATCTATATCCACACAGTGCACTTGGCTAGAGTCCAGCTGGTAGCCTTTGGGACACTGGCACGTGTAGTTTTCACTGAGGGGTACAGGATGACATGTGCCCCCTCCCGTGCATGGGTTGGAGCTACAGGGGTTCCGAGAAGCACAAGTTACTAGGTCATCCAGCAGCCGGAATCCAGGCCGGCAGCCACAGCGGAAGGAGCCATCCCCACCTTCGAAGCAGTCCTGCTGGCAGCCCCCATTGTTGAAACTGCAGCCCAACTTGGGACTGATGCAGAGGGGGCCTGAACTGCCCCAATGGAATACACCTGCAGTCTTTTCCTTGCACAGGAAATAGTAGGTCTTACTCTCAGCCTCATCCCCACAGACTACATTGGCTGCAGAGGCAAAAGGCACAGCCTCCAGGGAGGAGGTGGTGGCCTGGAAAGGGGTGGTATAGGTCACTTGCCCTGGACCACCCAGGGCGAGGGGACTGCACATGCCTTTGAAGTTGAATTTGCACAGGAAACCTTCAATGCTGTTGCCATCAGGGGTCCCACAGCTGGTCTCATACCACCTGGGGAGTTGGCTGGGGTGAGGTGGCAAGGGCAGGTCCAGTATCAGGGACACACAGCGGTTAGAGGTACAGGACCTCTTGCCCTCTTTGTACCAGTTTGAATAAGCTGTGTCCTCTCCACCACCCACCCAGCTGAAGCCCTTCAATGGCAAATCATAGTACGTACACTTGCCCTTCTCTCGCTGGAGCCCGATCCAGAATTTGCGCATCTTGGCTTCCAACGGTTCCTTGGTCTTCAAGAGCTGAGCCAGAGCCTGCTGGACATACCGGGCCTCCTCCTCGCTCTTTACAGTGGCTAGATTGCCTCCATTCTCATGGCAGCTACTCTGGGCTTCAGTGAAGCTCACCTTGCCCCAGTGGGCAGTATAGCAGGCAGTCCCCTGGCACACGACAGCCTCTGAATCAGCAGCAGCCCCTGCCCAGGACTGGCCCAGGAGCAGAAGCAGCAGTAGCAAACCTGTTGAGGTGGTCATTTTGCTGTGTCTTCTGGGAGAGGCTAGACTCCTTCACAACGACAGAAGCTACCACTGGATCTTGGAGCCTGGCACCCGGCTGTGCTGGGAGGGGAGCTGAGGGCTGTGCCTCTGCTGCCAAGCCACCACAGCTCTGGTGCAGAGAAGGTTACAGACTCCAGGCTTTTCACGTCCCCCTGACCCAGGGTGCATCCTGTGCTCTAGTACTTCTTATTTCTCACCGGATGCTGGGGCTTCCTGCCGTGAATAGCGTTCTGACTCCTGTTGCCTTCATCACGGTTTTGTTGTTCACAGGACAGTGTTGCTAGTCTCTGGCTCAGAGCTGTGGAAACGCGGTGGCGAGTACAGAGGAGCCGGGAGATATGGCTGCTTTATTTTGGGTCCACTCACTTTTCCCATAGCATGAAGAGCCCCAGTGGCATGCAATCTAGTGAGCAGAGGCTTTGGGGGCCAGGGACTAAAAAGGATCATCCAAGTAACCCATAATAAAATTCCATTTCAGATTGCAAACCACCAAAAGAGAAAGAAAAATATGTGAGACTTGAGACACAAGGCCATGGATAGATAGAGTTTTCAGCCTTTTTTAGAAGCAAACTGGATCTGCCCGTTTCCTATCTTGTGCCCCCTCCTGTTTTTGGAGTCTTTTCTTTTTTTCTTTTATTCTTCCAATCATGAACTTTAAATAGATAGGCAGTTTTTAAATAGGATTTGGGCCGTGGGAATTTCTGAATTTTCAACAATGCCAAGCTCCCTAAGAACATTAAACCAAATTTAGTGAAAATAGGCCATTTCCAGGGTTTCCTAGAACATTGAGAAGTGTCAGGGTTACAAGAAAGATCAGACTGACAGGAAAATGAAGCCGACCTCCCTTGTCGAAGGGGTTACATGTCTCCGACCCCGAGGCTTAGGAGGAGTTCAAAGGCAGAGCCAGGACAGGCCATACACCTCACAAACTTCTAGTCCAACGCTCCTGAATCAAGATTCTTTATCCAAGCCAGTCATGAGATGGTGGAAACTATGTCTAATTGTTCCCCCACCCCCACCCCCCCCCATCCTCACCCCCACCCCACCACCATGCTCCACCCTGCCCCAGCTCACTGGAGACAAAGCTTTGGGGGGATTAAGACATCAAATGAAGCACTGTCAGAAGAAGCCCACACAGGTGATCTAATCAGCCCACCTCCTAAGACATGGTAAACGCAAATCAGAGTCCTCCCAGAGCAGGCAGAACACTGGGCAGTTCTTGAGCTCCCCTCTATCACCAGCGACTGGTTATACTGTTGTCCAAACTTGATCTTGAGGTTTCTTTGTGAATTCCAGACTTGGACTACCAGACCATGTGCCCCTTCCACAGGCAAGGATGAACAGGCAAATGCCCTGATGGTTGTTCTTTGACCTTAGATGCAGTTTCGTTCCTTCCACTGGGACTGGGACTGGAGTGTGGTAGTGACATACTAAGGAAGCAACCCAACCGAACACATAAAATAATATGTGTGCTACCACAGATCCCCAAACCAGTGGGAAGTGGGGAGCTAAGGAGACACTAAAGGGAAGAGGCAAGAGTAGAGATAGGAGAAATGGGGAAGGAGAAGGAGAGAGAGGGAGTGTCAAAGCCTTCAGTGAGGTTTAGGATGGTGTCTAGGCAGGTTTTGTTTTTTGTGTTTGTTTTTGTTTGTTTGTTTTTTAGGATAGTGCCATTGGAGGTTCAGAACAAATAGGCATTTGTTCAGAACAAATTCAGCACCCTACAGGAGTTTCCCAGCATGTCCATTGTCACTGCTTAAAGACACAGGCTGATTTATTACATAGGGAGGTGCTTAGTCTCAACTGCAACTTGCTATGTTTTATTGATACTCATAGAAAACCCAAGGCCTCACTCATACCTTTTTCTCAGGTGTCCATAGAATTCCATCTACCATATCAACCTAGTCACCTAATTTAACCAAATCCTCTACCTACCTAACACCTATCCATCAGTCTATCTATTTACCCATCTATCAGTCTAACAACTTTTCATATTGTATACTAGGCTAAACACTGAATTCCAATCAGTCTAACAACTTTTCATATTGTATACTAGGCTAAACACTGAATTCCAATCAGTCTAACAACTTTTCATATTGTATACTAGGCTAAACACTGAATTCCAAGAGGCATTCTTGCGCCTTCACGATTTCAACTATAGACCAATTTGAACAATTCAGTGTTAAGCCACTTCATTGAAGACATAAGGCAAAGTACTGAGTGACAGAAAAGACCATTCTCAGGGGCATAACCTGGTAGTAGGAGGTAGGCATTATGGAAGGGGACACAATATAGATAGACTCTAAGACAAAATATTTTCAACCTCCCTAATGCTGTGATCCCTTAATACAGTTCCTTATGTTGTGGTGAGGAACCCAACCACAAAATTATTTTCATTGCCACTTCTTAACTGTAATTTTGCTACTGTAATGAACCATTATGTAAATATCTGATTGCAGGATAGCTGTGATATGCAACCCCTGTGAAAGGGTCATTTGATCCCCAAAGGGGTCATGACCCACAGGTTGAGAACCACTGCTCTAAGGGTTATACAGCTAAGAATGCTGTCCATGTGGGAAGGGACGTAACACCAAGGCCTTGTGGACAAGAAAATGAATGTAGGACAGTGAGCCTAGAGCCTGGGGTGTGGGAGGCAGGATGAAGAGAAAGCCCTGTGAGGCCAAATGGTTTGGGATTTTCTTTGGAATCCTTTGGAGAAAACCAAGAAGACAATACAAAACAATTTTGTAGACAGTGAGCAGTGGTATTGGGGACCAATCAGCAAGCAAACTTAAGTTTCCCGGACAACAAAGGGATATAGGGACTGTGCTGGTCATGGCTTGGGGTCAATGGATTTGAGAAGTGTTGAAAATATAGAGCCAGTTGTTGTTGGTGTTGTGGAGTGTGGGCTGCTTCTATGGCTCTTATTGACAGCCAATAAGAAGGCCGTGCACATTGGAAATGAGGATATGAGGTCTGAGATAGAGAATAATGGAGAGGCATACTTCTTTACTATCAGCATCTCCCAGGTTCTCTTTCTTATTGAGGACCTACTTAGGACTCCCAATCCACCCCCAGAGAAAAGGAAGAGCCAGATTGGACAGAAACTGGGAAGGTGGTGTCCTTGGCTCCAGGGCTATTGTTTTGGGCTTGATGGAGATCAGTACTCACCTTCTACCTCCTAGAGAATCTAGGTTCCTAAAGGCAGGTCACTTCTTAATATTTATAACATTGATTCAGCATCTTTGGATTTGGGTGGCAACATGGGCTAGCATTGATTCTTGCACAACCTTCTCCTGGTCTACATCTGTGACTGTTCAGTCCAAGACCAATTCTTCCATTAATTCAGCACCCTACAGGAGTTTCCCAGCATGTCCATTGTCACTGCTTAAAGACACAGGCTGATTTATTACATAGGGAGGTGCTTAACTGCAACTTGATATGTTTTATTGATACTCATAGAAAACTTGCCCTTTTCTGGATGGAGACAGAAGAGGAGGGGATTGAGAGTGGCAGGAGGAATGGGGATGAGGGAGTGGAAGGGGAGGATGGGGGGTAAAAATAAATATATGAAAAAAAAAAGACACAGACTGAATGAGTAGCTGACAGTTGGTTAACTATTCTGGCCCATAGATTTTTGCCTATATTTTTTTAGGTGACATTTTTTTTGGTCTTCCACAAAGGAACTCCCAACTCTACTTAGCCATGTGTTAATATCTTAAAAAGGACAGTCATCTAGGAGGAAGTGTGATTTGCTTGTTTACCCGTTAGCATGGAAAGATATTTCTGTAACACACACTATGAAAAAGTCCAAGATACCACTTCCTGATCCCCAGTATTCTGACTGGCTCAGCCTCAGTTCTTACATCTCTCTTTTGTGAATAGAGATAGGATCGGGCCACAATAAAATCCTGCCTTGTTCTCCCTTCTAAAATAAGGGAGAAAGCTAGAAAAGAGCAGCATGGAGTGTCCAGGGCTCACACAGTAAGTGTGACCACATACTTCACAAAGCCTCTCTCTGACGTACATATATGAATTTGTTCACACAAAGTGGAAAGGAATTCTCCTGATTATTCACATCTCAGTTTTACTAGCTCCTCGCCTCTCCTCCTCATCCTTTTAAGACAGGGTCTCATGGAGCCCAGATTCCCTCAAAACCTATCCTCTACCTCCAAAGTGCTGGGATTTCAGGTGTGCACTACCACAGGCGGCCATTCCCTTTGGTTGAGGATACCTGCTGGGCTTTGTTTCTCTGATCTACTGAGGAGGTGGTAGAAGTCACAGGGAGCCCAGGGTATGCCTGAGAGCTCAGGAAGAAGGAGCAGTTTGCAGTCCTTGGATGGGATCTGGCTGCCATTTCTCAAGTGCTTATAATAGGTTGACTGAAAACCTTGAGGAACTTTGTGGTACCTCACATGCTAAATTTCCCCATGGATACTGACTGGCCAAAAAGCAGATTTATCAAGCTTCTATAAGGACTTATCCTTAAATGACAGGAATCAGCAGCTCAAAGTCCAAAAGTACCCTCTTTGTCTGGTCCTTAGATAAGTCATTTTCACTATTCTAGAGCTATCCCAAGCCTGGTGGGTGCTCAGAGCCTTGGTCTCAAGTTATCTGTTTCTGTTCTGCAGTCATGCTGAGTGCTCTGAACTTTCCTTCTGAATTGATTTTAAAAGGGTTTTCACATCATGCTGGGAATGGAATGTTCTGGTCTCTAATCTGGGGACAGTTCAGTCTCATTTGATAGCAGATGAGTTGCTTGGTGGTCATTCAGGCACCTATCTGGCTTCTCTCTCTGTTTTTTCTGCAAGGTTTAGAAACAGACTGCATTCCTCTCAGAAGTTGCCCCTTCCAGTGCCCCATTGTGGCCCCCCACCCCCATGCATGTGCACTCTTCTCAGTGTGTTTATTCTTACTTGAATGCACACTGAGTACCTACTGTGCACTTGGCAACATTGTCTCCACATGGGGTGAGGTGCCTCTCACCTTGTGATATAGTCTTCCTCTGAGACCTGCCTGGAACTTGCTAGTTAATGGCTAACTAGCAGGTCCCAAGAATTCATCTCCCTCTGCCTCTAGAGCTGGGATCACAGGTGTGCATTGCCATGTCTTTCTGCATTTGACTTCCAGGCATGTGACACAGGTCATTATGCTCAAATGGCAAGCACTTTCCAATTGATCTATCTCCCAGCTTTTCCTTGGTTTTTGGAGACAAGGTCTCATGCAGCAAGGTCAGGTCTTGAACTCACCTTGTAGTCAAGACTGACCTTGAACTCCTAATCTTCCTGCCTCTACCTCCCAAGGAATAGGATTACAGGCATGTGCCAATATGCTCAGCCTTTTTAAAAATTGTTTTATTTCTGTTGTGTCTCAGGACTAAGTCCAAGCAGGGTCATTGATAAACCCCTTCCCCCCCAGGAAAGCTTTTGCTGGTCTAATCTTTAGCACTGTGATTGATCATTGTGTTAACAATGCACATGTAAGCCTCACCTGAGGCCCTTTTCATTACTTATTCTTTAATAAGCAGAGGCTAATTTAGAGAATTCACAGTTACAGAGCAGGTGTCTGCTTGTGTGAGCCACCGTTAACTAGTGAGGGCTTAGCTCCCTAACTTACACAGAAGCCAGTACTACACAGAACCAGGATTTTGCAAAACATAAAAACTTTATTGAGGGCTGTTGGATGAGCTCAATCTGTTTAATCATTTAATTATTGATATATGGATGTCTTTATTCAGATAACCACCAGCCAAACACAAGCCGGAGAGAGTGCCCTCAGGCAGCAGGCTAGGGAGCCCAGAAAAAAGAGAGCCTCCCAAGTCTGTCCTCTCCTTAAGAATTCCCCACTAGTCATCCTGAACCTCCCCTGACCACGCCCTCATGGGCATAGCCAAGCACACCTGTAGGGGCTCGTGGGAGGCGGGGCTACAGTGTCTCCCTACAATCAATGACATTTGTGGTGACTAGTCCCACTGGGTCACGTACTTCCCAATCAAAACTCCACCCTTTGGACCAAACTGCACTGGACTGGTGACAGAATTCCTGTAACGGAGGGCCAGCAATATAGCTCAGTGGGCAAAGGCACTTTTTGACAAACATGATGACCTGAGCCCAAGGACTCATATGGTAGAAGGGAAAACTGACTCCCATTAAGTTGTACTCTCTCTCTCTCTCTCTCTCTCTCTCTCTCTCTCTCTCTCTCTCTCACACACACACACAATAAATACATATTAATTTATAAAACCTTCATCAAGCAGTGGACCAACAAAAAAAGTCTGTTGTCACAAGCTCTAGTCACCTCCCTAATCAGTTGTGGGGAATTTGGCTAGACAGGAGAAGGAATATCCAGGCTTCTCTTTTGATATACACTGTCCTCAAAGCTAAGTGTTTCTTTTCAGGAAAGCATCCTGTTCTGGAAGAAGAATGTTGAGCCTGTGACCTCAAAAGGTCAGAGACTATACACACTGGCTTCTTCTGAGAGTGTCCTTCTTGAAAAGCTGGTTCCAACTGTCCTTGAGTCTGGATGGCTTTCCTATAGGAAATGTAAAACTATTGTTAAATAAAGAATTTGTGTCTTGGTGTCTCCAGTCTTGGAGCCAGTTTCAAAACTATCCTTGGTCCTCAGACCTATCCATAGGTCTCCCAGCAGCTTATAGTAGTTTCGGGGAGGTGTGGTGTAGTGACGGCCAGCGGCCAGCGTTACAACATTTCACAGGTTCGGGCAAGGGAATCTGAGGGTTAAATAAAGACAAGACAGCGGGTCATTATTGCAGGGAGAATGCTGTTTATTTCAGAGGGGAGTAGACTTATATACCAACCACAGTCACAGTGGAAATTTACTCAGACCAAGGTCCATGTCCCCAAGCTCCCAGAAATGGGTGGATAGTTTGCATCCTGGCATACGGGCCTAGGCAGAAGGAGGGAATAAGGAAGTGAACGCCTAGTCTGGAGGGGGACAGAGAACACCAAGGGCACCTTAGGTCACCTAGCAGGGTCTCAACAGGAATGCCTAGTCATGAGGCAGGACAACCAACCCCAAGGCCATCATAGGTCTCCCAGCAGGATCCCAACAGTGTGGGATCACTCAGCAGGCATGGTGGCCAAGTCCATACGATTCCACATTCTGTAGTGGATTCACAGTGAATGGTAATAGAGTGTAAGAGGCTGGACAGAACTGAGTCATGACTCTATGATTCCATGTGACTCAGGGGAGTTCATATTTTCCATCTACAAGTTGAAATCCAGTGTGCGGAAACAAACTAACAATAGACTAATAGAACAAAAGCCACAATAGAATTTACACACACACATGCTCAGCAGCCATGCAAAATAATGAGCTCAAAGAAAGGCTGTGTGAGACTTAGTTCCTGCCCCTTTTACTTATCTCACTCTATATCCCAAGCTTGCCCCTAACTTCTGATCGTCCTGCCTTAACCTCTGGTGTGCTGAGATTACAATCATACATCACCATTCTCAACATAAATGCCCTATTCTTGGGGGTCGAGCACGGACATTCTAGAGCAGAGTTCTCAACCTGTGGGTTGCAACCTCTTTGGGGGGTTGAGTGACCCTTTCACAGGGGTCACATATCAGATGCATTACAATTCATAACAGTAGCCAAATTAGAGTTACAAAATAACAACAAAAACAATTCTATGGTTGGGGGATGGCCACAGCATGAGGAACGGCATGAAAGGGTCCCAGCATTAGGAATGTTGAGAACCACTAAAGTAAAGAATGATCTGAGGGGGGTGAGTAGACTCCGAGGCAGAGGTGAGCTTGTCTTCTGGATCTCGGCAAGCTTCAGGGACAGATACCACGACAACAAGAGCTGTTGCCATTTCTTTCACTTGCTGTGGATGGAGAATTTGGGGGGAAGATCTGGAGGAAACCTCCACTGTTGGAATGTGTGTAATTCAGATAGGGGACTAGGGAAAAGCCACCAGCAGCACACTCGAGGCCTTTGATTTAAAAGGCCCAGTGTTTCAAAATGCCATACTCTGGATCGTAGGTCTCTAATAGCAACAGCAAATACTTGAGCTTGGGAGTTTCAAAATTTAAAACAAGAACCCAGAGTAGAGTCTGTGAGAGCCAATATTTTTGTGTATAAGTGCAAATACATGAAGTGGTTGATTAAATCTGAATAGGGTTTGTTTGTTTGGTTTTGAGACATGATCTTACTATAGCCCACCCAGGCTGGCCTTGAACTCACTGTAATCCTCCCATATCAGCTCCACAAGTGCTGAGATTGCAGATATGAAGTTTTGGCATGAATAACAACTTTTTAAATTGAAATTTCTCCACTTTTATCTTTTGCTTTAGAAGTAAAGAATAAATTTAAACTATTCGTATTAGTTACAGCAGGATTATTTTCCCAAGTATGTTACATGGAGATGTGCACTGCTACAATATTCCAGCTTGGGCACAAAGATCCCAGCTTACTTTTGGCAAACACACTCAAGGATGTGTTTCTCACATTAAAGTTGAGTGTCAGGGACTGACCCTTGATCTGCATTGAAGATATAAAAGACATCTGTATTTAGTTCAACTGTCACTGTGTCCTTGACTTTGTGACCTTGACAAGCTACTGAGCCATGCACTCAGTTCCACACACTGACTTGGCCCCTCCTGGGAAACACTTAGATAAGTGCAGGTTCACCTTGCTACCAGGAGCCTGCTAGGCTTCGCCTTTTCAAACCTGGGCCCCTCTGCTGGCTCTGAACTTGGGCTGAACCTCCCAGCTTACCAAATGGGGAGAATAAAAACCACCATGCCTTTGCCCTGTGGGGAGGATTAAATGAACAGGGCTATCAGTCCCAACTGCTTCCTATCAGCCCAGCACATGGAAGCCACCAATGGGTGCATAATTGGGTCTGAACCTCTGACTATAGCACAGAGGTGACTGCTGTACCTCCAAGCCTCATCTTCACCACCACCACCACCACCACCACCACCACCACCACCACCACCACCACCACCCCTGTCCACACATACAAGGAACAAAAACCATACTGCTCTTGCTGAAGATCAGAGGTTCTGTTCTTCAAAGTCTTCTACTTGGGAGCCTTTGTTTGGATCCTTGACTAAATATGCATTCTTCTTGGAGCATTATTGATATTTTCACATTTAATAAATAGCCTCCTAACCCAATTTTCTCATGCATAGTATTTGCAGAAAGCCTGGCAGGGCTGAACATTACAGAGAATACAAGGATTAACTTGTATTCTCTGCTGACAACCTGCTTTGATAAGCAAAGGCCATTCGTCAGCTCTTAGAAAGAGATATATCATGAAGAAGAGAGCTTTAGAAGAAGTTTTTACACAGAGCCTCTAACAACAGCTCTAGGCTTGCATGTGTAACCAGTGTGGATGCCATTCATGTTCTACTCAGCATCTGTAACATTGCAGACAGTTCCAGTCAGCCACCCTGACAGTTCAGCCCTTTTGGAATTGCACAATCTCACTGAACTAGAATATAGTCTATGTGGCCCCACATGTCAAGATTGAATTCTCCATGGAAAGAAGAATGATGTATTTGAAAAGAAACTGTTGGGATCACCTGACAGA
The DNA here is from genome assembly GCF_003668045.3 of Cricetulus griseus. NCBI lineage: Eukaryota > Metazoa > Chordata > Mammalia > Rodentia > Cricetidae > Cricetulus > Cricetulus griseus. The sequence continues at coordinate 30,562,201 of NC_048599.1, read as the reverse complement.
CCTGCTTTGCAGAGAAAATGTTATTGTCTTTGGAGGAAAGAAAGCTAACAGGGAAATCTTACAGATTTCCAGAGAAGTGTATGATAGCTCTAGGTGGGCAGACATGACAAGTATCCATGAAGAATCTCCCAGAAGCTGGATGCACCAAGAAGCAAGAAGCATCCAGGAATCCTTGAAGTGGGGTTAGGACTGCAAGGCTGCTGCAGAGCCTGTGGGTAAGATGGGGCTCAGCCTGGTATCCATGAGCAGGATGCTGCCTTTGCCTCTCCTGGCCTCAATGACAGCACAAAATAGGAAGAATGACTCCTGTCTTCTGTAATTCTGATTACTAGTCAAAGTGTGACACTTAATATCCATGTGCCCTTGGGCAAGAGTCTTTCCTCTCTGTGCCTTGGTTTGCTTACATGAAAATGATGCCCTGCCCAAGAGAAAAACAGAGGCACAAGGATTAAGGAGATTGTTTTGGCATAGAGAGTACTTAGTTAATGGTTGCCATGACCAGCAATATAAATATAACCTGCCACTCACACGTCTAACAATCATGACTATTTCTGCCCTAGCCAATCCTCCAAGAATGTTTCAGAACAGTTGGGAGTGGTGGTACCTTCCCATAACCCAAGCACTTAGGATCCTGAAATGGAAGAATCACATATTCAAGGCCAACCAGAGATACATAATAAGACTGTGTCTTAAAACACTAAGGACAGGTGAAATTGTTCAGTGGTACAACACTTGCATGGAGTGAGTGAGGCCCCAAGTTTAATATTAGTAACACATGAAGAAAAGAAAATGAAAGAGAAGGGTAAATGGAGGAGGAAAAGGAAGAGGAGGAGGAAGAGAAGCCTAGCATGTGCTAAGTCATGATACAATCTCACAGATGCAGGAATGAAACAACAATGCCAGACAGCAGCCCGTGTGCACAGAGAGCAGGCAGGGGATGTGTTTGAAAGGAGACAGTTGGGGCAGACGGGGGCACAGCAAAGGTTCCTGGAGAGTGTGTATAGAGAATAGAAGTGTGTGTGTGTGAGTGTGAGTGTGTGTGTGTGTGTGTGTGTGTGTGTGTGTGTGTGTGTGTGTGTGTGTGTGTGTGTAAGCCCACCATTCTCCCTGGGATCTTAGACTATGCCCAGGGCGTTTCTCCTGCCTGTCTGGGATGATAGTAGCCAGGTGTGATCTGACAGCTTTGGTACCATGGTATCTTTATAGAGAGGCACCATAATGACACTGTGGGGCTCCTGGAGCCATGATATTCAGCTGTCACAAGGCACCCAGGAATTGTGCTGCTGTAGTTTAGATATGGTTTGTCTCTGAATACTCACATGCTAGAAGATTGGTCATCCATGTAACGTTTTTGAAAGGTAGTGATTAGGTCATGATCACCCTTACCAGGGGATTATTGCCAGAGTAGATTATCTTAGGACAATGGCTTGCTATAGTAGAAGGACCCTGGCTCCTCTTCAGTGTTCTGTCATTCTTGGGCAATGCAGTATCTCTTTCTTTCACTGTGACCACACATAATAATATATGCCATGTGAGACAGCCATGGCTCCTCACTAGACACTAACAGTGCACTGTTTGTACTTTTCAAACACTGAAACCATGATCCAAATAGACCTCCTTTCTTTACAAATACCTAGAATCCAGTATTTTGTCATAGTCACACAATGGATTAATGTCACTTTTCCTTTTAGTGAGGCCCTTCACAGTTTCAAGGCACAGACCTTCCTTGTTGGGGTATAAAGAGGTTGCAGGCATGCTGCATTTAGGTACTTGCTCTGGCCTTTGGAGACCAAATGTGCTACCTATGATTTGCTTGCAGGCCAAGTCAGAGTTGGACCTCTCCCTAGAGCCAGCTGGAAGTATTCAGAGTTGTTGGCAAAGCATAGGGGTTTTGCAATGGCTGTTTATGCATCTCTCTGTGTGCCCTGGTGGCAAGACTCAGTCACACCCCATTCCCAAGAGTCTAGTCCTGCTGAGTTCCCCTGGCCATTTCCCAGCAAATGGACTTCTGAAGTGTGAAGAACAGAGCCCTGGGATATAGACACAGACACCAGTGGATTCTCCTCCTCCTGGCTTTGCCCATGCTCTGTGACTTCAGGGGAGTATCTTGACTCTCCTGTGCCTTTAGATTTTCTTTTCTGATAGACTGGTGAGAGACCCCAGCCTCATCTACACATCAGAGGGAAGTTAGAGCAAGGTAAGCAGGACAACCACATAGCATAGACTCCACTGTGTCCCTTACCACACAAATCAATGAAGAACAAATGTGACCTGATGCCCCATGAAGAACTTGGTTCTGTTCATTCTCAAAATGAACCTGGCTTTTGATATCTCTTTTCTTGAAATAGCACAAGACTTCCTTTGTCTGGTATCTCAGTCTCTTATAAAAAGGAAACCAGGAAAGGCTTCCTGGAGGGGTAAGCTGAAAGGTCAGAGACATGAATACTTATTCTGCACCCCAGTGAATGGAGAAAGCCCACGGTGACACATCTCTCAGGTGTTAGAGTGAAGCTTATGTACACTAACGGTAGGGACTTGGAATGTGGCAGGGGAGGGGGTGGCACAGAGTCTATTCTTGCATGGCATGATAGAGAATGGTCCTTACCAATGAAATATCTCCATATAATGGGATTCTCCAAGACACGAGCAAGATTGGGAAACTCTGCCAGATACCAGTGTGCAAAGACTAAGCTGAGGTGTCAGAGGAACTTTGCACATGGTCCAGAGTGTGAAGTGGTCACAGCCCTTGCTCTCTGGCTGACTCAGCTAACTTAACCTGTCATGTGTGTGTCTCATTGCTGGGCTCATTTGCCCAATATTAGTTCACCAGTGGGTACATTTCATCATCCAGCTTCCCTTCCCAAAACGGCCATGGATAGCATCTGGTTTCAATCCAAAGCTCTGGATCATACAGCCATGCCCTACCTTACTCTGTCATGGCAAGAGGGCCTGCCCACTACAGCAGGATTAATGTGTTCTTCTGAACACCCTGGTACGCCCCACTCTCCTTTCCAAAAGTGATCTGGACCTGGGAGAACATACCAATAGTCTGAGGTCTCCCCTGTAACACAAGTGTCCAACCCCAAGTGCCTCCCCTTTATACATTGTCATGACAAATCCATGCCTCCAAGATGAGACCCATGGTCCCTGCTTTTAATGACAACTTCTGATCATGGCCTGTTTCTTCTGGGTGAAGCAACTGTTGGCTTCCACGTTGGTCCATCTCTTTATCATTTAGTGTTTGACCCACACTGTGTTCTTTAATATTTGAATCAGTTGTTCACATTTCAATGTGAAATTTTAAATAAAAATCAAGATCTCTGTATCATTTGGAAAAATCATTATCTAGCCATGCCAGCACACGTTCATGAAAACCAGCAGCCTCAATGGTGCAACAAAGGCCCCATGTAGCCCTTTACCTCACTAAACGGCAAACCAATAGACCATATTCCTGCCAAGATGGACTCACAGATAGAATTGCCTGGGATCCAGCTAGGATCTGGGTTTATTTCTCAGGGTGTAAAATGGGCAGTGGAGAATCATAAATATAACCTCCTATGAATTTTTATGACTTTTGAGTGAATTCCCTCTTTACACTTTGTACGAGAAGTTCAGTTTGTACCAGTTGCCAACATGTTTCAACAGCTGTTAGTGGACTCCTCTGTCCTGGTGAAGAAGCTCAACAGCTCATGATGGCATGTTCATACTCTGGCCAACCCCTGATTCAGGAGGCACACATTGCACAGGCTGTTCATGTGGTTAGAGGAAACAATCTGTGCTTCTGAGAAGGTCCCTGTGGCCCTGAGATAAGACAGAAGGGGATGTTCAGCTTGTCCAACAAGGAGGTCTTCTGGAGGCTGCTTTGCAAATATGTTGAGTTTAGATGAGCCATCTAGAAATATAGTGCAAAAAGAGAGAAGGCACCTGGGTTTTCAAAGACTTCCCAGACTGGTAGAGTGACCCAGACATATAATCAGTGCTCCTGAGACATCTTCTGTGAAGTGCTCCTAATTTTACTGCTCAAGCAACTTATGCTTAGGTTGTTATTTAAGCCCTCAATCTCTAGACTTCTACATCCTAAAAATCCTACTTTGTGGGACAAGAAGTGTCTCAGAAGCATCTGAAGTCCTTCCTAGGTCTATACGTAGGTGGCCAGTTTATAGAGTCAAATCACCACATGGTTCTAGGGGTCAAACTGTCCTTCTGCAATACCCTATCCAAAGAAGCATAGAGAAAGGACTTCCAGGCAATTTCTTCTGGTGAAAGAGTATTCTCCCTTCCAGGCACCAACAGAGAAGAAGGAAGTGGCCACATAAGCTGTCAGACAGTCCAAGTGATACCTTGAAACATAAAAAGCACTGGGCTTTTGCTGGTGCGTTCATGAGCTACAGCTTGGAGTACAATGACAGTGGAAAGCACAAACAAGATCATGGGCAGATGTGCCTGAGCTGGCCAAGATCTGGTGTGCACACCCATTCATGTACAGCTATCACTTTCCTTTTTCCCACGGGAATGACAAGGGCGGTACGAAGCAGAGTGAGATATTCGGCCTCTCCAGGTCTCAACACGCCAGAGCTGTTGTAAACGTACTGAGAGCATCCTGCATCCTCCGCCTGCTCAGGATGAAACACAATATTGGCACATCATCCAAGGCAGTTTCACAAGGTTCCCTAAGATGGGCAAAGTCAGAATACCTCAGGCTCCCAAAGCTGCACCTCCATGATTCAATGAGAGTGTGGGAAGTTTCTTCCAGCATTTGTTTTTAAAGCAGAGGTGATTTGGGTGTGCTAATAAGTCACCTCTGAATCCAATGAAAAAGTTATAATCCTAAACTAATCTTAGATGATGACCAATTTATAGGAGTGGGGTTGCCCATTGCAAAACCAGCCAGTTCCACGGAATTCAGTTAAACAAATGTATTTCTACTTAACTCCAAGTTCAAGTTGAGGTAGAGACAACTGCACATAGGAAAATGCAATCAGGCTAAGAAATTATTACTCAATATGTAAAAATAAAAACTTAAAGGATATAAGTGACAATTTGAATATAGTCTTGCTGTGGTTGTATCTTACTGTTGAATTCTTTTTCCTGTATTGTGCAACCCAAGATTACATATACTTACATGCATACATACACATACATACACATATATGCACACACGCTTTATTTATGCATATATATTTGTAAAAGGCATTTCATTATGACATTTCTACACATGCATAGATGTACGTTCATCAGACTTACCCCTCATTTACCTTTCTTGGCTGCCTTCTCCTCTTCTACATCCCTAACTATCTCCCATGTGAGAGAAGGCACAAGCTGTTTGTCTTCCTGACTGTGGTTTATTTTGCTCACTCTGATAATCTCTGATTCCATTTGTTTTCTTCCGAATGACGTGATTCATTTGTTATGGCTGAATAAAGCTTCATTGTGTATATATACCTCGTTTTATCTACTCTTCCATTGGTAGGCATCAAGGCTGATTCCATAACCTTCCTATTGTGAACAGTGCAGCAATGAACAGAGTAAAGCAGATATTATGATTCTCAAAGATGAAGAAAGAGGAGGCAGCATTTGGCTCAAATTGCCAAACTCTACAGGCCTTCCTCCTCCACCCCAGCCCTGTTCTCCAGTTGTGTGGTTACCACTACTGTCTTCGTGTTCTCTTCCAAACATGCACTCTCTCTTCTATGTCTTTAATGTCCTAACGCCACTTTCACAAAGTCTCCTGGCTCCCACAGACCATTGCAATCTGCAGTTACTACTTGATCTTCATGCATGCCTCCTGACTTCTCTTGTTTGTGGGTGCTTGGTGGGTGACATGCCCTAGCTTTCCTCCCCTTTTCTGATGTTGGGCCTGTCTCCCTCATATCCCATTTGTTCTATACAATTCCACACACTCCCAAAACCTCATGTATCCAATGGCTTCTCATATTCACGCCACAGTCTTTTTAGCTCCAGATCAGAACTCCCAGCTGCCTGCTCCGCCCCCTCTGATGTTGCCACAGCCACAAGACTAAAACTACACGGGGATTCTCCCAATATCACCCTCTGCCCAGTGCCATACTTAGTGTAGGAGATGCCCTGTCCTCTCACTTCCCGCAGCCTCCCAGGCTCTGTCCTTCACACACACCAAAGCGGTCTTCATGCCACACTTCATCTCACATCCTCAATCATGTCCCCAGCACAAACATAATTCCTGGAACAGTCTGACTTCTAGGTATACATTCAAGGATCTCCCTCAGCGAAACCTGACATTGCCTGTCACAGATACTGAAAAGAATACATTCCTACTGTGTGTTCTTCTGGATGCCTGTGTCCCTGTGGGAGGCAAGGGCCCTAGGACTGAAGCCAGGACTTCCTGGATGCTATGGTTTACATGGGAGGTGTCTCCAAGACTCTTTTTGAAGGCTTGTTCTTCCTCCTCAGCTTGTGGCACTGTTTTGGGAGGCTGTGGAATCCCCTTATGCCCTGGTGAAGCCTGGTAAGTAAATCCTTAAGAGCAGGCTTTTGAAGGAGATATAGCCTCTGGTTTTCTCTCTCTCTCTCTCTCTCTCTCTCTCTCTCTCTCTCTCTCTCTCTCTCCACACAGTGTCAACATTTGCACTCTGACAGAGGAAGGCTTTACCATTCTTCTGAACCTCATCCTTGGGAAGACTTTGTCACGCCCATGGGTCTGAGGCATTGGTCCTTAACATGACCATGGCCATGTCAACAATACCCATTCATTGAGGGCTTCACTCACTCCCTGCACTGAGCAAAGCACAAGTCTACAGGAACTCACTTTCCCATATCATCCTTTCTACCAACCTATACAGTAGGTGCTCCCGCAGTGGCGTGCTGAGGTGAGTATAAGCAGACTTTTCTAGCTAGGCAGGTCTTCCAACACCACTCCTGAAGGGTTGATGATGATGAAAGCGTAAGTTAGGGAGGGCCAGGTGTAACAGAGAAACTAAAGGTGATAGTGGAGGAGCCAGGAGTTGTTAAGGTGGCAGAGGTGATGATGGACTCATAAGTGAAAGGAGAGACAGAGGTAATGAAAGAGTCAGGGATGGTGTTAGAACTGGGAGTGACCATGGAGCCAGGAAGTGAAGATGGAGCCATGAGTGATAGGAAACCCAAGGGTTCCGAAGGGGCCAGGAAGTAGGGATGAAGCTGTGAGTTATGGAGGAGCAAAGAATGTTGAAGTGATTAAATGATAAATATGAAACCATTAACGATAGCTGATCCAGACTGAAGGAAGGAGGAGCCAAGGGTGGTGGCATTGGAGCCATGGGTGGTGTAGTCATAAGGGATGGAGCAGCTGGGGTAATGGGAAAGACAGAATTCTAAGTTAGACCTGGGATTTTGGGAATAGGAGATTGGCAACATGGATGAGAATTCACCAAGGGCATCTTACTATGTATTATTATTATTATTATTATTATTATTATTATTATTATTATTATAACCTGAAGAATCACTTGCCATGGAGCCAGTCAGAGAAAGGAGTCTAGAGCCGTCTTTTGTTCCCCAGGGTCATATTCTTGTGTATTAATCCTATGTTCACATAAAACCCTGCATTTCTTAGCTACTTTATTCCTAATAGCCAAAACTAGAAACCACCCAATGTCCTTCAACAAATGAATGGTAAAATAAGCTGCAGCCCACTCAAATCACAGAGTGCTATTCAGTAATACAGTAGAATGAGCTACAGACACACATATCAATATAGCAAAATCTCCAGGGAGCCATCCTGAGTGAAAAAATCCCAAAGGTTACATGTAGTGTGGGTCCATTTACACAATGATTCTGAAATGATGAAATTATAGCAATGGGAAACATATCAGTGGTTGCCAGTGGACGTCAGAGGGGTGTGAGGAAAGGAAGCAACCTGGTGTGGGTGTGAAACAGCAACAGATGACATCACTGGGAGATGTTTGGAGGGGAGACAGATAACACTAATTGATGTGGGAAGACCCATCTTAATTGTGGGTAGGACCATTTTCCAGGTAGGAGATACAGGGCTGTATAAGGAAGAAAAGGCAAACTGAGCACTAGTGTGCATGTGTCCATTTGCTCTCTGCTCCCTGATTGTGGATGTGATGTGACCAGTTGTTTCAACCTTGACTTTCCGCTATGATATCCTATATTCTGCAACTGTAAGTCAGAACAAACTCCTTCAGCTTTACTTGCCTTTGTCAGGAGAGTATTGTAGGACAGCAATGGGAAAAGTAAAGAGAACAGGTGGTGACCAGCTGTGTGCATAGCTGTCATCACATGTAGCTCCATGAAGCACTGAGGGGAAACTGCACCAAGTCATCTCTGCCACTGTGAGGAAATGCGTACCTGTCAGCACAATGGCTACTGTTCAACAGGCATCACCTCCCAAAAGTTCTGCTCAAACAGGATCACACTGTAAAGATGACTCAAGTATCTCCATAGCATCAGGGATGGAAACATTTTCTATAAGAGTTGGACAGTAAACATCTGCTTTGTCGCCTTTTGGTCCCTATTGCAACTGTTTTTTCCAACAACTTAAAAGCAGCCATAGATCATATGTAAAGAAACACTCATGACTGAGTTCCAATAAAACTTTATTTATACACTCAGGCACTGGGCTAGATTTGGACCATAGGCTATACTTTACAACTCTCTGACTTCTCTTATTGCAGTTTGTACAGCATGTCTAGCTCTCTACATCCCAGGGGTATGGGTAATAACTATTGGCAGGTTAAGGGGAATACCTATTTAGGTGAGGACCACACAGAATCCCAGGATCTGGAAACTAGCTTAGACAGGTTACGTTGGCCCTTGTTGGGATCCTCAGAACAAGGCTGGAAAAGCTTAGGCAAATGTGGTTATGATATGAAGGATGCCCGAGTCTTCCTCCTTCTTTATGCTCCTGGGGTAGGCATATCTGAACTGCTTCTTGATGTTCCAGGTGTGGATTTGAAAGAAAAGCAATCCATAGAATATGGCTCTTACCTCCCCACAGCATGAGATCAGAGTATTTACCCCTCCCTCCTGGACTAGAAAGTGAGGGGCTGGTGAAAGCTCTCCCTAGGTCCTTCAGGGGCCCTCCACAAAGCAGCTGAACTTCAGCTCTGCAGGAGAGAATGCTTGCCTGCCTTCAGGGCTTTTAGTCAAGGTGATTGGGAGAGTCTTGCCACGGGGTCAAACCCAGGCATTGTTTTCAAACCTCATTCCTTCCAGAGTCTTACGCACCCCTCCCCTACCCCCATCATGTCTATATCTGGTAGAAAACCCCTGGAGAGACCAGCAGTAGGATTTGCAGAGCACATTTAGAACTAAGTTCCTTAGCTGCAGCAGACAAAGACATGGGAAATGACTCAAATGCCAGGAAGGAAGCTTAAAAAAAAAGAAAAGAAAGAAAAAAAAGGAGCTCCTTTAAAATAAGAACAAAAACTAATGAAAAGCAGACTAACATGGCCAGGAAGACGTGTGACATCAGCACCAGGGATTTTCCTATTAGTGATGCCAACCCCCACTCAGAGGACAAGAAAGAAAATAGGCTAAATACCACCCTTTACTTACCCATAGTGTCCTTTATTGAAATGGGACTTGTCTACAAGGCCAAGCCTTTATGGACCCCCTCATGCCTGGTAAATTTGCGTTAACAGAATTCACTTAAGTAACTAACTCCCAGAACAGGTGTCCTGCCCCCAACTCCTGCTGTCAAATGAAAATGGTATCCCTCTGTTGTCTGTGCCAGTCTCTTTGATGATCACATCAAATGGGTCACAGTTGACTCTTTTGTGTCTGGTATCTTTCTATTACTCCCTTGTCTGTGAGAACCAGCCACACAGCTGGGTCCGGTTGGAGGTGGCCTACCTCCTCTCCTTGCTGAATATTCCACTCTGTGAATAAAATCCACTTTGCTGTGATGAAGTTTGGGCAGTGGGTTTTGAAGCATTCTGTTTAGTGAGATGGAGTCCTCCAGCTTTCTAGATTCAGTCTCCCAAGTGAATTTCCTGAACTGCATTGCAGGAAGCAGGGGTATTGATTAGTGAGCATCACACCCCTGCTCCCTCCAGCCAAGAGGCCCCTCCCACAGAGGCGCCACGTGTGATGTTAACCCCCAGACACCCTGCACATCACGGATGTTTTTTCCCAGTGGAAGACAGGCAGGCAGGAAGGTCAGGGAGGATGCCCTAGCTCCTCTGTCCTTCCGCAGAGACCCAGCTCTGCATCCAGAGCAACTGTGCCTTTAAAATTCCCCCAGAGGTCTCCTTGCTCTTCTCCCTTCAACTCTCAGCCCCAGGGATTTGGGATAAAATAGCTATATCCTCAAGTAGTAGTAGATGGATGGCTTAAAGCCATCAAACCAGTTTTGGACAAATGTTGCAAGAAGAGCTTCCACACCATCCATGCATTTGTAGAGCCACACGGTTAAAAGCAGTGTTATAAGAACCTAGAACTATACCTGACAGGGTGAGAGATACAGTCCTGCGTCTCATCTTTGAAGGAGAAACAAGGGAGTGTAACATCTCATCGACTCAGTTCTGTTCTCATTCATATGCTAAGCCTCTTTGCCTCCCAGGCAACAGTGTATTGGATGCTTGGTAATAGGGCCCCACATATGCTAACCACACAGACAGGCATAGTGACTTTGTGTCCTACTCTAGCCAGCCTCTGGCTCCCAGCATAGCTCACTGCTTTGCTAGCATGGACTGTTCCTCCAGAGAAACCCATGAATGGGTTTTTTGGCTTAGAGGACAAAGAACTCTGAAGGAGATGGCTCCAGAGCCACTGCCTCCATGCACTGTGCTCCATTTGGGGTCCTTCCCACAGGCCCACAGACCATAATTATCACACAGAAAAGTCCTCTGGTTCCTGTTTGTGGCAGCTGATAAGAACCAGCTATTTTATTTTGTAAGATATTACCTAGCTTTACACAGTGAATAGTGACATGCACTTGACTGGAAACCTAGGCGGCTCAGAGGATACATATACAACAGCCTCCTCTCCCTAAAGTTCAAGCTCACTCTCACTCCTTGTGGGGAGAGTTCCTGCTGAGTCTTCCCACAAGTTTCTCTTCCAACACAAACATGTCCATATATGTGCAGCCCTGCACTGGCCTACTTTGTCACTTGGAAATGTCTTGGAGGGTGTCCCTTATCAGCCCCTACAGCAGTGCATTTTTTTTCTAAGCCTGTATGCAGTGACCTTGTCTTTTTGCATATTTTGGCCATTCTCTAGAATTGCTTTCTTTAGAGGAGTTGGGTAATGTGTTTATTTTCCTTTGGGATTTGGTATTATTCTTGTGGAAATGTGATGCGTGTTTGTAAAGGCAACTGTCTGTGAGATGGTGTCTGCATGTTCCCTACTGCGAACTCTTTTCTCTGTTTGCCATTTATCTTTTGACTTCATTTATGGTATGTTTTTATTTCCAGAGCATTCTAATTTTTATCTAATTAAATGCATTGCCCATGTGCCTTTTGGCTTCACATTTGTGTTTTGCATAGAAAAGAATTTTCTTTCTCAGCCACACATACAAATACTAATAATAATAATAAAAGAAGAAGAGGGAGGAGAAAGGCCTGTCTATCCCTTTAGTACTTCTACAATATTACTTTTTTCTTAAATTTTTTTTTTTTGCTGTTGTTGTTATATCAGGAAACTACTTTGATTGATGGGAGTAGATTCCAGATGTAACTTAATTTAGTTATTGATGATTATTTAGCTGCCTAAGTAAAGAAATAATGGTTCCTGCTCTGTTGATTTAAGTACTATCTTTATAATAAACTAGGTTATTATTGTATGTTAGCTCTATTGTTTTGGGTCCCCCCCCTCTTTGTTGTTGTTGTTGGTTTTTTTGTGTTGTTTGTTTTTCAAGACAGGGTTTCTCTGTATTGCTTTGGAGCCTGTCCTGGAACTCACTCTGTAGACTGGACTGGTTTCGAACTCACAGATCTCTGCCTCTGCCTCTGCCTCTGCCTCTGCCTCTGCCTCTGCCTCTGCCTCTGCCTGCTCTGCCTCTGCCTCTGCCTCTGCCTCTGCCTCTGCCTCTGCCTCTGCCTCTGCCTCTGCCTCTGCCTCTGCCTCTGCCTCTGGCTCTGGCTCCTGAGTGCTGGGATTAAAGGCCTGGAGAGCCTTTGGAGGTGGGAACACTTCAAATCACAAAGTTGGATGTCCCCAAAAGACCCTCATCCATACACTATCAAAAAATGCCACAGATCTCATTATGTTTTTAATCTGAATAATGAAGAGGAGGTGATCCCTTCAGTTTAGAGATTACGGGAAGATCCTGGAAGTGAATCACCACTGAGAAGAGGAAAGCTCCATGACCACTTCCTTGTTCTCTTAGAGGCCTGTTGTAGCTTTGATGAAAGAGTCTCTTCTAACAGCAAGATGAACAGTTACAATCCAGTTCCATGACAGAGTTGGGTAGAAATCTATTTTCTAATCCCCTTTGTTGGAGTCAAAGTTGTTAAGTGCCTGCTTCCAAAATGTAAATGCCCTATTTTTACTATGCCCCCCACCCCAGCAAAGTGGCTACAGATGTGCCCACTTCTAAGTATTCTGGGCCTCTGAAGTTCTTGAATCTCTGCTCAGTGGAGCACTTGCAGGCTGAGTGGGTTCTTGCCTAGCTGGGGTACCCTTCTGTGGGTAGTACAACCCTTGGGTTGTATTATGAACCCAGAAAGGACACAGCCCACTGTGGCTGCATGTGAGTCCTGATGGACACGATAGGCAAGTTCATTTGTGTGAATAAAATCTCTGGAAGAGCAAGACAGGAGGAAGCAAGAACAGGGAGCCCAGCTATGAGTGGAGGTTCAGAACTAGCTCTTGCCACACTGTCTGCCCCTATCAGCCCCATTCAGTAGGCAGCATGGAGAATCTGAGACCTCTCCCTCAAACCAGCACTGTCGTCTTTACAACGGCGAAGACTTTCTAGGAATAGTAATGCTTGTTGGACTGTACATAATTTTTTAAAACAATTCTTGAAGCTGAGGAAATGGCTCAGTTAGTAAAGTATCATAGAAGAATGAGGACTTGACTTGACTTCAATCTCCACACTTTGGCGTACACCTGTAATCTAGCCCTGGGGAGGCAGAGACGAGCTGGGGCTTGCTGGCCAGAGAATCTAGCCAAATCCAAAAGCTCCAGGTTTAGTGAGAAATCTTGTTGTAACAACTAAGAGGGCAGTTGAGGAAGCTATGTAGCATTGAATTCTGTAGTTCACAATTGTACAAATGCATTTGTACACACATGCACACACACATTCACAAATTGAAAACTAAGATTAAAGTTCCTAGAAATTTTCTAAAACATTTGCAAATGAGGTATTATCTTGTTTGGACACAGGTGAAATGAGGTTGTTAACATAATAAGCTAATTGACACATGTCAATGGGTACATACAGATCACTAAATTATTAATTATTGTTAAATTCTTTCCTTGATTTCTATGTGTTTGAAAATGTCGCTAATAAAAATTTTCAACTGAAAAGAAAAAAAAAAAGTTGACAAAGTCATGTCCTAACTGTCTAGACTCCAAGGAGTAATGCCCTTTAAGAGCCCGTGAAAACTTACATAAACATGGACATTGGTGGTAAAATCGAATTTGCTGTGAGAGACAAACCTTATGCAGCCAATTGGGCTGAGGCGTGCTCATAGCATGAGATAAGGAGTGACAGAATAATGGCTATGATCATAAAACAGATCCTCCTCAGGCTGACTGGGGCCTCTTCCCTCAGCCCTGAGACTTTCACAGCAGCCCATGGAATAACAACATATCTCTGTAAAATCTCACTTCAGGATGGAAGGAGTTTATGTTGAAGCAAAGAAGTGTTTTGGAAAAGTTGTTTGGCCCTATGAGCCGAGCGTTGGTTCTCAGCACTAATGCCTGGTGAGCTCCCAGTGAGCACAAACTGTCAGACAGGTATGTGCTGCTGTGAGGGAAAGCCAGGGTCCCTGGATTAGGCAGGAAAGAAATAAAGAAGTTCTACTGGGTTTGCTCAACAGCCACTGAAGAAAGAGGGCTGGCCTTGCTGGCCAGTGATGGATATCAGCAATGTCCCTGGGACAGTTTGGCTGATGCTTCTTCCAGTTTTCTGACCCAGCTGCTGTTTTTCTCTCTGATGTTCATCAGGCCTCCCGAGGTCCTCTACCATGTGTCTAGACCTCCGCCCCTCACCTCCAGCATGATCACCTCCAGCATTGTATCTCTGTCCCTGGGAAACTGGTGAGGCACACTCAGCAGAGTAAGGAAGTGCTTATGACAAAAACCAGAGATTCAACCCAGAATAACAATAAGCCCAGCAATGACTAATTTCATTATTAATTTTTCTTGTTTTCAAACATTCGTAACAACCATGGGAGGGGGTCCCAGGGGTTAGGTCAATCCTACTCAAAGATGAGGTGCTGACGTATGTACAAACTTCCTGGGCCAAGGTCATGGCCTGGTGCAACTTGAATTCCAAGCCTTTGACTCTGCTCCAGTGCTTAATGTGTGACTCTTGAAGCAAAAAGTCTAGCCCCATAGGACAGACATTCAGAGGCTGGGAAATAACACAAGGTGGTACCCATACTGCTTGGTTCCAAGCAAGCATCTTGGCAAAGTTGGTTCTGATGCCCAAGTTCTTCTATAGTGAAAAAGATGAAGAATAATTCAATGGAGCTTCTTGGAGGAACACCTGCTATCCTAAGGCCTAGCAGGGACTAAGCACAGAGCAAATTCCCTACGATAAAAAAAAAATCCTGACATCTAAAATATCCAAAACCATAGTTCTAAAACATTAGAATCCTACATGTTGAAATTCTAAATTCTGAAATCTAACAAACCTCAAGTCCCATGGAAGGGAGTCCTGAAAACAGCCCAATCTCCCATTTAGAAATGCATTGCTGTCTGCGCTGATGCATCCCTTCCAGCAAGTGATATCCCAAGGGCGTCTAAGGAACTAAAGCCACATCTGCCTGGAGAAGCCAGGGAAGCCACTGGCTGCTTGGAAATGATCGTGTGCTTGGTAGAGTAGGACATAACTTAAAAAACACTTCTGGTGTCCTTCACTAAGACTGTGCCCATCTGTCCTGTGGCAGGCATCAGGACACATGACAGGGGAGGAAGCAATAGACTCGCATGCGGCGCAGAAGACAGGGACATCTGATAGCTTATAAATGTGATGTTCAGGACTGTATACTTCTGGAGCATGGACCCAAACCATACAGGACAGCCTGCCATCCTGTAATATTTCTACCA
Organism: Cricetulus griseus; assembly: GCF_003668045.3. NCBI lineage: Eukaryota > Metazoa > Chordata > Mammalia > Rodentia > Cricetidae > Cricetulus > Cricetulus griseus. The sequence goes on along the minus strand of NC_048599.1, from coordinate 30,546,997 downwards.
TACAGATATCATAGACCCAAAAAAACCCAGGAGCATATATTCTTATAAAATCAAGTAAAACCATCTATAATTCAAAAATGCAAAAATATTTGTTTTCATATTTACTTGTGAGTTTACATAGTTTATTTTGTAATAACAACTATTATTATTATCATTGTTTCTTATATAATAATGACTGAAAATTTTTCTGCCAACTGTGGCTACCATGTATAGCCTAGAATGCCAATGAACATGAAGACCTTGCCTCTGGGAACCTAACTGGGCATAGAGGGCTTCTTATGACACAGTGAGAGACAGGGCTCATCTAGTTTAGGGATGACTGACAGTAGGAATACATACACACAAGGAGACCAGTATAGTCAGAAAACACAGTCACCCAAGATGCATGGCAATGATTAAGTCTAACTCTTATAGACAGTACAGGAGCACTTCAGTTCAGCTAGAAGGCCACAGGTTAAGCCCTAATATGGAAGCCCAGGGTTTTCTTCTGCAAGACAAAGATAGGATTTCAGGAAATGTGTCAGATCACTCCTTTTATTAGATTCAAGGTCCAGGAAATAGTGTCAGCCTTACTGGGCAGCTGTTGATTTCATTATACAAAGGATTCTCCTAGCTAGTCAGTGCGAGCAACCTCCTCCTTGTTGGACACCCAAGGGCTGTGAGTCACTGCTAGTTGCCTAGGTGACATGGTGCTTTGCTCCAAGCTAGTCTGTAGGGTTGGGCATTAGCAGTCTTAGAGCTGTAGCCTTACTCCCTGTATTTTCTCTTACTACAGAATATCACAAGCCAAAAACCCACTTTCAGAAGTGCACTCAGTTAGGGCTCAGCAATGCTGAGTTTTAGGGAAGACTCTTAATTTAAAGAACTTAATAGAGGACTGGGTATGTGACTCAATTGTGAAACACTTGGAACACTTGTCTAGCATGCACATTCACAGAAGGCTCTAAGTTGTATCCTCAATGCTTCAGAAAAGCAATGAATGAGAGAATAGCCCTGTCTCTGCTCTGGGCTTGGTCTTTTAAATCCTATACAAATAAGAGATGAAGAGATGGCTCAGTGGTTAAGAACACAGCCTGGGTTCAGTTCCCAGAACCCACATGGCAGCTCAGAACCATCTGCAACTCCAGTTTCATGGGGATCCAGTGTCCTCTTCTAACCTCTGAGGGCACCAGGCATGCAGGTGGAGCACATACAGATATTCAGGCAAAACATTCATACACATACAATCTAAAAAAATCTAATTATGTATAATTAAGTTTTTTATAATTAAGTTTTTAATAACTCACTAATGTAATAAGAATAAAAATGGCAGGAAGTGAACATGTTTTTAAATTACTACATTGAGGTCTGCTAACTTAGCCCCACCCAAAGCATGTGCTTTTGACCCAGAACACATTCATTGACTGTTTTAGGACTTCAGTTTTGTAGCCCTGATTTAGTGACATCTGTATCACCTCAAAACATTCTAGGGGTTACAAAGCACAAAGACTTAGTTCATGGTGATAATAGTCAGGTGTATTTGGAAAGTTCACATCTCCCTGAGGCTACAGGAAAACAATCTGTAAACAGTCAAGTTCAGGCTGGACTTGCAGCAAGTGCTTGGAGGTCAGAATTAGAAGGGCTTTTTCAAAACCACAGAAGCCTGGAAATCCCCCATTCCTCCCAGATGTTCAAGGAATGGGGGATGTGGGTTTCCTGCCCTGCAGTGGTCAGTGAGGTATCCAGGAATTACTAAAATCCACATCCATATAGGGCTCCTGCTGTTGTGTAGCTCTTGTGAAGCATGGATGATTTAGACCTTTACTTTCTCAACCTGATTTAAAGAAAAGGGCCTGGAGATTTTTTTGGATAACTCTTTCATTTAAGGCATTTAATGCAGGGCCTTTTGGAGGTGGGGGAAGACAAATGAGATGGACAGAGGACTTCTGCTATAATAAAATGTTCCTCAGTATTCCCTGAGGCCCCAGATGGCAGCCTACATGTTTCAGACCTATGTTTCCAGAGTAGGCTGCAAGCATTCCCGAGCCAGACCCCCAAGCTGAGGCCACTGGTGGGCATGAAAGGATTGGAGAGTCCAGGCCAACCACTGGTCAATCTTTTGGATCAGAGACCATAATAGAGTTGAGCCTTGTTTACCTATGTTTCAGGTGTGATTAGAATGCCTCTGGATTTCCTTAGTCCTCAATATTCAGTGTGAGGAGCACAATGCTACTTTGCCACATCCAGTAGATGGTGACAGCTGAAATCATGTGACAGGAAGCACAAGCTGGTAGATAGATACATTATCTTCATAACAATTTGGGGCAGGATGATATGACAGAGATTCAATCCAGGGCCTTGTCCACACTAAGCACATGCCCTACCTCTGAGCTGGACCCCAGACCCTGCTGTATTACTTTCCAACTGAAAAGTGAGGCAGAATTTTTAATATTTCATTTCTATTAAAGCTACATATGAAAGAATGTTTCAGATAGCACAACACCACCAGATGCCCCGTGAAGCACAAGTTCAAACTCATCCACCATGTTAAAAGTCTATCAAGATGAGAGACACCATGATGAGTCACATGAGCCCTTTTGTGGGCAGCATTCCCACTGCTCCAACCATACTCTGTTTCCAGGATCCGACCCCTTATTTCATAAGAGCAGAGAGATCAGATCCAGAAGGGTAAATGACTTGACTGAGTTAAGGAAGCATCCAGTCAGCTGCAGAAGCCAGAGAAGAATATGACATTTACATGTATGCAAATGTATTGTGCATGTGTGTGTGCAAAGGGATTACGCATGTGTGCATGCCCATCTGTATGTGTGTGCTTGCTTCACTGCTTTTCTCCAGATGGTTACTCTAAGGGAATTCATGCTAAAAGGATTATCTTAATTATAAGACCAGTGTTTGTCATTAACATCGTGGAACTATGGCAACAAAATAAGAGTATTATAAGAATCCAACAATAATAATAGCACAGTTAAGTAAACTGTCATGCAATGACAGGATGATGAATTGTGTATAATTGTGTTATCAGAAGGTTCATGCACGTCCTGGGGAATGTTTATCTTTTGCTATTCCAGCAGAGGAACCCCAATGTTACAAAGTCTGCAGTTACCTTAGCCCTGTCAACACTGGGAGGAAAACACTGACCTGCCAGCAGAAGGGAGGAAGGAGGTGGGTACGTGAACCACCTTTTGATCCTAGACAAGTCTCCGCTTTCCCAGCTTTCTATAATTATAGATGTTTATATTTCTGACTGAAGAGAAACCAGGACTTTGTAATATATATGTATAGATGTATATATCCTTGTCACCTGGAACACTTTCAGGACTATGCCTATTTCAAAGCCCCATATGGACTCTCTGGTACACTGAGAGACACAAAGGATATATATATATATATATGATTTTGCTGTACCAGTACCAGGTATTTGCTGAACAGAACGTTCTGTTGATCAGTTTTCTTTAGAATGTCCTCTCTGATATGGCCATGATAACTTGTGGGGACAGGTTCTCAAGTAAGTATCACCCCATCCCTCAGGAGTAAGTGGAGTTGTCGAATGCCTCTGACCTTGAATTTCTCTTCTGTTTCCATAAAGTGTCTTGAGAATTCACTAGCCTCTGGCTTTCTGCTGACCACCATTAGGCTTCTGTAATAGACTCACTAAAAAGGCATGCTGCTGGGTGTCCTGAGCCTTCAGCAGGCACTGAGGTGACCAGTTCAGATTCTGGTGTGCATGACTTCGTTCCTGGAGTCTGGGCCCAGGCCAGTCGGAAGGCTGTTTTGTCAAACTGCAGTCCCTTCTATCCCGTTCTTAACCTAGAGGGAGCGAATCTGGGCAGGTAGCAGGTTCAGACATTTATGATCAATCACAGCATTGTTCTTTTGTGTGCTCAGCTACATAAGGAAAACAGCCGATCTTCTCCATTTCATGTAAAACAACAACACTGTCCACTGATACGTCCTCCCGCTGAAGTCCCCGGTGAAGGAACCAGACTGGAAGCCAACTTTTAAATGCCAGGGAAGTTGTTTGACACAAGTTTGACCCAGTGGCTCTGAAGTAATACTCTGGGAAAACTCATCTGCTGTGTTCTGTGGAAAACACACCCACCCCAGATGATAGCCAGCAGCTGGGACCACTCCAGACACAGGGCCCTTATTAACTGTCGGCTTTTCCTGAGGCGCCACCATTCTGTTAGGTGAGACTCTGATGAGGTTCCAGGCGAAATGGGAGACAGACAAAAGGGGTTGGTGGGACTCAGTGTAGCCATAGACATGGCAGCTGAGTGTATCTCTGGTCACCATGTGAGGAACAGGTACTGTGCTGAAGGAATGAAAGATGGGGTGTCTCTGAAGAGGGAGCTGGGCCTTTCCACAGTTGGAGGGAGGGAATACAAGTAGGAAGTATAAGTACAGGCTGGTCCTTTATGTAGGAGAGCATGCTGCTATGGTCTGAACAGGAAGAGTCCCCCACCTACTCTGATGTTTGGGGCTTAGGATCCAGCTAGTAGTGCTTATTCTAGGAGGCATTGAGGACATTACAAAACAGGTCATCTCGTTATTATGCAAATTAGCTGTTGTCATTCAGAAATAGTAAAAATTATCTATATAACAAAGAATTGTTTCAGGATAGGTTTCTTTATGATTTGCTATCAGTGATGTTTAATCTATATCTTTATTTTATATATCCATGTAACAGGGTTGTGTAAAAAAGTTCTCAGGCAAAACAGGGTCACAAGAGAAAAAATTATAATGCATAATTCTGAGATACAAAAGAAGAAACATAGACTTTGGATTATGATGGAGAATGGTAAGGTGCCAGAGATATAGCTAGATTGTTGTATAAAGTACTTCAGACACAGCCTTGCTCTGTGTTTGCAGACCCAAGTGCTATGCAGAACTTCTTGTGCTCTTTCCACACTGGGCTCCACCTTCTGCTTTTCAAAAAAAGAAAAAACAAAGAAAAAAAAACATATCTACTTATATCCCTAGCCTTTTCTTTATGTGCAGGCACCTATCTGGTCCAGTATCTCTGGTTGTGCAGTCACTCCAAAAGGCAGTTCTTACTCTCCTTGTCTTAAGTCCACCTAGGTCCACAAAGTGTGGGGACTTGTTGCAGGTCATTCAGTGGGTAAAGATTTGACCTTCAGCTTGTGCCATACCCAAAGACACCATTTCAACATGCCCTTCTCTATGTCATGCTGTATGGATAAGAGGGCAGAAAGAGAGGACGGTGTGCCTAGGGGGTCAAGTGTGCACTCTAATTCTTTCCAGCTACACCCAGTTGGAAAAGTTCCAACACAGTGGATAACTGTCACCCAGATGTCATTCTCAACTGTCCTGTTTGTGTGGGCATGATGCTTTCTCGGTAATCACTGGATTTTAACTTTAAACCAACAAAATTGGGGCAAGACTACTTCAAAATCCTCAGTTCACAGAAGAGAGCATCAGGTGCCAAGAGAGGAAGCAGATGCCCAATTAGCGGGTTAGTTAGCAATGAAGGTGAGGAGGCAGGTGGCTGCCCCTTCATTCCTAATCCCAGGTTCTCTTCCAGCTATTCAAATCATTCCTGTGTGTGGAAGTCCCTCACCCTTCTGTAGTCTTAGCACAGGACTGGCCACTCGACTCCTCTCTAGAGTAAAGCATCTTCTAGATGCTTTGTAGTGGGAGAATCCACCCTACATCCAAGGAAGCCTCCTTTGAAACACTCTGCACAAGCATACAACAAAAGCAGGCTCAATTTCAGGCTTCCTTGTCCCAAGGTCACTTAGCTTAATTATAGAGATAATAAGCCCTTTATCAAAAGAGAAAGGGAGAAAAGAAAAGAAAAAAAGAAAAGAACAAAGGAGAAAAGAAAGAGAAGAAAGGAAAAGAAAAGAAAAACTCAATTTAATCTCTGCCCCGGTCTGTCTTTTATCTCCATGGTGTGGAGATAAAACTTCAGAAATAGGTCTGTCAGCTTTAGCTAACCCAACAAGAATTCAAGATAGGAATGTCAAGTCACAAGACATGGGAACAAGAAAATGAAAGACCTTGTCGAAGAAACAGAGCATGCTGACTCTTTTCCAGTTTCCTTTTTATATCCCTGCCAAAACCCTTACCCCAAGATAGCATGCAAACTGGAGAATGGCCTAAGCTGCTTTAATATAGACTTCAGAGTGTTGTGGCTTTTATTGTTACCTCATGTGACAGTGTTACCCAGTGGGACAGGGCAGTGGACAATGTTTTGCTATGTTACCAATTTCCTGACACCAAGGATCCAGGGTTCTGTTCCTCAATAGTCTCCATTCCTATATATATCTGTGGGCAACAGAGATAATGTCTGGGCAATAACTGCTGGCCACTGCCCCATACAGGAGCCCTTCACAGATGAGAAATCTAGAAGCCTGCTAGAAAGAAGGTGCCCATCACTGAAGTTGTGCTTGTTCTTTCTGATTCCAAGCCCCTCTGGATGATAACACAGCAAGCAGACAGCAGTGTTCAGGGGTAAGATAATCAAGGAGAGTCTACAATAATAATTAGTCTATTTTAAGATTCACCTCAAGGCTAGAAATGTAGCTCAATAGTAAATTATTTACCTCAACCCTAGAAAAAGAAGGAGGAGGAGGAGAAACAACAATGATACCAAGAATGGTAGAGGGAAAAGATCTCAGAAAACAGAGGTGACCCTGGATATGACAATTTCTGACATAGATGAGGTACTCATCAGCCATGTTCAAATGAAAACAGACCTCATTTGATTCTCATGGAAGGAACACTGAAATGTTTTTACTTTAGAAAATATAAATGTGTTTTCCTCATATGGAAGCCTTCTTCCCATCACCACCCATTCACTTTGCCACAGACCCCCACCCTACTCCCTAGTAAATTACATCTGTGAGTTTTTCTCAGATTCCACCTCTTGTTTTGAACTAGATCTCATTGCTCTTGGGATGGGCTTGCGTGTGCTCTGTCCCAGAACCTAGCCTGAGATGAACATCAAAGTATGGCTGGTATGAAACAAACTGGAGTGGATACTTGCTATGGCTTGGAGATGATGCATCCTTTCGAAAACAGGTTCATGTGTTGAAAGAGTGGTCCCCAGATGTGGTGCTATTGAGAGGTAATTGGATGGTGAGATCACGGTCCTCACCCATGGATTTATACATTGATTAGGTCAAATTGAATGTGCTATCAGGAGGTAAGGTCTGGCTGGAGGAAGTGGTGCACTGTAGAGGACAGGACAAGCCTTTAAAGCTTTCTTATCCACCGACACTGCCTCTTCCTCTCCCTTCTTTTTTCTACCCCTTCTTGCTGTTATTCTTTCCCTCTCTCTTGCTCTTGGCCTTACATGTATGAACTTTCTTTCACCTTCCTAACTGCCATGAAATGAGCAGCCCTTCCCTTTTAAGCCCTTCCACCATATTTCTGTCTCGCCACTAAAAACAATGGAGCCAAAGGGAACAGATTGACACTTGTGTAACAGTGAGCTATACTGTTGCAAAATATTTCTTTATACGGTGTGAAGATGTGTCACTGTGATTGGTTCAATGAAGAGCTGAATGGCAAATAGGTAGGAAGGGGTTAGATGGAACTTCTGGAGACTGGGAGGTCTCTAAAGAGGAAAGGTGGGGTCATCAGCCAGACATAGAGGAAGCAGGATGTACAGGAGGACAGGTAAAAGCCAGCCACCAAGAGGCAACATGTAGATTAATAGAAATGGGTTAGTTTAAGTTATAAGAGCTAGTTAGGAACAAGCCTGAACTAAGGCTGAGCTTTCATAATTAATAATAAGTCTCTGTGTCATTATTTGTGAGCTGGCTGGTGGGACAGAAAAAGACTCCTACCCTAAACATTATTTAAATTGTTTCTGTCCAATATTTTGTCACAGTAAAGGAAAAATGGACCAGCACAATATTCCATATCAGCCCCAAAGTGAGACAAGTACCCGAATTTGATGAGAGACCAGGGAGAGCTGGGAACTGCAGGAATAAGCATGTTCTCCTACACATTTGAACAAAAACGAACCAAGTATAAATGATGAAAGTGGGATGCAAGCATCTCCCTGGTCAATGGACACGAAGGGCTTCTGGTTTGTAGCTTGAACTTCCTAAAGGTCCATTTTCCTTCATCTAGTATCTTTGCCGTTGCCTCAAGTCTCTGGCATTCATAGTAAGAATTTGAAACCCAGAGTCAACACATGGATTCCTAGCAGGGACCAGGTCCTCTTACTGCCCCCAAGCTACCACTGTACTTTAAATCAAACACTGGCTTTCCTGAAGGAGCTCCATGGAAACTCCATTCTCCAGCATCCTAAGAAGCCAACAGATGGCTCCTGGGCAATCATAGGCTAGCTTCCTGCACTGTTAAGTTTTTCCAAGTCTCTTGTCAATGTAATCCTATAACCTAAAGCAGCAGGATGGGAAGGAATCCTTAGAGCCCAGAGTGGTCTCAACATTCATGTCCAGTTGTGGATAATCCTCAACAGTCAGGCTCAGTCTTGCTCAGATCCCACAACCCTGGGCCTCGATGGAAGGATCTGTGACTCCTCGCAGTCCTCCACATTCTGCTGGCATTTGGTCCTCCCCGCAGTACCTGTAACAAGAGAATATTGGAGTGGTGAGAATGGGAACTCTGGAAGTAGACAACCTCTCTTTATGTATCATGTGGTCCTCTCCAGCTCTCCAAACTCTCACTGTGATGTCATGAGCACATGACACTGCTACACATTACGAATCCAATGTCCAACCCAAAGAGCACTTACGCTCTGACTTCACACAGGAGGCCCAAGGGAGGGTAGAAAATAGGTGCATGGGTCCTCTGAGCTTTATTTGGTGATGCTCTGTCTCCCTATCGGGCCACGCCACAAAGACAGCCAACACACCATGGTGACAACATCACACTATGACTTTGAGAAAAGAGGCTGTATGTTTCCAAAGAGGACAGGACTTGCTAACAAGGAAACATTGTGGAATACTTTTAATATTCAGGATCAAGGAAAACAATGACAGCTTGGAAAACACAAACCAAACATACCATGTGTGTCTGGAGCAGGGTTTCACAATCTCTGAACAGGATGCTGCTAAAGAATCCCAGGCCTCACCTCATGCTTATATATCTTGTTAGACACACGTGCACTCGTGTGCACACGTGCGCGCTCTCGCACGCGCGCGCGTGCGCGCGCGCACACACACACACACACACACCATACAAACTTCCCAGTGTTCCAAAGAGGAAATAGAAGAACAGTGTTTCCCCAACTTTCTCTTAGGTATTTGTGCTGTCCCCCTGTCACCAACACCTAGGCTTCCCTGATTATCTGCTGGATGACAACTCAGAGGTCCTCAGGCACCGTGGTACTCTCATAGGAAACACATACTGTTGTCACACTAAAGAGAAGGCAGTAAGAGGCATGTGTCCTTGCAGTTGCCCATGAGAAAAGAGTCACTAAAGCTTAGATATGGCTGTGGTCATGTTATGGACAGGTCGTTCCTTAATGATGAGTATGATAAATAATGGGTTATAAGGTCTTGGGATTCCCAAGAGACAAAAACTTCTGTTTGTCAAAAGGGCGTCCATTTGATCTTAGAACAACTACCTTCCCTTTGTGGGCACATTTGGCCCCAGCAGCTTCCTTACACCATGAGTGCAAGAAGCCACCACAGTGGTTTCCTGTCCTCTGCTGTAGGGGACATGACTAGCAGCAAGTTCCATGCCACTCATCTAGAGCCACCATCATGTCTGAGCAGAGGCTACTCTGCCCGGGAGACCTATATCTGGCCATAGACTGAGCTTACAGGACCCCCATTGCACTCACTTCTGAAGAGAACACAGGTGTGACCTGGCTGAGGAGTTCTGAGCCTCTTCCTGCAAGGCTGGTTCCTTCCCTCTTCCTCTGCAGGAGGTCAACCCTGCTTCCTGTACTCCTTCCTTCTTATGTCTACTTCACAGACCTAAGTCCCTTAGATGTTACAGTGGCACGGGACCTTAGGCTGGGCAGTTTTGACAACAGACTTGTATTGACTTACATTTGGGGGCTGAAGTCTGAGATCCAGGTGTGGGCAGAGCTGGCTGCTTCTAAGAATTGAGAGAACGGTCTGTCTTCCCTAGGCATGCCAGTTATCTCTCTAGGACCCCGTTATGTGTCCAAATTTTCTGCCTTGTATGGGCACTAACTGTAGTTAAATCAGGCCTGCTGAGTGGGGCTAGACTGTCCCCCAAAGGCCCATCTGTGAACATTTGGTCTCCATTGTGCTGCTACAGGGATGTATTGGCTTCTTAAACACAGAGGTGTTCTCAATATGCAAGGATCACTGAGCTCCATAAGTCTTTAGGTCATTGTCAGGACAACAGAGAATCAATCCAGATGGACACCAGGTGCACCCCAAGGGAAGGTAACTAGACTAGGATCTGAGTATAAATAGAAATGGAAGGAGCCTTGATTCAGTCTTCTCAGGGGAGCAGGGCTGGACTACAGATGTAGGGCAAGTAGGAGGCAGAAAATGAGGCCCTCAGGGTGACAAAGCAGGATTGCGGCGGAGAGAAAGGCGCCTCAAAATACAGTGCCCTGATGGGTCAGGCCATCTTGTAAGGACTCAGAATCTCATCTTTAAGTAAGGTATGATCAAGAGCATCTTAGAGCACCTTTACACAGTGTCCATAGAAACCATGGTCTGAGCTGGTCATTTGCTTGAAGGGAAAGGATGGGAGCTGATTGGAGAGGCATTGTCCCCAGAGCCTCCTCAGCCCCCGGCTTGTAGATGACTGCTGGGTGTAGGTGACACTGGGTGCACACACAGATGTACCTGACACCCTTGTTCCTGTACTTGATCCACAGACACTCATATGTCCACTCAACTCCAAATCCTGCTGCAAGCAACAGGGTCCCTGGGGAATGAGACTGGACTAGCTCCTCTTCCTTGCCTTTACCTCTCTCACACCAGACTTAAGGGTAAATGCAATCATTTTTAGGAGGAGGGTAAGACTGGAAGCAGAAAAGGAGCTGGTCAGCCACACCCATCCCCAGAAGACCTGCTGAGACACAGGAGTGGGGGTGGAACAAAGCAGGCAGATAAATAAACCAGGAGACTGTAGGCAGCAGCCTCCCCTAAGGCACAATAACATTTCTTCCTTCCTGCGCCTGGAACAATGAGTGGCACCATGGCAAGGAGAAGGCAGAGTCAGAAGGTTCATGCAAAGTGTCTCAGTCTGGAGGGAGACTGGCTCACTCAGTGACAAGGATTAAGCCCTGACTTTGTCATTGCCTGACTCTGCCATTGCTTGGCCAGGCTTACCACAGGCCCAGGCTGGCCCCAATCCATTGCCATTGTGACCTCCACTAGCTCCTTCAACATCGGCTCTCTTGGTGTCAAAGTTTGGAGAGGACTGCTAGATGTTCCTTGTGTCTTTTAGAGTCTTCTATAGTGACGGCAGAGCTTGTTCCCACTGTCCCTCAGCACCAGATCCATGTAGGAGGAGCAAGAGCACACTTTCATTCTTGACCAGCCTGACCTTAGCATTGTCACACAGTCTGTCTTCTACTATGGTGCTCCTGCTCCTAACCCTACATCTAGCCTAGCAAGGGATCTGAGTGCCCATTCTCAGATGGCTACATCCTTCCTCCAACACCTGACAGAGGCAGCACAGACATCCAAGCCTGACTGCTAGGTGTGGAGCTAGTCTTTCCAGCAGTTAAGGGCATACCCTGCAAGAAACACCTCAAACCTGGCATCACTTGGGTGACACTTCTGCAGCCCTCTCCTCCTCCTATACTTGGGGTCCTTTTCTCTGTTCCTGACTAAACTTTTCTCAGAGTTGATCAATATTTTGATTTTTGAATCACCTACACTGAGACCGTCTTTTCCTGTAAACGCATAGTAGGCAGTGGTTGAAGTATGTTAGAGCAGTTCTGAAATTGTTTAAAGTTCTGTCCTAATCATGAAGACAAAATTACTGGACTTCTTTGAAAACACAAGTCAGCAGCTCAAATAGCATTTTTCACTTTTTTATTTAAAAATTATGCAATATATTTTAATTATATTCTTTTCCCTTTGCCAATTTCTCCCTTCCTATCTACCTCCTTTTCCATTCCAAATTTATGCTCTCTCCCTTCCTCCCTCCTCTCCCTTTCTTTCCCTCTCTCGATCTCTCCAAAATAAAACAACAAAACAAAAAATAAATACCAAAACAAAAAGCTCTCTCTCTCTCTCTCTCTCTCTTCCCCTCCCCCCCCTCTCTCTCTCACACACACACACACACACTATCCCATGTGGGCTCACCATCCACAGTTTAAGAAAGTGAGTGCAGGGATAGAGAGAGCTCATTAGTTCAGAACACTCTTACAGAAGACTTGGGTTCAGTTCCCACTACCCATACAGTGGCTCACAACTACTTACAATTCTAGTTCTAAGGTATCTGACTCCCTCCTCTAGCCTCTCTGAGCTCCTGTATGCATGTGAAAATACAGGCATTATTTGCCAAGCCCATTCTCTATGGAAGATGGCAGAATATAACTAGGACTCCTGCACCCACTGTTACATATCTAGTGCCCAGATCAGTCCCTGTAAGGCAATAGGTGCTCACTGAATGCTGTCAATAAAGTGGAGCCACATCATACAAAAGCACAGAGTAGTGGCCATCTGCCTGGAATGTCCCTGCCAAATCATTCAGAAGACCTGTCCTCTGCTTCCATTGCCCAATAAGCACTCAAACCCATAATGCTCCAAACCTGCCACAACACACACACACACACACACACACACACACACAACCACACATATATATATATATATATATAATATATATATATATATATGTTCCAGAGTGGTCAGCCTAATACTCATCCTAGTATCCTACACCTGTGTCTCTCCTGGTTGCACACACAAAGCTGGTCTGCTTGGAGACTCTTGGTTTGGGCATGAATCTAAAAGCCTCGTCCTTGGGGCTGTAGGATGGGTTAGAAAGGCAGAGTGCTAAGCCCCAAGAACAGCCACTAAGTCATTCTGAGATCACTGCAGCTAACACTGAGCACATCCACACTAGTCTAGGGATCTAAGCAAAAGGCTCTCACCAGCTTTCTATTCCTCCCAGGCTTCCTTCTACCTACTCCTTCTGAGTACTTCCCAATGTCTTGCACTTGAGCCCTTGCCCTGAGATCTGCATTGCAGATAGCATGGATTATGGGCAAACCAAGCTAAACTAGAGTCTTGGGAGGCACACAGAGCAATGCCTATGGGGTCCTTTCAGGGTTCCTCTGTCCTCTGAACACTCAGCAGTGAGCTTCCTAGATGTGCACATAGTCTTGTCAACACTCTAACGAGTAGCCTTGCTATGCTGTTGACCCAAAGATCCAAAAGGCTTTTCCTCACGCTCTACATGAACCTGGGAAGTGGTGACTCTTAGTCAACAAGGGATGTCCATAGGCTGGGAGTCACTGCCTGGTTTGTTCATTGTCCATACTGCATGGATAGTCTGGGAGTGGCTCAAGGTTGCCGAGGTTGATGAAAGAAGTAAACTCATGGCCTGGGTTCCTGGCAGAGCTGCAAGCACTGCTCCCAATTTCTCACAGTCCATACTCTTCTCAGTCCCCCTCAAAAATCTGCCAGCTGCAGCAGAGCTCCAACATCACCACCGCCTTGACCCTGTCTCTCCTCTCTCTATCTTCTCACACAGGTGGCCATAACCTCAAGCTATCAGGCTGTCTTCTTTCAGGTTACAATACTTGTTCTGAAAGTCCCCTTGCCAACCTCCTGTCACTCTCCAGTACTCCTCCATTTCTCATGTAGTTCTTCAGTGAGGGAATTCATCCAAAAAGAAGAAACACACACCCTTAATCCAAAAACTGGATTTCCCATTCAGACGAAGCATCCCATCTATGGAGAAGTAGTTGGTGAGGCTTGTTTTCAGCCAACAGATAGCTTCCCTAGGACTGAGTCAGCAGGCTCAAATGCAGAGAAATGTCACCCATAATCCCTATATGTCTATACCCAGCATGCTGCATGTGCCACTAACCTAGCTCTGGCATGGGCTGCTGGTGTCCTTTAAATGGACAATAGATCCTGGAGAGGTAAAAAGCACATTTCTTCCTGCAATGTCCAGCCACAAATGCAGGAAAGGAAACCATTTGCATCTTGGACTCTAGACTCAGGCCCTTGAAGCACCATGAGCTAGCACCCAGGGAATCCACTATCATTGAAAAAGCCAGGCTGTCTGTAAATCCTGTGGCTGGGATCAAGAGCCCCTTGGCTCTGGCCGATTAGCCCTTTCCTCGCATGCTTCAGTGGACCTCTGGGAATTCACATCCCCAGGGGAGAGACCCTTTGTGAAGCAAACAGTTTAAATCCACTCCATAGGCTCTAGATCTGAGGGTCAGATGAGTCCTGGCAGATAATAGGTAGGTTTGGTCACACTTCCGCATGCTTCCGGTTGGCGTGACTGAGACCACTCACACCCATCCATTTTCTGCCTCTGCTTATCACACCATCCACTTGCAAATATTCCATAGCCACAGAGCCTTCTATCCTAGCCCAGGGCTGAGGGTCAGAGTTATCACTTCCCATTGTGGAAGAGTCCAGTACCTGACAGAGAGCACGAACACAAGGAGGAGTGTAGAAGTGAGTCAGCAAAGTGACCCTTGGTTTGGTCTCCTGGAGGGGTGACTGATGTGTACATAGTGCCTCTGCTCATACTAGATGCTTACCGTCCTACTGGGATGTTACATTTTCTCCTGCTATTTTTTTTTTAAACTCTGGCTTTAGATTGGGGTTTTGTCATTCTTGGCAATTTATAGGTGAGAAGCACAAAGTGACCTGATCAAAATCTTCAGCCGAGAAGTGATGGAAGACCCACTTCAGGGCAAAAGCCCCGCTCTCCTCAGTTTAAGAGCAAGACTATATCTGATGTGTCCTAGTAACTTTTTGTGAATCACTGTGGTTCTCAGGCCAGAGCCCCACAGCTGCCTCCGTGCTGGAACTCACTGGTGATTATAAATCACCAATAATTGTTTTGACAGAGTAAGCCACATTGTGGAGCCATCTGTGTTTTTTATACATTTCAAAGATTTGGGTATTTTATCTAAACTTACTTTCATGCACTTTAATCTAAAAGCATAATCTGTGTTGATATAACTATAGGAAACTGCATCATTCACAGATTAAAATATTTCGAGGTAACTGAAGTACTTGATCTCCCAATGTCTTGTGTACACATAGTGCACGCATGTGCGCGCGCACACACACACACACACACACACACACACACACACACACACACACACACACCATCCCCCACTACTGGAGAATTTCCTGAGGTACGGTGAAGATCTAAGCAGGATTGTGCTAACTGACATACCTGCAGCAGGTTTCAACAAAGTTGCAGAAGCTGTGTATCTCATCAAGGTGTGGATTTGCACATGTCCCAGCCCTCCAGGTTTCCACTGTGTAGGATGGAAAAATGTCTGTAAAACTTAGGAAATTGCTAAAGGTGGTTTTCCCTAGAGATTACACAACTCTATATTCCTATGACTGTGTAGGAAAGGTCCCTTTGCTCCACATTGTCACCAGCAGTCAGAATGATCAGATATGCACTATGGCCAGTATGCACGGGTATCCCATTGGGAATTCTAAAGTGCAATCAGGAATGGAAAGGAGCCAACTATGGAGGCACACAGCATCATTCCAAATCTCCACATCACTGTGCCAAATAAAATAAGTCAGACTGGAGAATGCGTATGTCATTGCTCTTTCTTAGAGTGAAAATGAATCTCTAGGGGCAATGAGTTGGTCATTGGTACTCATGGTCCAGGACAAGAAGGCTGTTCTGACAAGGGACCCAGTGACTTTCAGAAGTGGAAACACTCAGTATGACTGTGTGGCGGTGTTCCTCGTGTCTCTAAAACCACCACGCTCCTTGAACTGTGTGCCTTTAACATGCACTGTGATAAGTATGCCACATGGCCCGTAACTAACCTGGTGATGACAAAGATATAAAACTTTGCTCCAGGCACACACACAAAAAAATCCCATGCCATCTTCCTATCCTGAAAGGGACTTAATATGAACCCTAATGACAGTGGTAGTATCAGATAAAATGTATGAGAGGCCCTTGGCTTAGTGTCAACTGCAGCCCTGAGCACAAACAGACCAAATCAGTCTATGCTAAATCCCAGAAGGTGAGCTTCAGTCAACTGTTTACAGTTCCCTAACAATCAACCACTAACCTCTGCCACTTGAGTTTTCCTGCCACACATGAGTTCCTGTAAATGCCATCAAGTCCAGGCCATCTAGCATCCTCTGATTTTGCTTTGGTTCTGGGAGCTCCCCAGTACAAAAAATATTTTAATTTTGTTTTGTCTGGTTCTGTTTTGTTTGTTATTCTTCAAATAAGCAACTAAAATTTTACAGCCTGTGGTTTTCCTTTTCTGTTTGCCTAAAAGTTAAATAGTATTTACTGTGTATCAGGTACTATGCTAGGGCTCCATGGGTGGTGTGGCTATGTGCCAATAAAACTTTATTCGCAACAACAGACAGATGATCAGATATGGCTAAGTGGCTGTCATTAGCCAGTTTCCCAAATGGAGGATTACTAGCAAGCTTGAGTCCTAGGAGCCCAAGATTTGTGCCCAAAAAGGGTCTTTGTGAAGATTCAATGAGGTAAAATATGAGTGAGGGCACAAGGTCACTCGACAAACTCACTGTGGTCAACAGTGACATACTCACAGGAGAAAGAACATTACCTAAAGAGGAACAGAATCTACCCACTGGGACGGAAAGATCTGATGTCTGTCAGATCCAGCCATCACTGAGCACAGGCCCTGCAGACCAGACCTGCAGCCAGCTGCCCTGGACCTACATTTCTCCACAGGATGAGGAAAAGTAGTGGGAAAAAGAAAGTGCTGGACAGGTGAGTAAGGGCCGGGGCATGGTCTGGAAGAACACAGTCAAGAATGAGTAAGCAGCCAGCTCTCAGAGAAACTGCACTTGGGTCCCTCAGGCCTGTTCTCAGAAGGCTCCTTCTTCCCTGGTCCTCAGAAACAGCAGGCAGCAAAGGACTCAGAATGTAAGCCTCCCACCCCGACCCTGTCTGGTTCCAACCACCTACTCCCTTGTTTTCAAACATCCCCCAGGTCCACAGCACTAACAGCTGCTCCCCCAGCAGCAGTGGTCTGTGTAGTGGAAAGTGAAGTACATACACCGACTTTGGAGTCAGGCTTCTCAGTGTTAGATGCATTGTGTTTCCTCTTACTGTCTCCTCTTGGACCTTGAAATACAGATTGGCCAGTGGATGTATCCCTAGTTCTCTTCTACTCAACCAGGAGTCCAAGGTCTCATTCAATGGCCCAGGTAAATACTAGGGACAGGAGAAACTGGGGCAGCCAACTTGTGGACTTCTCACAGGAACCATCCAGGATGAAAAATGGGACAGGAAGAACACCATATTAGAAAAAACAAACTGAAGAAATCTGAGACTACACACAAGTGACTCAGAGAAAGGAGAAAAAGAGAAGAAAGAATGCTATGAGCAAACGAAAGGAAGCAAGGGAAAGGTAGAGGACTCAAAGAACCCCAAGAGATGGGGACTGGAAAAGGACATAAGGAAGCTCAGGAGGAAGAAAGACGGTCCCACGGGGACCTACAACGAGATCTTCGAGGGTGACCTTCAAATTGAAAAGGCTGTCTCATGACAGAAGTGATCAATAGTCCTAGCGCCCCTCCTGGTGTGGACCCCACAAGCTGCCTGCCTGATAAAGCGGGCTTTCTCTTGTCTTTCGTACCCACTTGCCCAACTTGAGAAGATGTTAGGCTCCCGAGTGAACGCAGTGGGCCTGAACAAGATTAGAGGGGAAAGGCATGGCAGCAGCTTTCAGGAACATCGTAGCGCATGCAGGCACCAGGTTAGTCTGGCCTGAGAGGCTGGAGAGCAAAGCTGAGTATGCTAGAAGAATGGGCAGGAGGCTCGTGAGTGTGACCCAGGAGTGCAGATGGGTGTGGGCTTCTAGAAAAACAATTAGTAACTGGGAGAAGCCTTGGGTTCTAGGAGTTAGACTTTCTCCAGGAAACTCACGCAACTCCAGACCTGTGGTGACTAGAGTTCATCACAATTGAGCCATACAAAGGAGATACACTCCAGAGCCTGCGTATTAGCTGTCCATGGCTGCTGACTTCTTACAGGAAAGCAAGATACAGAGCTCATCACAGAAAAAAAAGCTCAATGTTAATATGTACCACCCCATTTCAAACAACATGTTCATAGTAGGCGCTCCTGGCCTCCCTCCTAGCACTCTGACTGGAGGCCCTGTGGCTGGAGCTATCACTTGCACTGCACTTCTCCCCTCTGTGGCACTGTTGCCCTCTGGGTTGCATTGTCCTCTAGTGGGGCCTCATGAGCATTAGAGAGTTGAATGGAACTCTCTTTCCCCACTCCATGTGGAGCATCCCCAGTAATGACAACCCAACCATCTCAAGATCACCAGGGTTGTCCACTAGCTGATAAGAACTGTTCTAAATGGAAAGCAATGTGATTTGGGAGTAAATGGAGCTCTCGAGAGGTATTTACATCTGCCTCCAGATATCAGGGTTCACTAAAGGCCTCGCAAAGGCTAGGTATTCCAGGGACTCAGATTGGACCTGAAATGTCCCAAATAGGAGGTCTCAGTATGTAGTTTAGACATGCTGAAACAAGGAACGCATGAAGATTCAGAGGGAGTGTCTCTTTAGGGAATGACAGACATTTCCTTGCATGAAAACAAAACAGAACCAGGAGGCCAAGGGAATCTCAAGGAGGACAACAGCAAGCAGACTGGGTGGGGATGGACAGAGACCAGAGAGGCCTAGTTGTGGGATTCTCAAGAATTTCTTTGCAAATTGAGACCACAGTGAGCTGAAGGTGAAGGACTAACTGGAGCATCATATGGGGAGTTTAACCCTGAAGGAAGAGAGTGAAAGTCTCAGGCTGTAGGCACACAGGCCTTACCCAGTGAGCATAGGTATCCTGGAGACAGACAGAGAGAGAGAGAGAGAGAGAGAGAGAGAGAGAGAGAGAGAGAGAGAGAGAGAGAGAGAGAGAAAGTGTATGTGGGGGGTGGGTGTTGGGGGGCATTTAGTGGTAGATGTCAGGAGAGAAAACCTGGGATGAGACACTCAAACTTCAGCCCAACTGAAAATGAGGAACAGGGGCCAAGTGGCTCAAGTGATACCTGGCCTTAAGCATGGACATACAGCTCTAGACAAAGGAGAGGCCAGAAGCCTGGCTGAGGAAGGAAATGAACAGGTTGTGAGGACATGGTTCATGGAGAGCAGGAATTATAGGATAGCTGGACTTTGATTTGCCTGTGGCCGGGATAAAGGTCTGTAGGCCCAGGTGAAGCCTGCAGGTTATACTTGAGTTGACCAGAATGGTGGTCCATAGATCTTGGAAGTAGACAACAAACTAAGAGAGATGGTAGGTTGGACCGGGGAGGCAGGGAGGTAAGAAGAATCTGAGGGCACAAAAGATATGGAATCCACATACCCCGGGACTGCCTGGTCAAATTTTTGTGTGTAATAAATGGAGAAATTGTATGAGCACAGGCTGGTGGCAGATACAGAGTCACAAACAGCATTGGAGCATGCAGGAAAGCAATGACACTAAGAAGGAGGCGCATCCATGCCTGTCTATATGATAGAACTCCAAGATGCCTGAAGGCATCCATCAGACCACCCACCGTGCACTCAGTGCTGGCCCTGGAAGTAAGGTAATACCTGTAGGACTCTGTGGATGTTGAATGTAGTACAAATGGTAACATCTGGGATCAGGGGCATATACCACCAAAATAAGCTTTTGAGGTCATTGCGGACTATCTCCTGTTCATGTGCTCAAGGCCTAGTATAGTCTGGAATGTCTCTCTGGAGGTGGGGGGAGAACTTGAAGGGCACATGTTGCAATACTAGAGAGAGAGAGAGTTCTGCAGATGGCCAGGGTTCATGCTCACTCTCCTGCAGCCTTCCAGTAAAGGGTCTGTATCCTTTGAAGAGGACTAGGCAGATACCTTCCCGATTGCAGAGCAGCTGCTAACTGCTCGCCATTGTTTTCACCCCATTTCATCTCACACATAAGCACTCTTCTAATCTATTTGGATAAGACATAGAGGTTAGGAGAACGTTCTCAAACCACGGCTGTCTTAAAAAGCCCCATGGGCCCTTGCTAGCCATTTAGAGTCACTTGGTTATCCTATCTGATTCGAAAGGAACACAGGGAGCTCAGAAGGGGGGCACTTAGAAGTCTCCCCAAGATCCTTCCACTGTAGGAAACACACCTATATCATTAGGACTCAAAAGCAAAATTTTGATCATCCTAGAATTTAACTGTATGAATGAGCAAATTACTCCATCTGTAGGTAAATCCATAGGGTGTTTTCTTGATTAATGATTGATGTGGGAGGACCCAGCACATTGCAGACAACACCACCCCTGGACCAGTGGTCTTGGGTTGTATAAGAAAGCGGGCTGAAAAAGCCATGGAGAACAAGCCAGTACGCCGGGACTCTCCACAGCCTCCGCTTCAGTTACTGCCTTGGCTTCCTCTGATAATGGACTATAACCTGTAAGCTAAATAACCCCCGCCCCAGTTGCTTTTAGTGATGGTGTTTTATCACAGCCATAGAAACCCTAACTAAGACAGACCCTTTCAAGGCAGTCAATGGGTATTGAACTTATTTGTATTTATGGGGAGTTTCTGCATGTGTTAAGAGAAGAACTCCATTCCTTTAAAAACTAAATTATGTACATGTATGGACATGTCATAGCAAAGTCTACTATTTTCATACAGCTTTAGTATTTCAGCATTTTATACTCTAATTTAAAAATAGTGTATGTGTACAGGCATGCACAGAAACACACATGCATGAGTGCACCTACACACACACACACACACACACACACACACACACAGGAAAAAAAGCAAGAGAGAGAGAGGCTTCATATCTCATCTAACAGGTAGTAGGCATAGTGAAATGTCAACAAGACTCAAGGCCTAGTTTTCAGCCACTGTGGTTGAACAGGCGGGTAATCCTTTGGAGACTCTCCAACGAGGATGTTACTATCTGCCTACCAGGCCCACACTGGTGGAGTTTGTAAAGCTCATTAGCTCTAGAATCAACCATTCCACTGTTGGCCAAGATTGGAATGGGGAGGCTGAGGACTCCATCTGCAGCACTATGGGTACCAGCAGAGTTTTTTCTGCTTTACCTGGGAGAGCACACAGTCTGTGCATCTCTGAGCAGTGAGTAGGCTTTCAGAAGAGACAAACAGGAGGCATAATGTTCAGGCTGGTTTTCATGAGGAAGAGTGCTCAGGGCTGGGAAGTGAGAGCAGGGGCAGGCGGAACAGATAGCTTTGGCCCCAGGAATGGCAACTTGGAGGAGCTCAGAGGCAGTGAGGAGTGGCAGACATTGAAGGCTGTGTGGCAGGAGGAATACACAGGCAGGACATAATTCACAGGTATGACTTCTAGAAATACTGTGATTAAAAGTCACATTAAGAGCCTATCACCCACTCTGGTGTCACCCACTCTGCAATTGCATGGGGTTCCAGGAAGGAACAAGCACAAGTCCTTGGAAACAGAGCTCAAGTAATAGAGGGAAGTGTGGGTAAGTGTAGAAGGAAAAATTGCCCCAAGTTCCTTGTTCTTGTCCAGGTAATAACACCCTAGGCAGGTAGGGCAAGTGTCAGTATTAGCCCCCCATAGGAAATAGCTAAGAAAGCAGGTCGTTATTGTTGTTGTTGAAACTTACAAAAGGCTTCTCTGGTGTGGTTTTGTCTTCCTGTGATGGGGTACCCCACACAGAAGCACCAACACAGCAAAACTGCTCAGGGAGATTTCCAAAGTTAGTCCTGTCCCTAGGTCATAAAGCATCCAGACTTCACACTCACAGACTAGATTTTCTAAGTACCCATGCAAAGGCTTGGAAGCAGTTTAGAGACAAAAGTTCAATTTCCTGAACCACACACACATACGAACACAAAATGAGCGCTCTAAACAGAATAAATGTAAAGTATTCCCTTATCTGCAATGTTTTGGCAGGCATTTAGCAAGCTGCTGTCTTTGGTGCATGTGTCTATAGACACTCCATGAAAAAGAAAACAGAAGTGTCTTGTCAAAAAGTGAGTGTTATTTCCTTGTCATTAAAGTACATATTAGTACATTGAAGGCACCACAATTTGTAAATCAAAACTGTTTTACTTTGAAGTGACATTTTCCAAACTCAAACTCACCGATGCTTTCTGTCTGTGTAAGTCATATGAATTAGCATCCTGGAGGTTCTTATGCTGCAAGAAATGGAATCTGCCTAACACTTGGCTTCAGCATCCTGCTGCTGATCCCAGCAACAAAATCCATGCTGTGTACCAGATATGCTCTGCACTGCTTGCCTTATGTACCCAGAGTTTCGTGGAAGGGTTTGGCTTCCTCCCTGACCCTGATCCTAATCCACACAAGTGGCACACAAAAGGGCCTAGAGAAGCCAGCATGCAGTCCTTCTTTGGAGCATCCTTGAAGCTACAAGAGAACAGCCCTGTTGTATTTTTTCAACACTTTTTATTAATTTTATAACCGAAGGACTCAGTCTCATGAGCATTGCCTGAGTCTCTGACTGCTGCCAATTGTCATAATCATAAAGATTTAATGACATTTGGGAGTTCACTCTATCCATTAAGCCTCCATTGATTATCCTTCTGCCATAACAATGCTGTTTTCTGGGACGTGGATGATGCGCTATTTCCTGCTTCTTATCTTTCCCCCTGGCCCCAGAACAGTGCAGCTATCCAGTCAACCTGGACATGGGTTTCTCCTATCTTGAAGGTGGCTTCCAAGATCACTATGACAGAGGTCAAAGAATCTGTGTCCTGTAGCTGAGAACCTATAAGTGAATCATGACACAGTCTTCCATTTGAGTTCTTGGGAAGCTTGTTAGGCTGCTGGTGCGTTTTCCAGAGAGAGAGGGGGTGGTTGCTCGGTGGCAACTACAGTTGCCTCACTTGGATCCTGGACTCACTTCACAGGCACTTCTTGGCTCACTTTAGCACCTGGTCTCAAGGACAGCATAAATCCAGTACTTAAAGTACACACCCGGGAAAGGATAGAATTGTCTCTGTTACGTGTAAAAGACAGTTCTTTTTCCTTCATTGTCTGAAAAAAATCAGAAACCCTTCAATGTAGAAGACTAACCCATGCACCCTTTTCCTTCTGGGAGGGTTGTGGTTGGGGACAAAGAATTTATTGCTTTGGGGGGTAAAGACTTACTCAGTGCACAACAGGAGACAGAACCAGGCCCCGCAGCTGAGGGTGTGGGTGATCAACATCAGAACTTGGCTCTGCTACTCACACAATGCACTGAATATTTGCCAAATGAGTGGCTGATTGTGGAACCCCGGCAGCTGACACAAAGCAGAAAGAAGGAGCCCTATGTAACGAAACCTCAGCAAGACATGGAGGACAACAATGCATACCTGCTTCTACATGCCACTCTTCCACTCCTGGGAAAGGACCCCCACCATTACCATCCTTAAATTCTTAATGACATTTTAGGACTAAAGATAATGACGTTTTGTGTAGCCACTTCAGCATGCCTTTGCTGCCGTGGGCAATTATGTCTCAAGGGCTAGCCTAATGAGGTGACTATGAGTAACTGGGGGTGAAGTCTTATGTACTGTCAGGACAGATGGGAGCTGGGGTGGGGCTGGCTTTTAATCACATTTTCTCTCTGTTTCCTGAATGTTCTGTATTTCATATTGAAAAGTAGCAGTATGAGTTATATAGTTCTTTTTGAGGAACTAGACATCTGTAGGGCTTTGACTTGCTTCCACATTCTGGCTGTATGAGCCGGCAAAAGACAGAATCTAACTACCTTCTAGGACCCTGAATGAGAAGCATTCCAGCAAAGCCTTGCAGCCAACCAAGCCTCTCCCTTCTCAGTGCATGATCTTGAAGGGCTCAGAGAGGGCTTTAACTTTCCAAAGTGATTGTCCTAACAATTCCAGGAACTATGAAGTTGGAGAGATCATGGGTGGAGTGAAGTCACTGGCCTGGCTCCAGAAATGTAGCTACAGATAAGGCACCTCAGGGCAGTGGCTAAACTCCCGAGCTACCAATGCCCAAATAGTTTGCTCTGGGGACTGCAGATCTTAGAGAAAGTAGCACCAATAATGGATGGCTCCCACCCCATAACAGGGGACCCTGCACACACATTTCCTGCCAGAAAAGCACTGTCCTTCAAAGAGGGGCCGAGGGCCGTGTGGTGCTTTCCCATCTCTGTACCTTTGTGGGTACAAGTGAGGTATCTGTGTCTCTTTCCTGCATTGTGATTTCAGCAAACATTTATTTGTTCATGTTTTAATGTCTGTTTATGCAGGGTAGACCAGGACATTGGCCAAGATTTGCAGAGCATCAGCTCTGATTATGGGTTTGTATTATACGCCAGCATCTCTGATAAGCTACACATTCATTTTCAATGTCCATGGGCATGGCAAGCATGGACAGAGAGGTTTAGAGGTTTGCTCAAAGGCAAAGCATGACAGAGCCCATTCCTGCTGTCATGTTTATCCCATGAGCACCGGGTATCATGTGTGCACTGAAAGCAGCTGGCCTCTCTAGACGCATGTTGTTTCTCCAGGGCTAAACTGAGGCTGTCAAGAGATCTTTAGCTATGCAGGTTCCTAACATCTTACTGCCTTGACTAGATTGCAAGCCACATCTAAAAGAGCAAACATTTACACAGAACCCAGCAAGAATGAACAATCTGAAGAGGAAATTAAGTAAACAATTCCATTTACAATAGCGTCAAAAAGATAAAACACATAGGAACAAACTTAGCCAAGAGGCAAAAGAATTTTTTCGCTGAAAATACACATCACCGATGGACAAGATAAAGGGAGGAGTAAGTAAATGGAAACCCACCCCAAGACCACGTATATAAGGCAAGATGTAACATTGTTCTACAGCCCAAGGTGACGTGTGGATTTAATGCAATCTCTACAGAAATTTCACCTGCAGTGATTATGCTTTTATTTCAGAAATAGGAAATTCCATTATAGAATTCAGTCTTTTTTCTTTATTTTATATTCATATTTTTATTTGTATGCTTTCTTTAATATTTTCAGCCTATTCTTTGACAACTTCAAATGTGCATGCATCAAAATAAACTACTCTCATTACTCTCTTTTATCCCCCTCTCATTCCTACTTTCATGTCTTTTTCTTGTCACGGAGTTTAATAAGGGTTGCTTGCATGAACACGAGTGAGGAGTTATTTATTAAAGTATGAGCAACTTACCAGCAGCTACACCACTGAAGAAAAGTGACTTCTCCACCCCTATTAATGATTAACTGCTGATAGACTACAGCAAAGGGTCGGGATTTTTAAGCCCCTCCTGCACCCCTGAGGGAATGTGGACTGGCTTGATTTCATGCAGCTCTTGTGCAGGTGACCACAGCTGCTGTGAGTCCTGGGTGCAATGGCCACGCCATGTCCAGAAGACAGCATTTCTCAGCACCCCTTCCTGTCCTCCTCCTCTTCCACAATGGTCCTTAGCCTTGGAGAGAACACTAGGTGTCTCTGTGAGCTGAGTTCTTCATGATCACTTACTGGACTAGTCATGAGTCTCTGCATTAACTACTGTCCACTGCAAAAAGAGGCTTCTCTGGCTGAAAGCAGCACTAATCTATGAGTATAAATATTTAGCAGGAAACTTGACAACATAATCATTTAGTGAAACAACAGTCATAGTGTTCTATTCCTCTTAGAGTCTACAACTTCCCCAATCATGAGCTTTCAACCATGTTTACACTACCAGATCTGAATTCCTTCCTGTGAAGTTAGCCTCAAATCCAATTAGAAAAACATGATTACCCCTGCAACAGCTATGCCTCTATTGTACCAGTGAGCACACTTTGCCTGGCAGGTCAATATTTCAGTGCACAGGACCCACCACTGGGTAACACGTTTCCCCCACAAGCCTGTATGACACCTTCTAGCACTAAGAAGCTAACCAGCTTCTAACTCAGTTGTAACTTTATTTCTATCTGTCCCACAACCAAATGTGCTATGTTTTCAGCAGTGGGTCTTATCATCTAGTTCTGGTAGACAGCTATTTAAAAATGGGAATACCCAAGAGAAATAGTATTGAATAGACAGAGTGATCTTAAAAAAAAAAAAAAACAGCTGGGAAACTCATACTTCTGATTCAAAACACATTTCAAAGATACATTAATTAAAAGAGTGTGATAAACTGATATTTTGAACAATGGAATAAAACGAGGAGACCAAGAAATCAACCCTTGAATATGTGACCAAGTAATTTTTGACAAAAGTGCCAAGATCATTCATTAGGGAAAGGACAGTTGTGTGAAACAAGAAAGCCTTGAGTGACTATGTAAAAATCAGATAAAGAGCTGGGCGTTGGTGGCACACGCCTTTAATTCCAGCACTCGGGAGGCAGAGGCAGGCAGATCTCTGTGAGTTTGAGGCCAGTCTGATCTACAGAGCAAGTTCCAGGACAACCTCCAAAGCAATACAGGGAAACCCTATCTCGAAAAAAACAAAAGCAAAAACAAACAAACAAACAAACAGAAAACCAGATAATGTCCTGAGTAAATGTGTATTGTTGACATGGGCATAGCCAAACAAAGCTTTCACTTTCAGGTCAGGCTCAGAGAGATGGCAAAACTTTCATCTGGTAGGAGTGTGATTGTTCACAGTGTGCAAGTATGAGTGTTTACAAATGATTCATCAGTTTGTGCGAAAACTAGCAAATGCAGTTTCTTCTCCTCAAATGCTTGTAGTCTGATACTGACAGCTTATAGAGACCTCCTACCTAGACTAACTACATACCCCCTTCCTTGTGTTATATAAACCTAATAAAAATGTCTTAACCTGTTTATTGCATAATTGGTGGCCTCCGTCATAGTGAGCATGGCTAACCCCACCCCAGGTTTTCTGAACATGTGTTTGTATCTGTTCATTCCTCGTTGCCTCACCCCCACTCAGGCTTCCCAGACCCAAGCCATTCAGGATGCTGTAGACAGTCCTTTCAATAAATGATGTCAGAGAAGAGGGATCACCACAGAAAAGGATAAGGGTGGCCCCTCACCTTATACCATACACAAAATCACCTTAGAATGTGCTAAAGACTCAAATCCAAGGCTAGATGGTCTGAAGCTTATTGAGAAGAGAAAGAAATCCTTATGACTTTTAATTTGTTGATGACATAGTACCTAAAAAACATAAAACGAAACTAAAAATAGATCAATTATATCAAGATCAGTGTGTATGTCAAAGAACATAATTGACAGAGTGAAATACAATTGCATGCACTGGTTGAACAATAACAAAAAAGTTAAAAATGGCCAAAGAACAATTCCCTGAAGAAGACAGTACACAATAAACACAGGAAAAGAAGCCCAGCCTTGTTGGTCATTAGCAAAATTCAATCCACAAGGGTGACATTCCAACAAACAAGAACATGTTGAACACGTGGAAAAACTGGAAACCCTTGAGCACCGAATAGTACTGTCACCATGGGAAACAAGAGTGATTCCTCAAAAGAATGCAATTAGAATAAGGTAAAAGCAGAAAAAACAATCCAATCCAGGATCCCATTTCTAGACATACACACAGAAGAAGTGACAGCAGGGTCTTGGAGAGATGTCTGTGCCTTCACATTCAAAGCAGCATCGTTCTTCATAGCAACTGGGGCACTAAGTGTCCATCAGTAAATTAATAAATGAACAGAATGTGGTTTCTCTGTGCAGTAGGATACTGTTCAAACTTAAGAGGAAATAAATTGAGATACATAACACAACAAGGACATATTTTAAAAACTTTGCTGAGTGAAATAAACCAGTTATAAAAGGACACATACTGCCTGGTGTGGTGGTGCACACCTATGATCTGAGCACTCAAGAAGCTGAGACAGGAGGATCACAAAGTTGAGGGCAACATGGACTACATAGTAAGACCATGTTTCAAAAAACAATGTAAGGAACACAGGGCAGAAGAGGTATGTCACTGGGTAAGAGCACTGAACAAGAATGAGGACTAGAGTTTGAATCCATGTAAAAGCCAAGTGAAGCTCCATGTGCGCACCTGTAATTGCAATCCTACAGAGAAAAGAGGAGAAAGGGCTGGCCGGCCACCAGCTTAGTCAGCACCAGGGACAATGAGAATCTCAAAAGAAAAGGTGGAGAGCATAAGAGCAGGACATCCATGTCCTCTCCTGGTTTCCGAGTGTGTGCACATAGGTACATATGCCACACACACATAGACACATGCATTACACACACATAGACACATGCACCACACACACATAGACACATGCACCACACACACATAGACACATGCACCACACACACATAGACACATGCACCACACACACATAGACACATGCACCACACACACATAGACACATGCACCACACACACATAGACACATGCATCATACACACACACACATAGACACATGCATCACACACACATAGACACATACATCATACACACATAGACACATGCACCACACACACATAGACACATGCATCACACACACATAGACACATGTACCACACACACATAGACACATGCATCACACACACATAGACACATGCACCACACACACATAGACACATGCATCACACACACATAGACATATGCATCAGCACACATAGACACATGCACAACACACACATAGACACATGCATCACACACACATAGACATATGCATCAGCACACATAGACACATGCATCACACACACACACATAGACACATGCATCACACACACATAGACACATGCACCACACACACATAAACACATGCACCACACACACATAGACACATGCACCACACACACATAGACACATGCATCACACACACACATAGACACATGCATCACACACACATAGACACATGCATCACACACACATAGACACATGCATCACACACACATAGACACATGCACCACACACACATAGACACATGCATCACACACACATAGACATATGCATCAGCACACATAGACACATGCATCACACACACACACATAGACACATGCATCACACACACATAGACACATGCACCACACACACATAAACACATGCACCACACACACATAGACACATGCACCACACACACATAGACACATGCACCACACACACATAGACACATGCATCATACACACACACACATAGACACATGCACCACACACACATAGACACATGCACCACACACACATAAACACATGCACCACACACACATAGACACATGCACCACACACACATAGACACATGCATCACACACACATAGACACATGCATCACACACACATAGACACATGCATCACACACACATAGACACATGCACCACACACACATAGACATATGCATCAGCACACATAGACACATGCATCACACACACACACATAGACACATGCATCACACACACATAGACACATGCACCACACACACATAAACACATGCACCACACACACATAGACACATGCATCACACACACATAGACACATGCACCACACACACATAGACACATGCATCACACACACATAGACACATGCATCAGCACACATAGACACATGCATCACACACACAGACACATGCATCACACACACATAGACACATGCACCACACACACATAGACACATGCACCACACACACATAGACACATGGATCACACACACATAGACACATGCACCACACACAATACAGCAACACATGCATGAAAACAAATAAATGAAAAAACTGTAAAAGAATGCATAGTGTGTAACTTCCCTCGGGAGAGGAGCTTGAAGTAATCAAACTCACAGAGACAGGAAACAGAAAGGCAGTTGGCAGGACTTGGGAATGAGTTGGATGGGCCCAGAGGTCTAGTTTTGAGATCCCGGGTGTCTGGAGATGGGCTGCACAGTACAGAATGTGAATACAACCCAGCCTGACTGTGCATTTAAAATGATGAACACTCTTATGTATATTTGACCACAGATGATTTTAAAATATTAAAAATAAATGTCATAAACAGCCAATAAAACAGTCCACAGGGAAACCTCACACTTAAGAAAACTCAAGGTGTCTGGAAGTCTAAGTAGGGCTCTGGGCTACTCTGTCCCCAGAGCTGAGGGAGGCCCACCAATGCTCTGTCCACTCTGGCTTTTGGGAAACAATCTTCCTTCTCCAAGGGTTGTACAACTGGTGCAGTTGAGCCCACAGGTGAACTCTTTGACCCCGGGGACAGTTTTCTTGGGACAGCTGGGAAGAGGGGCCTTCTGTCCATTCATTCCAGGCCCCTATCATCTTGGCTTGAATTTGATGCTGAGTTTAGAGTCTCACATTCACATTTCTTTCTGTAATAACCAAGAAAGCCTTTCCCACAAGGCCGGACTGATTAGACTGGTTGCATTTCTTCCCCTAGTGCTGGGTTTGATTTTAGGGCCTTGCACACACTGGTCAAGCATTCTAACACTGAGCCACACCTTCAGCCTACTTACACTTTTTATGATATAATCAAATAAGAAAACAAATTCAAGGGACCCATAGGAATCCAGCCAGGCATATGTGCAAACTTAACACTGAAACATCCAGGCCGGTTTGTAAGACTCCGTATGGCATGTATTTGATGTCTCCACCCATTGGCTGAGGAATTGCAGCCACTGCAGACAAACCTCACTAGGTTCCATCCCATCTTCATCTTGTGGGTCACTCTTCTGAAGTCTTGATCTTTTCAGGAACCCCTACCTGGGACTTTAAAGTCCATGGGACCCTGGGTAAAGGACAGGTGGTTCCTAGGCTACAGTGACCTATGGCACTTGAGACATTTCTACAGATAGTCCATTGATATGTTTTTTGGCAAGTATATATTGGCATTGACTGCTAAAATGCTAGCTAAATAAGGACTTCCAGATGCACAAAGTCAAGGGCACCTGCCCTTGTCCAAGACAATTATGTGGGAACCCACATGGAGCAAAGGGGAAGAGAGGCAGAGAGCCTCAAGTCCTTCAAGGACGCCAACACATTCCCTCCTGACATGAATGTGGTAATAGCAGCTATTTGGGGAATAGAAAGGTATAGGGTCTTGACTTTTATAGACCTGTTTTCTTTCTGTTGACTACAAGCGATAAGCCAAAAACTTAAGACATGTGTTTGGCTAACTGTAAGTATACTAATGTAATATCAGACAAAATATTTGAAATTTGGAGCAAGGTTAAAAAAAATGAGGCTGTCAGTTGACTGGGGATATAGTTCACTCATGCATGAGGACCTGATTTCATTTCTCAGCACCCATGGTGGCATATACTTGTAATCCCAGAACTGGGGAGGCAGAGAGTGGTAGATCCCTGGGGTTCACTGTTCAACCAGCCTACACCACTTAGCAAGCCCCAGGTTCCAGCAGTAAATACTGTCTCAGAAAAATAACATATAAATGATCATGAAAACATGGTACACATATATAATGGAATTGTCACCTTTTTATGATTTCACTTTTATGGTGCCAACATTTGACACTAAAATGCTTGATCCATCCTGGTTAAATTCTAGCCAGTTTTGCTTCTTGTATGCTTTTTCTTCTGTTGCCAATTTCATATTTCATATTGTCTTGGGGCACACATGATCCCTCCAGTTGGATGTTTGGAATCCATGTCTAATTTGATGGGAGTCTTGATTTCCACAGGACCAGTCACTCTCAAGTAGCACCACACCCCCATTGCTCTCTGATCAGATTTTAGTTTATTACTTTTTAATTGCTTTGGAGTTCTTGTCTGTGGCAGTTTGAATAAGAATGGCCCCCATAGACTCGTATATTTGTATGCTTGGTCTACAGTTGGTAGAACTGTTTGGGAAGGATTAGAAAGTGTGGTCTTGTTGGAGGACATCAGTTCAAATCCACAGTATTCCAGTTGGCTTGCTCTCTGCCTCCAACTTGCAGACAGGGATTTACACTCAGCTTCTGCTCCAGCACCATACCTGCCCGTCTGCTATCATGCTCCCTGCCATAGCGTTTTGCCAAGGCAATAAAAGAGTAACTAAGACAATGTCTGTCCCTTAAGTGTTGCTTGACTTTATCATCATGAAGTGACTTCATGTGAACTTCACATTCCGCATGGCATTCTGTCATGTGTAACCAAAAGGGCCTGAGAAATGACATATACCTAGTGACCTGTTGTTAGTTCTGGCTTTCCAGAACTTGGGCCTGGCCTGGTTTCCCTTCCCCAATAAGGCAACTGTGGATGGGTGCTGGCCACACCCAACCCAGGGCAGTCTGATCTGAGTGCAGTGTGTAAAGACTTGGCAATGGCTGACAAGACCCAACTGACCACGTGGGCCTCAGGCTTAACTGCTTCTCTGAGTCATTCCTAGGCAGCTTTGTCATAGCTCTGTCCCACCTACCCCCAGAGCCTCTGAAGGGAGGCTCAGAACCCAGGCCTTGCTCTCAACCCCCACCCCTTTCTTTGCCCCTGCTTCCAGGGCATAGGTCTTAAGATCTATGGGACAGTTAAGCCTGAAAGTATTCAGTGAGTGTTCACGCCCCAGCATCAAGTTTATAGAAACATAGGAAACATGACTCTTGCCGCTTGAGGATTGTGGTATTTAGAGAACAGACATTTCAGAAGGTAACAAAAAGCCAACGTTCTGGTGAGCCACAGAGCCACAACAGGTACAGAGATATCAGCTGAAGAGAGGGTGGGCGTCATACCTGAGATCTGGTATGCTAGCAGATGGCTAGGCTGTCTGAGGACAAGATTGTTCTGGCCTCCTGTCCACGGACTCAGGACCTGGACTTCCCACTTCCCTGTGTCTCCTACTGGAATCAATGAAACTGAGTAAAGGATAGAGATAAATTGTTCCATGCCTTTTGTCCCCTCACACTCAGGAAGATTCCGGCACTCCTGTGCTGAAAGTCAGGGTACTCTGCCTAATAGCTCAGGAGAGCACAGAGCCAAGAGATGGGACACGTTCTTTCATTCATTCATTCGTTTACTCATTCATGGTACAATTGTCAAGCTCCTGCTGTGAAATACTAGGGACTTGGTGTGGCATACCCTGAGTGGGGCTTACCTTTTGCTAGGGTGACCACCAACAGCCAATTAGACACTGTGTGGTATCAGGCAGATATATGCAAAAAACAAAAACACAAATCATGAGGCCTCAAAAGGGATATAGGGTGATATTTTGGTATGGTGGTCAAGAAATGCCCAAGCAGTTGACATTTGATCTGTAGCAAGACACTGATGTTCAGGAATGCCTCCTGCCTCAGGCACAGGTAATAAACATTGTCCAAAGTACCCAGCTCCAAATTCATCAGATAACAACTTGAGTAAACCAGGCTTTAATCCCAGCACTTGGGAGGCAGAGACAGGTGGATCTCAGAGCCTGGTCTACTCACCTGGTCTATAGAGTGAGTTCCAGAACAGCCAGGGCTACATAGAGAAATCCTGTCCCTAAAAAATCAAAAACAAACAAGAACAACTTGGGTAACATCTAGTCACAGATGAGGGAGTAGCCAAGCTTGGAGCGACCCTCATGAGGGGTCTGAAGTCAACAGACTCCCAACCACATATCTACATCTCTCCTCCTTCTGGCATGAGCCTCCAGATTCTTCATGGATGAAGTAAAGAGGGATGCCCCTGGGTGGATTCTGGACCAGCAGGAGCATCATTTGGCATGGCCAATACAGTCACTAGCCTCAGATGAGGGTACAAAACAGGAAGATTCCTCAGGATGTTACAACCAGATGATGGATGCTGTAGGCAAGATCCAGCAATTTCTGTTTTCTTTTAATTACACTTACAGCCATTCTATAGCTTTTATATTAAAGAAAGATAAAGTCCATATCAGCTGAGCATTCTGTATGGTGGCACTTTAGGCAATTTATGGTAGTATGCTGTGCCAATAAACAGTGATATTGTGAAGTTAATGGCAGTTCCTGTGCCTCAACAACACTGATTGCCAACCACAGGCAATGTCACATTTAATAACCCCACCCTTCCTCGGAGTGGGATGCCTGATACCTAGAGTTCGCCTGTGTGTCTTCCAACATTCACTGAATCGTTGATTTAAGCATGTATCATTTGAAAGGCAAACTGTTGTCCTACATGTCACTCCCAAAGCAGGCAAAGGTGTCATCCCTGCAGTGGATAACCAGAAAAACAAACAATAAAAAACAAAACACAGATGACTTAAATTCTTGAAACCAGGTCAATTTCTGTGATATTATAAGAGAGTAAGTCAACTTAAATCCAGTGTGTGTGGCAGTCTGTCAACTTCAACTCATGGAAGGCATGTGTCTTTCTTTGAAGGGCATAGAAGTCCAAATAATAGGGAGCTTCTGAAGAGAATGCCAGTAACTCAGTCTTTGGGAATCCTTAAATAGTTACTTTAAGTACACTCTTAAATCTTCAGAAAGTTTCCGTTAACCTTGGGATTCTACTAGATGGTAAAAGAACAAAGAAAACACTTTTTTTTCTCACTTGCAGAACCAAGTTTTGATGTTGTACAAGCCTGAAAATTGTATAGAAAGCACACAATTTTTGAAGTCTGAGAATTATTGCACTCAAAATTATTCAGAAAATAAAAATGTAGGAATTCTGGGGCTCCTAGAAACTAGTGATTCTGGAAGAAAGTTCTATGTCCAGAAAAATAATGGAAAGAGAAAACAATAGAGAAGGAAGGCAGAAATAGATTAATGACAGCCAAATAAACAGATGATAGATAGATATTTGATAGATGGAAAATTATGTAGAGATAGATGGAATGTACACACAGAGAGATCTTTGTGTGCCTATGTATTGTGTGTGCATGTATATGTACATCTCAGTGATGTATCCTAGCTCCCACATCAGCCCTGCTTCGGTCTGAATCATGCTTACTGACTTTCTTCCCAAGTGACAGGCCCACTGCAGAGATGGCTGAGAAATGAAGAGGAATTTGGATTGGCAGGTTCGGTTCAATCTCTAATAAATTTACCTCCTTTTTCTTCTTCACACGATGCCCATCCTATTGCTGACTCTATCCTGTGGGTGACCTGTGTATCCTAGTATGTGTTTTAACTCACTTTGAAGTAAACTTGAGATTCGGACCTAGGGAAAATAGCCTGCTCTTCATAAAAGTGTTATGCTGACTTGGGCAGAATTTTGTACCAGCTGTTTTTGGGATTTCGGGTGCATGGATATCAGACATGTTATCCCTAGGAGCAGGCCATCTTGCATGGTCACAGGCCAGAAGAAAGTGAAGTTGTGTTTTCTGGGTTAGAGACTCCTGCTCTGGCTGCCCAAGGCTACTAACACCCACTTCCAGATCTGTATTGGCTTACCGCTTCTCTCCTCTCATCTCAAACACAGGATGTGGTTGGAAATACCGATGGCCAGGCATCATGTCATTTCTTTTGTCAACAAAAGTCCTTTGAGACACTCTAGTATGAGTTTCTTGGCTTTTGAGAGATGTACCTTTCCTTGACTCAGTGTTCTAGCCACACTCTAACCTCACTAGAACTCCAGGAAGATTCTCTTAGGCCAAAATAAGTTTGCCTTGCATCCACTGCCATGTAACCCCTTTCCCAAATGTTCTCTTAGCAGGAGTAAGAAGCAAGTGAGGAGGTGAGGGCCATCACTCTCTCCAGACAGGTGTAGGCAGCCATCTGTGGGCTGAAGGGAATATCCTCTTAGCTTCATAGATACAGTGCTATCCTTCAAATACAAAGATGTTGCTCCAACAATGCCCCCTACACACACACACACACACACACACACACACACACACACATACGACTTAAGTCAGTGTCATTGTTGAATGAAAACAGATGGCTGTGACAGAGCATGTCTAGTGGCCTGGGACAAAGCTTGGGAAAGCCTGTTTTGGTAAAGAGGCAAGTGACAGTAAGTGACTGGGCAAGGAACACTCAGCAGGAAAGGGAAGCCCAGGAGAGAAGAGCCTAGGCAAAGGCTTGGCTTATATAAAGGGATAGAAGACCAGCTTTGTGAGTGATCCCAGGAGTGAGAAGATGCTGGCAACAGAGAGGCCAGGAAAGGAAGGTTCTCATCGGTGCTATGGACTATGAATGCAGTAGATCTGCTGTGGTTTTCACTAGTGCCTCCTAACGGCCTTTGTGTAAAGACTTGGCCTCTAGCATGTGACAAGGTAGGGGAGCCTTTAAGAGGGGAACTCTAGTGAGAGAAAGTTAGGTCTTTGTGGGAGACTTGAAGGCAATTGTAGGACTTTGGTTTCTTTTACTTTTCAGCTGCCAGAAAGTAAGCAATTTACTCAGCTGCATGCTCCACCATGATGTACCTCCTCCCTACGGCCCCAGAATGATAGGCCACTGACCATGTACTGAACACTCAATACTGTGAGCCAAAAATACCCTTTCTCTTTTCTAATTTATATTATCTTTTGAGAATTTCATACATAAATACTGTGTTTATACCATTTCTATCCCTCCTCCCTCCCCTCTCAAACTCCTCCCATGTCGCTCTAACATCCCCTCTTGAAATCATATCTACAATTATTTTTGTTACACACACACACACACACACACACACACACACACACACACACACACCTACTGAGTCTAATTAGAGTTGTACTTATTTGATTGTTTTATGATTTAGGATTGGAATCTCTCTCTCTCTCTTTCTCTCTCTCTCTCTCTTTCACACACACACACACACACACACACACACACAAATGGTTTTCTCTCCCTCAGCAACTATTGACTATTGCCTATAATTCTTCATCTGTGGGGCTAGAGAAAATTTCCCTCATCCATGTAGGTACATCAGCTGGCTTGGTCTTTGGAGGCATTGTAGAGGTAGCCATGTTGTTGAGATATCACAGGTGTAATGTGGTGATATATTATTTATAATGTAATAAAGCTTGTCTTAGGGTTCAGAATGCAAAGCTAGCCACAACCCATAGAGGCCAGGCACACATACCTTTAATCCCAGGACTCAGGAGACAGGCAGATGGATTTCTCTGAGTTCAAGGCCACCCAGAGTTACATGAGAGTAAATCAATCTAAAAGATTAACAGAGTTCACACCTTTAATCCCAGAGAGGCATATAATGTGAGGTTCAATGGATCACCCCCTTGCCTGGCTGGCTCAGTCAGTAGAGCATGAGACTCTTAATCTCAGGGACATGGGTTCATGCCCACATTAGGTGCCAATTTGTAACATGAATAATAAAAAATATGAATAATAAAAACTCAGAGACAGATATTGAGGTTCAAGATGAAGACCAGAGAAACAGAGCAACCAGCTACTAAAGAGTTCTCACCTCTACCAATGCTCAGACCAAAGGGGTGATCCTGTCCTCAGACTGCATCTCCAGAATGCACTGCTCTCTGCTAAGCCTCAGAATCCTAGACTGCTCCCCACTTACTGCTCCTCAGATTCACTCAGACTGCAATGATCTCCTCAACATGGTTGGAGACTAATTGCCTAAGACTGACTTTAATTCTTCCATATATACCTCTGGGATTAAAGACCTGAGCTATGTTATTTTTTTAATTTTAGTAAAATTTTTAAAAAAGAGAGAGAGAGAGACCTGTAACTTGCTTATGAAAGTTTTCCATGGAGAGGGATTTCACAGAAATGAAGTGATTTTATTAAAATGCTTATGAAAAACAGATCCTTAGTGAATAGCAGATGGCCATAGTCCTATCTATTTAATTGTAGTTTATAATGACATATAGAGAGTTGGTTTAATCTCCTTGCAACAGTTTTGATTACATCTTCAATTCTCTGGAGAGTATCAGTGTCCCACAGTGAGTGTGCTGAATACACAGCCTCCTTCTAAAGCATTTGGCATCATTCAAGGGTTAAGAGATGTGTGATTAATAATAATGTTAGTTGATGGGGAATCACACTGTTCAAAAGTCTCATGGGAATCTTAGAACCAGACAAGACATGGCCCTGTGCTCTTGGAGAATCAAGTTGAACCCAGTAATTCTCCCAGCTTCTTAGAATCTGAAACAACTCAGCAAAGGGACTCCTTATCAGAGCCACATTAGCCCTGGGCAGAGCCAAGATCAACCCAATGGAATCTGAACAGACCACACAGATCTTCAAAATCTTCCATACAGGAATATCTGCCCCAGTGAGCCAGGCTGTCGATGAAAGGGCAACCTGCATACAGCACAACACGCGTCTCGCATTTTCTCTGCTCATGCTGTTCCATCCTGGAAAACAACAGTCTCAGCTATCAAATAGTTGCTAACAATCAGGAGCTAGGGTTAATTCCCAGCCAGGAAGGATAAGGGAATAAGGGAATATGTGGGTGAAGACAACATTCTGAGAAGGGAAACATAAAGAGACAGGTTCTTGATGTGGGACTAAAAGGCCAGTGAGAAGTATAAAGAATGAATATTTTGTGGAACATTAAGAGAAAACTCTTGTCTATGTCCCATTTGCCTCTGCTCACTCCAAGCTAGGTATCTAGCAAGAAATCAACAATGAATGGAACTCAAAAAATGACTCCAAAATCCTAGGAGCAATAACATTTCGGGAGTGGTGCAATGATCTAAACTTCCTTTGGCAGAGTTCAGAGCTCCTTATCAAAAAGCATCTTTTCTGGGTCCCACCCACCCACAGAGGCTGAATTTGGAAGAGCAGAGCTGGACCCAGGAATCTGCATCCTTAGTGTGTCCCCCCAGGAAATGTGATGCAGTTAGCTTTGTGACTGACCCTGTCTTCTCCAAAGGGCAGCTACTGGTGTGGACTGTTTCAGTTGAGGATCAAAGATGACTTCATAGTCAAGGACTCAACCCTGGACCCATCCTGCGGGTGGTAAGCCTGAAGATGTTCTTCATATGCACATGGGCCCACAGGCACCTCCAGGTGAGTCGAATTAAATCAGGGAAGCAGAGACAGGAACCATTCGAGAATGTGCCAAAGGACCAGAGTTAACCTGCGTATAACCAGAGTCACTGTTGATACCAAGAAAGAGACCTCTTTCTCCCAAACCACTTTCTCTTTTCAACTTTATTCTCACTTGGTTTAAAGGATAATAGATGTCCCCAAGCAGCCACAGACAAATCTGTCACTTCCTACCTTCCACTTAGGAAACAGAAGAGAAAGAAGACAGGGGAGTGTGAGTTATTTTGCAAAGATTTCCTTTTTTGTTGCTGTTGTATTCTTCTTTTTTTTTTCTTTTGTTCTATCAAAACAGGCTTTCTCTGTGTAACAGCTCTGGCTGTCCTGGAACTCACTCTGTGGTCTCTAACTCACAGAGATCTGCCTGCCTCTGCCTCCTGAGTAAGGAGATTAAAGGTGTACACCACCATCACCCAGCTCTAAAAATTTCTTGAAAATGTAAAAATAAATAAATTAGTTAAAAGACTGGGGAGATAGCACTGTCAGTAAAGTAGCTGCTGGGCAATCATCACGACATGAGTTCATATCCCCAGCACACAAGTAGCCAAATTGAAGAACTCTAGGTTCAGTGAGCAACCCTGTTTCTGAAAATAAGGTGGGGACTGAAGAAGACAACCAACTTCTATCTCTGGCCTCTCTATATATAAATACACATGTGCATATATTCACACATACACACACACAAGACCGTTATTATGAATGTGTAAATATACAGAGAGAAGTAATTACTTGGAAAATTGAACAGCCATATCAGCAGAATGCTCCATAGCTTTACAATGGATTTGTCAAATTAAAGGATATTCACAAAACTTTCGATGGAGAGGTGCATATGTTTGCATATGGGAAGACAGAGAGAGAAATGCATGGACTGGGTTTCATGCTTATCCATTCTCTGCCATTGTTTTAGGGTTGAGTTTGGCTTCATTTCTTTACTTTGGCTAATCTTCCTCCCTCAAATGTGCCTCACTTGCATAATAGCTCATGTTTTTAAGTAAATGGAAACAGCTACTCCCTGCTTGCTATCTGGCATAAGTGCTAAGCCTCAGGAATTTGTAACATCCACTTGCCTGGGAGATTGTGCCCAGGGGACCAAACTCATGGTAAGGCATGCAGCTGTCTCTCCTACCCCCACCTAGCCCTACAAATAAATTACAAGTTGAGGATTTCTTAGCCTGGTTGAGTAATCAATGACACAAGGGTGACAAGACATGACTCAAAAATACAGAGAAAGTAGCGTCATTGTACATGAGCCAGGAAGTTGCCTCAGTCCTCTCGCTTGGAGTTTCAGGCATGCAGGGGACAGTCAGGAGTCATGGCTTCTTGCCTTATGCTCCCTTTCTGGGTATGAGGCAGGGGTATTCAGGAAGGCAGTGGTTTGTGGGGAGGCCTAATGACTGCAATAAGGCACAGCCACAGTCAGCAGTCACATAGACTGGCCAAAGTTTGGTAGTCAAAACAAAGAGCAGCAGCAAGGGACACCGCATGGGGAGGAGGATGCTGGGATTCAGAGTTTCTGAAGCTGTGAGGTCTGCTGTACTTCTCTTCCTGTCACCTGCCACCCTGAGTAAAGTGACACATGAAAAGCAACCAAAGAGGGATTTCAATTTAACTGTCCATTGCGTTTGTTCATTTTCTTAGCCACCTAGTTAGCTGATGCTTTCTGGGTCTTCTTTCAAATGTTCCCAGAGGCATGAGCCTGTCTTAGACAGCTGTATCTGTTTTTACAAAATAGGTTTTCCTTATTCTTAGAAGTGTGACCCTCACAGCTGAGCATGTATACAAATCACTGAGTTTGGGGTGGGCCAAGGAATTTGCAATTCAGAGAACTGTTTTAATATAAATAGGCATTCCATCCAGAACCACACACTGAAACTACTGATTTCCAAATACCAGTTTAACACTGGCTATTTTCCTCTACTTCCTCTCCATTCTCAAACCCTTTAGGAAAAAGGCAGAGTACCAAAAAATAAAGCAATACACACACCAGCACCATCACCCTCACACCTAGCTTTAATATCAGGACACAGGGCAGGCCCTCCGGTTCTACGTTCATTCTTCTGAACATGTCGGTATGTCACCTCTTATGTCTTCTTAGACTCCTCTCTTAACAACGGATGAAAAAGATATGCAGTTATGGCCCAAAGAGGACATTTCCTCTTCTGAGGTCCCAGCACACAGGATCTGTAAGCAGAGCTGACTGGTCAGCAGGCCTGTGCTACCTCCCTCACACTGAGGTTGGGTGAATGTGGGGGAGCTAGTGCCTGTATAATAACGTGTACCAACTTCCAGCTAACAGCTCCTTATTTCCACACTGTGACTTCTAAAGGTTCCCATGAGGATGATGGCAATGG
Organism: Cricetulus griseus; assembly: GCF_003668045.3. Taxonomy (NCBI): domain Eukaryota; kingdom Metazoa; phylum Chordata; class Mammalia; order Rodentia; family Cricetidae; genus Cricetulus; species Cricetulus griseus. Next base: position 30,505,788 of record NC_048599.1, on the reverse strand, counting down.
GTTAGAAGGCTGAGATCTTGTGGTGTAAGCCTATGGTTCAGCCACAGAGATCTCACAATAGCTAGAGCCTCTCAGCCTCCCGGGTATTTGGTGTGTGTGCTCCCAGCCCAAATCTGTTCACATAAGCCCACGCACTGCCACGTTCTCTTACTGTGATGGTACAGCAGTCCATGGGGAGGGACAATCTGGAAGACAAGCCGTGTGTTTTCAGGAGTCCCTCTCTGACAGGCTCCCATCCTCTGTGAGCCAACTCTTTCTTTTTTAAAAAATGATTTTGTTTCTGAGTGATTCTTTGTGGAGTTCACATCATGCATTCCGATCCCACTTAACTCCCTGTCCCCTCAAATGCACTCTCTGTCCTTGCAACCTCCCCACCCCAAACAAAACCAAATTTAAAAGAAAGACCAAAACCCAAACAAAACAAGGGGGGAAAAAAAAGAAGAAGAATCTTGCCATGGAAGCTATAGTGTGGCTCAGTGAATCACATAGTGTACCCGTTAGTCTGTTCATCTTCTAAGTGTTCATTGCCAGGAGTCGTTGTTCCGGCTGGAGGTCTCTGGATTCTGATACGCCACTGATAATGGGCTTTCACTGGGGCTCCTCTTGGATATCCTGGTTGCCCTGTGTCATAGAGATCCTGCTACTTTGGAACTGTAGGTTCATCCCCTTTACAAGCTCCAGCAGTTCATAGATGAGGTGGATATTGGGGTGGGGCCAACTCTTAGCCCTGGTTCTGGGCCTGGATGGTAACTGGGTTGGCCAGCCTGCCAGCTTTCCCTCATAGTCACTACCCAGCTGAGCTCTCCAGCACTGCCTTGGCTAGCTCACCCAAAGCAGCCTGCAGCAAGGAGTGAGGCTGCTTCTTCTGATCTCAGACCTTCAGATCCAGGTCACCCACACTCACACCACCAGGGTCAGCTTTACGGTTTTGCCTAGGCAAGGTGCAGGGCCTTCTCTCCCGATTGCTGTAGGGGCATAGGTGTAGTAGGGAGGGTCAGCTCTCCTGCTTTCATGCCCTCAGGGACGGCTCACCCTGACAATAGGGTCACCTCTAGTGTGCTGCTCGGACTGGGTGCAGATCCTGCTATCTTGTGTGCTGCAAGCCGTGATGGTCAGGACTAGCTCCCCCAATCCAGTGACCCTGGAGCCAGCTCTTTTACCTGCTGTAGGTGGTAATGGGTGAGGCATCTTTCTTTCAACCATGCTACCACATGGCAGATGAGGAGGAGTGGGGTCACCTCTCCTGCTCTCAGGTCCTCAGTGTCTCAACCACAGGGTCAGTTCTAGTATGCTGCCCTGGTGAGGTGCACACCTATGGTGAGGGGTAAAGCCATCTCTTCAAAGTACAAGGGTAGGGGGGCAGCTCTCCCTTGAGGGATAGAGCAGTATCCAGCAAGGGTCAGGGCCAGCAAAGGCCGGGACTGGATCAACACAGCCTGGTCATTGGAACCATGCTATAAGCCAACTCTTCATGGGAGAACATCATCTAGAACCGAGTCCCCAAGTGACAGACTCTCTAGAATAGGACTTGTCTCCTACACTTGCTGTGGACCCAAAACCCAGCTCTGTTCAAGGTCCAGGTCATGTATTCTCCACAGCAACCGAGAGAGGCAAGCCTCACCCCCCTTCTTAGGGTACATGTATCTAAGCTTGACTCTATAGGGAAGCATTGCTGGTGCCCACATGATTCATTTCTATCACTTTGTGTCAGGTAAAAATCTGTGTATCTAGCCTCACCACTGTAACCCTATGTAGTTGTCTAGAATATCAGATTTTCATGCAGAATTCACAGCATATTGTCCTGCCCACTGAAGCACCTCTTTGCAGTTTTAATTTCTCAGAGAGTGGACTTTTTCCACAGCTGGTCTTCTACATTTGATACATCTTATAATTAGTAGGAATACTATTTTAAAGCTAGGCAATCAGAGGGGAGAGGTGGAAAGGAGAAACCTGAGTAGCTGATATTGATCTAGAGAATAAAGATAGGCAGGTGCCAGATTACTCTGCAGACCTCCTATAGCAGGCCTCACTTTGCCACCACAACCAACAGCCAAGTCTCTGCCACTGTCTCAGAGGGAACAGAGGCTACCCTGAAGCTCTGACCTTCCTGATCAGAGGAAAAAGGCAGTGTTGTCCATAAGAAAAGTCCGCCCAACATGTGCTCTCTCTGTCTCTCTCTGTCACTGTCTCTCTGTCTCTGTCTCTGTCTCTCTCTTTTACTCTCTCTCTCTCTCTCTCTCTCTCTCTCTCTCTCTCTCTCACACACACACACACACACACACACACACACACACACACACACACATACACAGGATCACAAAAATTGCTTTGCCTTCTTTAGCAACCACTGGGAATTGTAGAAAAGTGACCCCCCCACCTCCTTCTTAAGCACTGGACATGGGAATGGACTAGTTCTTGTTGCTAGGAAGTGACTAAGAGGATTGACTGGACAGAGGAGAATGCCAAACATGGAGGACTCTACCTGTTACCCCTGTCACACACAGAGCATTACCTTCACCTCTGTTTCTGCTGGAATCCTCATGACCACAATTCCCCCTGGTGTCAGTGATCTTGGAGAATGAGATCACATTCCCACTGCAATGCATATATAAGCTACCACCATGATACTTCCTGCATAGACCTTGTTGGCCTGGTCTCTCCTTCTATTGACCTGGTGACTAAGCCCATATCACCTAGGTTGTGCAGGCAGTTTATTTAATCACAGGTCCCAAGACTGAGATTGAGTGTGGCCCAAGGCTCATCAGACCATTTATTGATAGATGTCTTGGTTACTTCTACTGCAAAGTAAGCCAACCCAAAACTTCACTGTTTTAAGCAGCAATCAATTATCACTTCTCAGAGTTAGCTGTGTAGCAATACTGGATGTGGCATGCCATTCAGAGCTCACCTGGAATTTCTACAAGGCTGGCTCACAAAGCCAGAGCCATGAGGATAGCTTCAAGGCTGAGCTTGTGTTGTCTCAAGGTCTTCCTCTCCATGTGGCCACTCCTGAGCTGTTTTATTTTTCCCAGACCTTAACAGTCACAGAGCACAAATACCATGGGCCCTTCTAAAGGCTTAGACTCAGTATCTTCTGCCATACTGATCTCTGATCATTTTCTTTTCTTCCGTTTATTTTTTGGTGTTTTGACACAGGCCCTCTCTATGTGCTTCAGCCTCATGTATGCTGGGATTACAGGTGAGCAATACCACATCCTGACCCTGCGTATCTTTGAGTATTTCTTGGCAGCACTAATCCAAAACCATAGCTCACTCTGCACTGAACATGGCAGCAGTGTGGGAAGAGGGAAGCAAACAATGTTGCCACAAGCCTGTTTGCTCTGAGGGAAAATGAAAAATTAGAAGAAGACCAGTTCTCATCCTGACTGCTAAACAATTCCATTACAGCTTTATTGTAATCCTAAAGACCATGGCAAGGCTTACATATGTAGAAAACCTCTTATTATGAACCAAACACCACCCTTATAAGCAGCACTTTCATCAAAAGGACACTGTTTTCCCTCTACAGTCATTATGCACGTCACCTTTTGTCATATGTGTGTCACTCTTTGAGATATATCTTACATCCTAGTGGGGCATAGGGAACACCACTGCAATAAGCCCAGTGACTGTGGTATGTGATCGGAAGCCACTTAGCCAAGACCAACAAAAATAGCATGTCTGAATCAGAAGCAGTGGCCCCTGCGTCATGGGCATCACCTGGTCCCATGGAGTAATGAGTGATTCCAGCCCCTCTCCCCAAGCACAGATGATGACTAAAGGCTTTAGAGTTTCATTTGGAGGGACATGTCTTGGCTAATACACATTAATCATGTCCCTCTTAAGTAATGCTTAAGCCATTTTATGGGTTTTTATCATGAACAAAATTTAAGCATTTAGGGCATAAGCCATATTCAGTGAATATTAAACTATTATTTTAGAAAAAAAGAAAAAGAAACACGGGTGTGGTGTGCTTGTAACTTAACTCACAGCCTTGGAGCAGTCTGGAATGCCCTTTGGAAGTTAATATGGAAAAAAGATACAATCTGCTCAGGGGTGAGAGACCTCATCAGATCCACCATAAATTCCAGAATATTCCTCTAAGTATATCTATGAGATAGAATCTCAACTTCAAACTAACAGAAGAAAAACCATGGGTTATGTATTAGCCAGGGTTCTCCAGAGGAATAGAATTGATAGAATGAATGTGTGTGTGTGTGTGGGGATATTAGAATAGCTTACAGGCTATGATCCAGCTAGTGCAACAATGGCTATCTAGGAACATAAGGCCCACAAATCCAGCAGTGTTCATTCCACAAAGTTGGATAACTCAGCTGGTCTTCAGTATATGCCAGAATCCCAAAGAAATAAGTTCTACTGCCAGTGAAGGAATGGACTTGTTAGCAAGAGCAAGAACAAGCCAAGAACAAGCTTTCTTCTTCCATGTCCTTTATATAGGCTGCCAGCAGACGGTGTGACCCAGATTCAAGGTGTGTCTTCCACCTCAAAAGATCCATATTAAAAGTGGGTCTTCCCACTTCAAATGATTTAATTTAAAAAGTCCTCATTGGTGTGTGTACCCAACCACTTGACTTTTCATTAATTCCAGATGTAGTCAGGTTGACCATGAAGAACAGCCATCACAAGCTGTCAGCTGCACTGCTTCTCCTAGTGGTGCCACAGTTTTCATTTGCCAGTAAATGGAAAGGCATCTTCTGTGCTAGCCTTAAAGGTCACAGGAGCATGAGAGTCCTACAAGAACAAATATGGTTAACCTAAGGAATCTCAAGCATCTTTTCTTCCTTCCGGTGGAGGGAATAGCCACCCAGCTTACTGTAGCAGGCCTCTTCCTATTGTGACAACTGAGGCCAGAGTGGAACCCTCCCTTCTTTTTCACACTATTAAGAGAACAAACAGTGTGTGTGTGGCGGGGGGAGGGGTTGAACCTCTGCCAATGGGTCCTGTTGACACAAGCCACCGAAACTCTGGACCAGGTGGCTTTCCTCCCAGTCTTCCTTCACCTTTGCCATGTCAGTCTCCATCAGCAACAGGTTCCACAGAGGGAAGGCATTTGGCTTGCACAGAACAGAGAGGAGGCTGACAGAGATCAGCCAGGAGTTCCTCTGTGATCAGGAGTACAGCCATGAAGAGAACCTGCTGGAAAAGCTCACAGCTTTCAAAGAGTTTGGAATTTGACCTGAACAATGAAGGCAAGATTGATCTGATGTCTTTAAATAGGATAATGGAGAGGCTGGGGAGGTCCTTAAGACCCACCTGGAGATGAAGAAGCTGATCTCAGAGGTGACAGGTATTGTCATTGACACCATCTTGTACAGAGACTTTGTAAATATGATGCTGGGTCAACGGTTGGCTGTCCTAAAGCTGGGCATGATGTTTGAAGGGAAAGCCAGCGAGAGCAGCCTAAAACCAGCTGGCCCTGCTCTAGGGAGAGACATTGGCAGCCTGCCCTGAGGACTCACCTGGACCTTCCAAGCTGCCATTCCAGCCCCTGTCTCCATTCTGTGCTCTCTGCTTTCTGTCTTCTGTGTTTTGTTCTAGTGGACTCATTTCTTTTTCATCTCCATTTCTTTATGGAAGCACATGTTACTTGTCTTAATGAGACTGAGGAATCCTGAGCCTCAGGGTCCCTCCTCTCTGCTTCCTGCTGCCCTGTCCTCCCTATACAGAAGGGCTGACATTAAACAAAGAACAGGAGAGGGCATGGAGGCGGCAAACCCAAGTTCCCGTGTTTGAAGAGGGTCCTGTCCATCAGTTCACCTTTCTAGGTTTCTAAGCTAAGTTCAGACTTCAGGGTTGAGCCTACTGGGCCCTCCCCTCCTGCTGTCAGAAGAGTCTAAGCAGGTACAAAGTTCCAGGGTGCCTAGGACAGCTTCATGCTTCCCATGTTCCTGCATTTTCTAGCAGCAGCCACTCAATGTCTCACAGACACCATTGATTCCCCTTAGTTCTGGCAGATCTGCATCCTTAATGACATGACACAAGGTAGGGAGGAATGAACAACTGTCCGAGTCCCTCAAAGGAACCAGAAGGAACTTCTGGCTTAATTCTCTGTTTTTAATTAATTAATTTAGTTATTTATTCAGTTTAATTTCATTTTACATTCCGACCACAGTTCTCCCTCCTCCTTCACCCCCCTCCCCCGGTCCACCACTATCCACTCCTCCCAACTGTGTAAAGGCTCCCATGAGGAGTCAACAAAGTCTGGCACATTAAGTAGGAGCAGGACCAAGCCCCTCCCCACTGCATTAAGGCTGAGCATGGCATCCCACCCTAAGGAAAGTGTTCCAATAAGCTAGCTCATGTTCCTGGTCCTACTGCCAGGGACCCCTCAGGTAGCCCAAGCTTCACAACTGTGTCCCACATAAAGAGGGCCTAGTTTGGTTCCGTAGAGTCTCCACAGTTGTCAGTCTAGGGTTCATGAGTTTTCATGAGCTTGGTTCAGCTATATTTGTAGATTTCTCCATCATGATCTTGACCTCCCTTCTTCATAAATTCCCTTTTCTCCCTCTTTAACTGGATTTCTGGAACTCAGTCTGGTACTTGGTTGTAAATCTCTCCATCTGTCTCCATCAATTACTGGATGAAGGTTCTATGATGATAGTTGGGGTATTCACCAATCTGATGACAGGGGAAGGCCAGTTCAGGCAGATTCTCCACTATTGCTAAGAGTCTGAGCTGGATTTTTGGGAATTTCCCTGGCACCAGGTTTCTCCCTAACCCCATAGTGGCTCTCTTTATCAAGATATCTCTTTCATTGCTCTCCTACTCTGTCCCCCCCACCAACCCATTCCCTCATGTTCTCACTCCCTTCCCCTCCCTTTACCACCCCACAGTCCCCAATTTACCTAGGAGATCTCATCTAATTTCCCTTCCCAGGGGGAATCCATATATCCCTCTTAGTATCTTCCTTGATACCTGGAGCTGTGGAACTGTAATCTGATTATTTTTTACTTTACATCTAATAACCACTTATGAGTGAGTGCATACCATGTTTGTCTTTCTGAGTCTGGGTTACTTCACTCAGGATGGTTTTTTTCTAGTTCCATCCATTTGCCTACACATTTCATGATGTCATTGTTGCTTACAGCTGAGTAGTAATCCATTGTGTAAATGTTCCACATTTTCTCTATCCATTCTTCAGTTGAAGGGCATCTAGGTTGTTTCCAGATTCTGGCTATTACAAATAAAGCTGCTATGAACATTGTTAAGCAAATGTCCTTGTGGTATGACTGAGCATCCTTTGGGTGTATCTGGCTTTGTTCTCCTGTCCACTCCTTCACAGACAGCTCAGTGGGATAGTGAAGTTCTACTGTCCCTTGCTTTGGAGGTAAAGGTGAGGACAATGGTATGGGGGAGTCCCACTTTCAGGGAAGTTGCTGAGGGTGCCAGGGCAGAAAAAGAGTCAAGTGATCATGTTAAATCTCAAACCGAGAAACAGGCTATCTGTTTGCATAGTGTCCCAAATCTATCTGTTTACCTTCCTACCCAACTTGTCCTTCCCTTCACTCACTCACTCAGCCGTTATTTATAGAGTACCTAATACAATCTTTAATTCCTGAGAGAGAGACAGAGACAGGGAGACATAGAGAGAACAAACAGTCCCCACCCCAAGCCTATGTCCATGCATTCCTGTCACCTGTCAGACAGAAATGTGTAAAAGTCACCATGTTTAAAATAAGAGTCAGTCTCAAACCTTCCTTCCTGATCCAAGTTCCAACAAAGGACAAGGGAATAAATCTTACATCAGGGGACAATATTACAAGGCCAAGGTTCCAATGGCTTAATTTGTATTCTAGAATCAAGCAAAGCTTCATTCCATGAAACAGGTTATGTGGCTTGTGAGCCCAGTGGAGGAGGGAGGATTCAGAAGGGTTGAAGAGAGAAGAAACAAAAGCAGGAGCTGAGCTAGTTACTTCAAAATTGTGTTCCTTGTAACCCAGAGGTCACAGAACAGTAGGAAGTTAGCTGATTAACTGCCATCGGGTCATGTGAGTCACTTCCACAGTGTAAGGATGAAGACAGCAGAATTATCTAACCCTGATCTCTTAGAAAGCCAGACCATTTCACTGCAGGTAAGTGACCAGGAATTTGAGCATATTCGATTCTATTTTAATTTTTATCCTGCTCTGTCAGGATTCAGTGCAGAAGCCTTATCTAAAGCCTGGCCTCCTAGATTTTTTTTTTTCAGAGCTAGGAAACCAGGACCAAAAGGCAAGCACTTCGCCACTAAGTTGCTCCCTGGTCTCTTCCTGTGATGTTTGTTTAGCATCTGGAACATAAGTCAGATGGAGCTCAGGAGAGGCACCTTCACAAACAGCAGACTGGCATCTTCCAGAAGTCTTTGCAGCAGATGTTTGTTCCCTGGTGTTTCTGAAAGATAAGCATCTGAAGTCAAGGTGGGACAGTCTGGGCTCCTCTGTAGCCCCTCTCCTTGCTAGGACCTCATGATTTCTAGGACACACTTCCCTGTGTGTCTGTGTCCTCTCACTGCTTATCCAAGGTACCAGTCATGTGAGATCAGGACCTGCCCTGATAACCTCATTTGGCCGTATCTCCAGAAAGAACAGTTCTTAAAATAGGTGCTTCCTGATGTACTAGGAGTGGGTGCTTTGCCATGATAACTAGGAAAGAGGGCACAATCCTACCTATGACAGAGATCATTCCCCTCAAACCACTGGACTCCTGAGGATAGTCCCACCTTCCAAATGCAGTGGATGTTCATGGTAAAATGAAGGGCCCAACAAGAAGCAGCCAAGTGTAAAGGCAGAGTTTTTCTGTGTCTAGGCAGTAGTTCCCAAATAACCATACAGAAACTTCTCATTATGTGTTCATCTCATAGCACAGGCTTATTATTAACTATCTCTTACAACTTAAATTAATCCATTTGTATTAATCTACATTCTGCCACATGGCATTACCTCTCTTTCATCTTACCTCCTGTTTCCTCCGCATGTCTGGCTGGCGACTCTTCTCTCTCCACCCTTCTTCCCAGTGCCCTTAGTCTGGCTTTCCCACCTAACCGTATCCTGTCCAGCTATTAACCAGTCAGCTTCTTTATTTAAACCAATCACAGTGGAGTTTACAGAGCGTAAAGGAATATTCCACACAAGCATGTTAGTGCTTACTGCTGAACAGAAGAGGAAAGGGGAGAGGCACCTTCTTCCCACCACCACAGAGACTCTCAGGTGGGAATGCCTGGTGAGCTAAAGCCTAACAGGGAAAAGGAGCTGGGAATAGAGTTTAGTAGGCAAAGTGCTTTCTGTGCAATCATTAAGATCTGAGATGCCCCAGAACCCATCTACAGAAGCTAACATGGTAGTCTGTTTTTTGATCCCAGCATTATAGATACAAAAACAGGAGAGTCCCTATGACTCAGTGGCCAGCAAGCTGGGCCTAAATTGTGAGCTTCAGGTCCCATTGAAAGACCCTGTCTCAAGAAACAAGGCAGACAGTACATGAAAAACTACACCCAAGGATAACTTTTGGCTTCCACATGCATATACACATATCTGCACCCACTCACACATGAAGATGCACACGCAATTATTTATTAAAATAAAAATAGAAGAGAAAGGGGATGAGAAGGAAATGCAACAAAGAAATGTGCCCATGAAAGCCAGCCTTCCTCCTGGGTGTGTGGCTCTGATAAAGGGCTTCTAAATGCTGTAAGTCCACTAGGTCTATTGACTGCTCATGGGGAAAGGTTTGGCGTGAGAGGTCTGATCATCCATTCTTTCGCATCCAACAGAGAAACAAGTAAAAAGCCTCATTTCCACTCTCCCTCTAACTTCATAATGATAGTCAAGAACTTGTTGCTGTGACAGTAGTTCTGATTCAGTGGCAGTTCCTGCCCTTGCTCCTGGACCCTAGAGGGGGATGAGCTGGATGCTGAAGCATACTTTCCCAGAACTTGTGCCACCCATGGGAGGACCACACTTGGAGGACACTGGGTCTCAAAGGACCTGTCACTGACATTCTATGCTTACTCTTTGGTACTTTGCAGATGACACCAAGCATCATAGACAGAGTTTCTGGGACATTGTAGTCTAAGGAGCACCAGATAGAATGGAGTCATTTGGGTCATTTACCTCATCACCCTGACTCCAGCTTCCCACCTGACTGCTGTTTCCATCTGGTTAAAAATCTCAGATGAACCATCTGTCCTTTGCCAGTGGCTGAGAGCAATGGGACTAGGACATCTGAGTATTTTCAAATAGACATTGGCCTCCATTTGATTAATTAATACACAGAACTCTAAGACCAGTGCTGGACTGTTGGAACAGCTAGGGCAGACACCCTGATCCAGACAAAACTCTCAAAGATGGGCCCAAGCTGTGGCCACCACTTTCCACAGGGTTCTTGGTCCCAGCCCCCTGCAAGATGATAGAAAGACAGAAAGGGAGACTTCAAAAAGACTCATTAGTAGTCACTCCATGCAGCCACCCCTCACTCCAGAAGATCCCTGAATTTGTTCCAAGTCACCCAATACAGGACAGGATCCTATCTAACCTAAGAATACCCAGAGTCTGGTAGTCCACAAGTACCAGGACAGTGTCAGTGGGATGCCAGGGAGTGGGACAGGTGCCAGGCAGGTGAAACGGGGAGACTGGGGTAAGGACTCTTCAGCAACCAAATGGCATCCAGAGACCCTATAAATAAGACAGTGCATGGAAACTTTTTCTGCAACATACATCCCTAGCCACCTGCCACAAAGATACTCACACAGGAGGCCCTCTTGTACTAGAGTCAAGTTACCCAATTCAAAATCCCTGCAGGAAGTTTCTCAGCCTCCTGCAGGCTTCAGTTCAGAAACCATGAACTCAAGAATTTCTTAAAGCAATGTTTGCTTATAGCATGTGATCTCATGGATAATATTTCTAGTTAAAGAGAAAACTGTGAATAGCTGTCCTTTCCCTGGAACCCGGATGCCAGGCACAGTGAGGGATGAACTGTAACTGTCCTGGCCTGATCTCTTAACACACAACTGAAGACATCCATGTAACCACACATTATACCTTTCCCCCTGGCTACCATTTCAGATGTGCAGTACATACTTGCTTCTTTCTGTGGAGCTGATCTTGTAGCTACATCTTCTTTTGATGTAGGGAATGTATTTTTAATTTTCATCTCCCCCTCTCCCTCTTGATGATTTTTTTTAATAGGAGGGTGGTACTACATTGAAAGAATTTTTAAGTCTGTTTTACAGGGCTGTGTGTGTGTGTGTGTGTGTGTGTGTGTGTGTGTGTGTGTGTGTATGGCTCAGTAGCAGAGCACATGCCCAACACATGTACTTCTCTGGGTTTGATCCAAGAGTTGATTCATACACATTGTTTAGTTTTTCCTAAATTTTGGAATATTTCCCAGTGTTATTTGTCTCACCCAGAGGGTGAGTGGCACTCACTATGGGCACTGGTTAGTGTCGCTCACTGAGTTCCACTTTTCTGGAGATTGCCAACTCACTTGAAACCCTGTGTGCTGAGAGCTGAGCAGGCTGTGAATCAGAGCCACTGGCCACCCAGGGACAGTGAGGATCCTCTTGCTCTAACATGTGTCTGGATGAGGCAGCAAGGGTATCCTGGTTCATCCGAAAGGGGATGCTCAGAAACACTGTATTTCTTCCTGATTCCATTTTAGGACAAACTGTCGCAACCTGTCACTCTCAGGAAGCACTGAGTGTAGCCTGAGTGTGCCAGGACAAGGGACCTTCTGTCCTGTACTGCCATATACCATGTGACAGCAGTAATGGTGCTTAGTGGAGTAGATAATCCATAAATATAGTCACTTCCTCCCCCAAAAATATTAACTAAAAATTCCAGGAACAAACAGCACATCTGTTTTAAATAGCATTGCTGTGATTATCCTACCTCATTAGCTAATATGAACCTCATATTGTGGCTGATTCATAAGGAAAATGTTTATAGATATGGATATAGAGGGGAAATATCATATTCCTGGGATTTGGTGCTACCCATGGTTTCAAATACTTCGCCAAGGCCTTGGGACGTCCCCCAACAGATGGTAGGGCTATATTTGCCAAATTACTATGTGATTTTAGACAAGTCACTTGACTTCTCTCAACCCTCATTTCAACAAAATGGAGGCTAAGTTTAGGGTCTCTGCTGCATTACCCAAGGGAATTAAAAGTGACTCACAGAAGATGCTTTGCCACATGCACAGTATTTAAAGGGGCACGGGATTGTCATCTTTGTTACTCATACTCAAAAGCTGGCAACCAGTGCCCAGGAAAGTTTCCTCTGCCCCTGGGAGAGGAACCACATCTTCCCTGACCCCAGGGCTCCTTACTATTGTAGCAACACCTCTTTACTCAGGAGGGAAGGCAGCTGTGAGGGTGGAGCAGCCCAGGAGGTGGAGTGAGATTCCTGGAAGGAATTCCTGCCCTGTCTCTACACTCCAGTCCAGAGGGCAGTGAGGGAAAGGTCAGCTACCACACTGGGCCTTCCACACACCATTCTGGGGACCATTGTGTTTCTGCATGACATAACCAATGGAGGATCTAGCTAGTAGTCCTCCCTAATGGAGGAACCTCCTCAGCCATTGAGCTGGAACCCTGTTCCAGTCCCTCTTCAGCTCTGTCTCCCTTGGGAAGAATTCCCACTTTGCACTGGTGCTGACAATTTGGAAGAACATAGAAACAATAATCAAAAACTAGTGACACATACATTACACAAGTACCCAATACTGTCCTTTGACAATATTTGTGTTCTAATAAAGACTCACAACCTTAAAAAAAGAAATCACATTTCCTTTGTCTCTAGTGTTTCACTCCGGTATTAGAGGCAGGGAGCGGTTAAGGTGTGTTTCTCACTATGACAGGATTTTCATGTGGGATGTTTTACTATTCCAGGCTTTGCCTGGAGTGCCATGTCAGCAATCATGATTTCTGAAGGCTGATTTGAAGGCTGCCCCACCCCACAGGGCTGGATCTTTGAACAGTAAGCATCAGAGAGAGTGTCTGGGTAAGGGCACCCATCTTTCATCCTTACCATGCACTGGCTTTAGTCTGAAATCAAAGTCTGAGGGCAAGGACAAAGGAAGGGGCTTAGTGTGACATTTCCCTTCCCTAGATTGAAGTCATTAGCGACAGGGAAACAGGAAGGGGGCAACGCCTTGTTTGGAGAAAGGAAATGCAGAGGAAGTATGGACAGGGTGGAGGGAACATTAGCTCCCTGAAGGGGATTGCTCAGAAGGTCATAGCTCAGGGGAGTCTGGAGGTGGGGTAGGCAGCCAGTCCTGACTGGGGACAGAAAAGGGATAGCCACTCCCAGAATTGTACTGTAAGGACAATTTACAGGAGACAGTGTTGGCCTTTCCACTGAACAAAAAATGCAAGCCTAGGATTTCCACACATCTTGGTCCCAGGTTTTCCATCCAGGCTCAGCTCGCAATGGCTGGAGGCAGCTCTCTCCACAAATCCCAGGGAGTCTGGCAAACCTAATGAACATTAGGGTGTGTAGAATCCTAGGAGGCCCTGGTCCCCCCTTGTCAGCAGTATTGACTTAATAGGACTAGATGTACTGGGGCCTGCCTTGAACAGGTGGCAGAGCTTCTCTTGCTACCACTTCTTTCTGCAGCAGGGCTCACTGAGGAATTTCCAGCAGGGAAAAGAGTTTTCCCTTAGTCTGAACATGACATCTTTGCCAACATAGAGAAAATGTATAATGTCTTTGCCAACACAGAGAAAAGAAATAGAGTAAAACTGAACTTGAATCAGCCTGTGAAATAGACAAGAGGGCTGCTACCTGGATGCATGCTGCATGTACGCATTTGCATGGTGTGATGGATACTCACAGCTGTTCTCTTCAAAGTGTGTGTGTGTGTGTGTGTGTGTGTGTGTGTGTGTGTGTGTGTGTGTGTGTGTGTGTGTTAGAAATCAAACAAAGGGCACTGGCAGCCCCGCTGAGATCTGATCCCATACTTTGCATGGATGTGAACTACCCACATAAAAACGGGAGCTTCCCGTGGCCCAGCACAGAGAGTCAGTCACAGAAGTTCAATCCCAACACACAAGCCTGAAAGGCTAATTGCAGTTTTCATTCCCATGCCTGTGACTAGGCTGGATTCCAAACCACAGCGACACTGTACTAAGAGTCCCCTGACATTATTTTCCTGTCCTTTAACTCTTCAGTTTCTCACTTAAGGTGACAAAAACTCCTACTTAACCTTGTCTGGGTCACATGGTCAATTTACAGACTGGAAACTGCTTTATTGTGTGTGACATGGACTCTTTCAAACACAGGTCAGTGGGTAAAACTGATTATTGGGCAAATTGGCTTATCTGAGTTTTAGCCCCAGGACCCATGTGAAGGTAAAAGGAAAGAATAAACTCCACAAAGTTGTCCTCAGATACACCATACACACACACACACACACACACACACACACAATAATAATAATAATAATAATAATAATAATAATATAATAGATAACTAAATAATCAAAACCAAAAAAAGGATTCATAGAGCTGATCCAAGAGACAGGACTCTTCTTCCAATCCTGCTTTTTGCCCACACAGTCTTTTCTTTACCCTCTCAATGGATTCTGCATTCCTGTCCTAAGTATCCACAGGAGCAAACAAGGAATGAGGCTGAGCTGTGATGTTCAATGCTCTGTGCAGGACATTAGGTGAGGCCACAAAGAGCAGGACGAGAAATCTGGGGAACTTGTTTTTCATGTGAGTTAAGCTGTTATAGAACTTCCTCTTTCAAGTAGTGTAAACTTCTGCAAAGTAAAGTCCATGGTGATGTACTCAGGCAAGGGCAATACAACTCACAGCCAGACCCTGCACACAAAGACCCCTATTCTTTTGGGATGAGTGCTGCCTTCTGGGCCATCTCTGAGATTCTGCTGAGCTAAAAATCTTCATGTTTCTCCCAGACCTCAGGTTACTCCAGAAAAGGCTTTGCTACTTGTCAACTTTTTCAAAGCCTCTGCAGTCTTCATGCTGCCTGTGCTGGTACTATGATGCTCTGTGGCTGCAAACTCCTTGCCATCACTTCATGAACTGAAACTTCCATTCTGTGCAAACCGTAAGGGAGCCACAAAGAAAGTGCTCCAAGTATGACTAAGCAGTTTCAGCATGCTTGAGCAATGCCAGCATGTGAGTGTGGGTACAAAAACCTAACATGCATGTCACTGCGTTCTAATCCTCAGAGGGAGATGGCAGCACTCAACTGTCTTGGCTCCCTCCCTAATGGAACTCACATGGGTATCGCCCCTAATAAAATCTGTGCACTTGTGATCTCCACCTTGGAGATTTATTTGCATTGGTCAGCTTTCTGTTATTATAACAAATACCTCAGGGATTCATTGTAATAATAGAAAAGGCTTATTTGTCTCTGCTTGGGACAAATGATTACTTGGTGCCATTGCCTTGGGGAAGAAGAATATGGATGGGAAGAACAAAGGCATTCTCATCATGGTAGAAAATGAAAGAGAAAAAAAAAGGGGGGGAGTGGGGCCACACAATCTCCTTCAATGTTACGCCTCCTGTATCCAGAAGAGCTGTCACAAGGCTCCATTTCCTAAATGTTCCGTCACCTTCCAGAAGCACCGTTGTGAGACCAGGCCTTTGGAGTAACTCCAGATCCACACTACAACATGTTATTCTGGGTTCCCTCCACTGGGATGGCACCCAGTGTCCATTAAGTACAATGTTGAGTAATTCTGTAAGCCATGGGACAGAATTCATGTGCCCTGTAGACATGGAATCCCTATCCTTAAGGAATTCATCCTTGGTCTGCTGCAAGCAGAGTAACACACAGCATTGATGAAATTATATATAGTTCAAAGAGGACCTCCAGTGTGGGGTTCAGGCATGAGTCACAACACAGCAGTGGTAGTTCTATAGTTTAGACCTCCAATGTAGATATAAATGAGGCCAAGATTTCTCAGAGCCAAAGGAATAAAGAACTCAGATGCATCCACCTGGCAGTTAAGACCTGGCTTTTCATATTCAGGGGTGGGAGTCCCTAGGAGCAGCACCTCAGCCCCTAGTATCGCCTGTATGGATCACATTTGTTATCTAAAAGAAGTCCAGTATCGCTATGCAGAGGTATGCTCACCACCTGGCAGTGCTCTGCATCCCAGATGGGCCTTAAGATCTGGAATCCCACAGAATCACCTGACCAGGACTCATGTAGGCTCACAGAGATCAGGGAGTCTGTAGGGGTCTGACCTCAGTTCTATGCATATATGTAATGGCTGAGTAGCTTGATGGTCTTGTGGGATTCCTGATAGTGGGAGTGGAGCCTGTCCCTGACTCTTTTGCCTACTTGTGGGACCCTTTTCCTCCTACTGGGTTACCTCATCCAGCCTTGATGTGGTGGTCTGTGCCTAGTCTTATTGTAGCTTGTTATGCTGTGTTTGGTTGATATCCCTGGGAGGCCTGCTCTTTTCTGGGGGGGGGGTGAATCTGGAGGAGAGGGGAGGTAGGGGGTAGAGACTAAGGGAGGGAAGGGAGGAGAAACTGGTCAAGATATAATATATGAGAGAAAAATTTAAGAGGGAAGGAGAGAGAGAGAGACAGAGAGAGAGAGACAGAGAGAGAGAGAGATCTAGAATCCCCAATGTTGAGTACCCAAGGTGTCACAAAGCAAAAGTGGAGTAACTTGGGGGCTGCTATCTGTCTGTCAAGACATGGACAGTGACCTACTGTCTGTCTATCATAGACATGGACAGTAGAAGAATTAGGGGAGGAGCTTTGAGCCTCAGGGTGTGGCTGCTATTATCCTTCTTTAGCCATCAAGATGGACCCTAGCTTGGACAGGACCTGGATTTATGGTAGACACAGCTGCAGAGAAGGATGTGGGAGGAACCTGCCTGGGGGATACCTCCATTTTCACCTAGCCCTCTTTGGAAGGAAGACATAATCTGTAGTCTTAGTTCCTACCTTCACCAGCCTGGAGAGATCTGGGCAGCAAAGAAGCCAACCATGCCCTCTACTGGCAGAGCCTTGCTCAAACCTGAAAGCCAGTCTGTAAGAATTCTGCACATTTTCTCCCTCCAGGGCTTGATATCTTAATGCCCGTCCTCTTGAGGAATAGAAAGAGTTGTCTGAGAGATAGGAGGCAGCCCTGTTTGCAGTTCAGCAGTCAGCTGGTGCAGGCAGGAATTCTGCATTTGGGCCATAGAAGGGTAGGCTGTGAGTGCCTGGCACACAGTGGCCAAGCTTGTGTAGTACCATTCATTTCCTGTACAGCAAGCCCACACACTGCACAGGAACCCAGAACAACATATGGACTCCTTAATGTTGAGATTACCTTTGTGTCCATTCATAAGCCTCTAAGGAAAAGCCACTTGGATTTTTCGGCCATAACTGACCTTTCTCTAGAACAGTATTGCCCAGCCAGAGCCTTACTATGTCCATCTAATTAGGCTGACAAATGTATTTGGTGGTCTTAAAGAGAGAGATCCAGCCTTCCAGGACAGTGACAGGGTTGCAAGAGAAGACATTTAACATTTAAAGGGAGCCCCAAAAACATTGTTGTAAAAGCTGCCACAGGTTTGCCTCTCTTCTGAGGTCAGGCATGAAGTAGCCCACGGGATGGCAGAGACAGACAGAATTAAGATAAAGCACATCGGAAGACCAGCCCCCTCCCCAACAAAAAAGAAAAAACAAACATCTGGACACCAGGGACCAGATAGACCAAGGGATGGCCAGGTACAGGACCCAGTACCTGAGCCCATTGTCCCCCCCCCCCTTTCTTTTATTAGAAACAAGCTTCTTTTACACTTCAATCCCAAATCCCTCTCCCTCCCTTCCTCCCCTGCCCCCTCCATCCCAACCTCCTTCGGGCTCCCCATGTAGGGTGAGGCCTTCCATGGGAGACCTTCAAAGTCTGTCACATCATTTGGAGCAGGGCCTAGACCCTCCCCTGTGTGTCTAGGCTGAGAGAGTACCCCTCTATGTGGAATGGGCTCCCAAAGTCCATTCATACACAAGGGATTAAATACTGATCCACTACCAGAGACCCCATAGATTGCCCAGACCTCCAAACTGACATCCACACTCAGGGGGTTTGGAACAGTCCTATGCTGGTTTCCCAGCTATCAGTCTAGGGTCCATGAGCAACACCTTGTTCAGGTCAGCTGTTTCCATGGGTTTCTCCAGTCTGGTCCTGACCCCTTTGCTCATCACTCTTCCCTCTCTGCCACTGGATTCCTGGAGTTCTGCTTGGTGTTCAGCTGTGGATCTCTGCTTCTGCTTCCATCAGCTGCTGGATGAAGGCTCTAGGATGGCATATAAGGAAGTCATCAATCTCAATATCGAAGAAGGTCATTTAAGGTAGCCTCTCAACCTCTGCTTAGATTGTTAGTTGGGGTCAAATTTGTAGATCTCTGGACATTTCTCTAGTGCCAGAATTGTCTTTATACCTATAATGGCTCCCTTTATTGTGGTATCTCTTTTCTTGCTCTCCTCAATTCTTCCCCTGACTAAATCTTCCTGCTCTCTCATGTCCTCCTCTCTCCTCCTCTTCTCCCCATTTCTTTCTTCTAGCTCCCTCCCCCCTTCCCCCTAGAGCCCATTCTTGATACAACAACTGAGGTAACATTGCTAGACCCCTATAGACCATATGTCTTTGCAAAGATTTCTCTTCCTCCTATGTAGAGATAGTGTAAGAAGGTCACATAGGACTGGCGACAGAGAGCAGGAAAAGCAAAGAGGAAACCCCACTCAAGTCTAGGGAAAGGCAGGTAGAAGTAATGAGAACAAGGCCTAAGAAACTGTGTCTTAGAAATGATGCATTGGTGGCAACTGTCACTTTTCATGGCAAAGCCAGCATCTTGGCTTCATCTATATACCACATCACCTGGAAAGCTTTGTAAATGACCTGGCTTCTAATGTCTAGCCACCTGCCTTTAACCCAGATTCTCCTGATGTAACTGAGGCTTGAGAGCTATGGCCTCTTCAAAGCTCTTCTGACGTGGCCTGGATGGCACCTTCAGCCTGAGAGGTCCCCTTCATGGACAGTCTGGCTACAGGTGTATGGGTCTTCATGGCCAAAACAAAACAAAGGCTAAGCTGGGGTCCTCAGAACTGCAGATAATTTATTGTCTCCTTGCTTCTTCTCTGGCTCACACCAGGCTAAGGAAGGGGAAGAAGAATCCCAAACCAGCCCCTTCCAACATCCATACCAGGGAAATGGCCTGGGCCTTGTCATACCATAGGACATGGTGAGGCAGGAGCCGATGGTGGTCTGTTACCGGTGAAGGGTGCATTTACCTTACAGAAACACATCCTGGGCTAAGATCATTTTGACATGGGAGAGAGGACCACCTCTCTGCTAGTAGGAATTACAGGCTGCACACAGGCAGTGCTAGGAGCAGAACCCTGGTTTCCAGTGTTTTCTGCCTCTGCCAGCTGTATTCATTTGGGATGTTTTCCAGGAGAAATGGCCTTCATTCACTGTGAGAAAGTGCACACACATTCCTCAGATATCTGATGAACAAATATTATTTTGTGATCCATCCTGCCAGCCACATTGTGTGAATGTGGTTTGGTTTCCCCTCTTCTAGAAGGAGGATGGCGTAGCTGGGTTGCCATCTGTTCCCTCTTTTGCTCCTCTCTGCTTATTGCCTTTCCTCTTCCCTTTTGTACTTCTGTCTTTGGGCTCTGTATCTCTCTCCACTGAAATGTTAGCCTCAATAAGGAACTAAGTTGTTTTTCAGCAGGTGTCAAAGGGGAGGAGATTAGAGCAGGGAAGGGGAAAGAAGAGGAAGATAGACAAATTTAAATTCAAACTGACCTTTACCAAAAAGGAAAAATTCCTTCTAGAGTGGTGACTGGGTTTATCCCACCAGGAGGATGGGAATAATGCTCCTGGTGGGGCATTCCCCTACCTCCTACTGTTCTTATTCTTGGTGATCACAGCCTGTGCCTAATTTCAGGTTCAGCCACCCATTTCAATATACCAATTAAAACAGCCAAATTAATAGCAGAAAGCAGAAAGTGTGTATTTATTCACTGTGGCCACATTGGGGAAAGGGACAGAGATCCCAGACATTCTCCAAGTCTGTCATTAGTGTCCTGAAGTTTAAAAACAGGATCAAAGATATGTACATCTAAGCACAGCTATGCAATCTTGACTAAGGTGTGGTCCCAACCACACCATCATCATCGTCATCTGGGCTTCAGTATCTTGCAAGGTCGTCTGACAAGTTGCCAGAACTTTGTGAAATCTCTTTGGGGAGATAACTTGCCCTTAGGGATGGGTCCTTTTCCTTTTTCTAGTATGAGATTCCTAAAGAAATTCCCATTTCTCTGGACACACTGTTTTCACATTCTGAGAGATACAGGGATCTCTTAGGATATGTACATTTCTGCCAGGCTGGTTACACTACCTTCCAGCAGTACCTCTTAGTCCACACTCTTAGCAGACCTGAGTCTTCCGAAGCTACCCAAGCTACCCATATGCCCAGCATGAGCATGCTCACAGGCCCTGTCTATGTGGTCACCAGCTATTTCCAACCCAACACAGGCCATGTAAAAGCAGCAACCAGGAGAGGGGAAAAGATTTCTGGATGGGTTACCCAGTGACTGCCCAGGCTGAAGATAGTGACAAGCAAGCAAGATGACAACATGCTCTTCTAAGAACTTCTTGTAGGTAATGATCAAAACTACAAAACCCAAAAAAGGCACATCACCATTCATAAAACATAATTAGAAGCTTTGGACTTCGGGGACCATGCCTAGGATGAGTGATGGGCTTAGAAGGATCACCAAGAAAAGCAGACATCCAGGGAGCATGCTTATTTACTGAGGACGAGATGTCTGCTTTAACATATCACAGAACAGCATCTGTGATAGGCCCTGTACTTTGCAAATGTACTTACATTTTGCATCTTCAGCACTGTGGAAAATTTCCCACATAACCTGAGGATGCCAATGTGACTTGAGTCAGCGTGTACTCTGATCTGGCTCTGTTTTATCTCTAGTTCATGTGTGGAATGCTGCAGGAATAAGAGCCAACACTCGCTCAGGAACTCTTGGGCCCAACATGCGCCAGGCAAACTCTGCTGTGGATGCTATAGTTGGAGACACAGAAAATCCAGGCAGAGCTCTATGCACATGGGGTTTATGTTTCAGTGGGGGTAGTTCAGACAACCAGAAACAAACACTGCACAAGGAAAGGGTTCTTTCCCCAAAGTAGTTTAAAATGGTATCCTGTGGCAGGGACTGCATAGACTACATCCTTAGGCAGGGTGCTCAGAGACAGGGTGGTCTGTCCACTTAGCTGGGGACCTGATGTTAGAGTGAGGCTATCCACAAAGATACTGGCCAGGGCCTATGGCTGGGGTAGTCAGAGAATTCAAGGACCCCAGAGGCTAACGGGGCTGATGTGGCAAAGAACAAAAAAAAAAGTCAGTGTGTTAAAGCAGAACACCACCAGAGTCCACCAAGAGAGATGTTTGTCCAGCAGGAGGCAGATCCCAGTATCCTTCTTAGGGCTGGCAATGAACTAGAGAAATGATAGTCTATGCCTGGGCCAGCAAGAGTGTGTTGTGAATTCTGGTGTGGAAAGCCTATACTAGAAACTCTATGGGGATGGATCATAACAAAAGAAACACCCAGGCTTATACTTAGCCTGTCTCTGAAACCAAAATGTTATTGAATGTCAACCCATTTGGTGATCAATGAAGATCTTTGGAGATTAGGATCAAGAATGCAAACTGGTACAGACACTGTGGAAACCAGCATGGATGTTCCTCAAAACATTAACTATATAACCACCATGGGATCCATCTATCTACAGCAGCAGGAAATGACTCCAAGTCACCATAACTCAGAGATACCCTCATGTCCATGTTTGCTAGTCACTAGTTGCAATAGTCAAGCTATCAAACCAACCTAGGTGTTAACTTAAAAAACAAGAAGCCCATTAAGAATGTGGTATAGTTGTCACAGAAGTCTCTTTTTGCAGTAGATGGCAATTAACATAAAGAATCACAACTGTTCATGGCGCATGGAATAAGACTATGAAATGCTCTGTCCTATGTGAGACATCTGTGCCATACCACTCCTCAGGAATTACTGTGGAAGATAACTAGAAAGGCTGCAAGAGTCCTAAGTGGTGGATGACTATAGAAAACAGTGTTTTTTAGGTGCATATGAATTCACAGCAGTTGAGACAGCATGCACAAGCTCAAAAAACAAAACAAAACAAAACAAAAAAACTTCCAGAATGAAGTCCTTCCCAAATAGTACCACCCACTGGGGACCAAGTGTTCAAATCATAAGTGCCTGGGGTACATTTCTCACTCAAGCCACATCTGGGTTCCCCCTAAGTCAATAGAAAAGAATACCTTTTCTTTAAAGAAAATAAGATACATTGAGGCTGGAGAGATGGCTCAGTAGTTGAGTGCACTTTCTTCACAACCGTGAGGACCTGAGTTAAATCCCAGCATCATATAAAAATCTGGGAATGGTCTCAGGCATTCCTGTAACTCCAACACTGGGGGATTTACACAGGGAAATCACTGAGACTTGATGTCTGCCAGCCTAGTCAAAAATTTGAGCCACAGGCTCAGGAAAAGTCCTTGCCTTAAAGGAAAAAGCAGAGTAATAAAAGAGGACACTTGATGTACACAAATGCACAAACCATGATCACTTGAACATAAACACATAGTTTTAAAATAGAATACCTTATACACTGATGTAATAATGAATGACCATGGTCCAGGAGCACAAACTCAATTATGTAGATACTGAGCCATGTGGTTTCATGGAAGAAGTGGCATGAGCCCTGTAGCCACAGAAGTACAATAAATCAATGCATTTATTGAACATACTGGCAGCAGCTTAAGGTAAGTGGGACTCAGCAGAACAAGGTCTCTCTCCCATAGATGGAGGTGTTATAGCATTCTTGGCTTTAGAATTGATGTGGACTGATGACCCGCTAAACACAACAGTTCTAAAAACTACAGCTCACAGCCACATAAACATTAGGTCAGATACAGAAGTTGAGAATAAATGTCTTTTAAAGGCACCAAGGTGGTCAGAGATAACTTTGGCTCGCAACCTACAATGCACCATCATAAAATTACCACATTCTAGTCAGCCAAGGTCAACAGTCTTTAGGTGCCTAATAAAGATGTAGTTTCTTTAAGGGCTTCAGTACAAATCAGTGTTAGTAGGCAAGTGGCTAAGGTTAATCCCATGCAAGGAGCTCCAAGAAAATGCAAGTTGTAGAACCATTCTGACCAGGGTTAGGACACTGACAAAGGCCAGGGCACTGCAGTGAGGGGAGCCTGGCCTCCACAGCTCTGGCAAAAGCCTTTGTAAACAAGAGCATCCCCACCGATACTCAAACAGGATTGCTGTCTACAGCAGCAAGAAGGGCTGGAACGGCAGGTGTACAAAGGTGAAATCCCCTGTGTAAAATATTAGTGTGCAATTTCTACAACACTCCAGTTGCCCTGAGTCTCCTTCTAAAAATATTCTTATTTTATAAACCCCAATTGAGACATTTTAAAGCAAGATAAAGTGTTTGGTATGACTAGACGCCATGAACTCTCCTACCAGAGACAAAAGCAATTCATTCAGGACAGAGGATACTTCAACCTGGTCACCCCCAGGAACATACCCTTTGGGGGGTTTAGTTTTGTTTTGCTGTTGTTTTGTTCTGCTGCATTTTCTGCTTTTCCAGTACATCTAAGCAAGCCAGCAATTCTACAGCAGACTTGATGCTCTAAAAGAACTTGCTATCACATTTAAGTCCTTTGTCTCACTCTGTATAGCTCTCAGCATCAGCTACTGATAAGTCAGCTTTGATCTAACACAGACTTCTGAGCAGACTGTCACCTAAAAGAGGCACTCCAGCCAGACCACACATCTCCTGTGTTAAGCCATGGCTCTGCACACGTTGGAGCTGAGCTCTGTCACTGTGATAACCTAAGGTTCTGAATACCTGATCTCATGGGCTTCTTGGAGGCATGTGTCAAAGGACACAGGCTCAGCAACACCCCCAGCTAAAGGAATAAATCAACTGCCAACCTTTCAAGATCGTGTATCACCAACACTAGAAAGGAGGCAAAGTGGTGATGTGTTCTTTATTAGCACTGCAAAATAAAGAAACTGATTTTAATAATCATTTTTTTTACAAATAACTTGCAGAAAGAAAGATTCTGAGTTTAAGACAATTGATTGTCTGAAACATCTCTACCCAGAAACAACAATTTTTAACCCTGTGCATTCATCGAACCTTGTCTTATTAGTGGTGATTTGATTGCAGTGAACAGACTTGTGACACAATTCCTCAGAGGGGCACAGGCAGTTGTTGGTAACAAGGTCACAGGAGACTCTGCTGACCTCTGAGGTGGATGGTGCATCTCAGAGGGAGGTTCTTATTCTCTCTCTCTCTCTCTCTCTCTATATATATATATATATATATATATATATATATATATATATATTTCTCTCCCCCTTCCCCATTCTGGTATCCCTGGGGCTATGAGGCCTTTGCTCTCCACCTGCCCCTGTCCTTGTGGCTTTTGTTGACTTGTGGTACAGCATGGCTTCTCTCCTTGGATTCCTACACCCCTGGGCACCCATGTTTACCACTCTTTACATTTTCTACTCTGATCCCATCCTCAAAAGAAGGAATCTATTCAGCTGTGTTCTGTTTCACTTTCCACATTTTGTCTGGTCCATATGGCTAGGCTAAGACAGAGTCCCTGACACAATCTTCATCACTTGAGATGGTTCAGGAGATTGGAACCAACTGGTGTGCCCATCATGGGAGAAAATAGGCAGGAGTACTGATAATCTGAGAACTACAGAAGGGTGGGGCCATCTCTGCTGATGACAACTACCACCACAACAAGACAACAGCAGAGAGGATGGTAGGCACCACAACCTATGAAAGCTGTAGATCAGCCACAGCCAAGCACTGGGCTGAGCTGTGGAAGTCTTGCTGAAGAAAGGGAGGAGGGATCGGATGAGCCAGGGGAGTCATGATGGGGGAACCCACAGAGACAGCCGATGGAAGCTCATGGACTCTCGACCAACAGTTAGGGAGCCTCCATGGGACCAACCGAGGCCCTCTGCCTGTGTGTAACAATTGTGTAGCTAAGTCTCTTTGTAAGGTTCCTAGAAGTGGAGCTTAGCTGGCTTTTGGGAACCTGTTCCCCATGCTGAATTACCCTGACTAGCCTTGAGGAAAGAGGAAGGGCTAGGTCCTACCTCAACTTGATGTGCCATTCTTTGCCTAAGCCCATGGAGCCCTGCTGCTTTCTGAGTGGAGATGCAGGAGGAGTGGAAGGGGAGGGGGACAGATGGGAAGCTGGAGTGGGGGAACTGAGAAGAGAGGAGGGAGGGGAAACTGCAGTCAGTATGTAAAATAAATGAAAAAAAAATATATATATATATCATCCATGACAACTTCTTAAATCTTAGCTCAAAAAGTAGTGATATTAAATCCACAAAAACATCAATAAAAAGTTAAATTTGAAAAAAAGAATAAAGGATCAGTACAGAAAAATTATGCTTCTTTACACTGTAATAATCTAAAAAATGAAGTTTAAAAATTAAATCTATTTGCTACAGATTGAAAATAGTAATAGGTTTAACTAGAGTAATACATAGAGTATTAGAGTAATAAAGGTAAAATATATAAAAATCTTACTGAAATAAATGACAGAAGACTTGAGCAAATGAACAGACACCCCATTTTCATAGATTGGAGAACTCATAGCTGCAATGGTCATACTACCCAACAAAATCACACATACACTAATTTTTGTACTTTATAGGTGTACTTTGTACTTGACTAACAGGGACAAAAAAGAGGAAAAGAAAAAGACACCGAAACTTAACAGAAACAAGCCAGAGATCCTCACCTTGATCTACATAGTGCCACACAACATGGTGAGTCCTTAGCAACCGTACCAGACTGACCTCCCATTTCCCATTAAATATCAAACTTCCAGCTAAGGACTCTAATGACAGAAGAAGATGGAATCAGGTATTTAGTATTTATGTAACTGAAGACTCATGCAGAAAGGGGGTGGGGATCAGACTTCCTGTTGTCCCTACAGGATGATCCTAAAGCTAAAGGCAGGCACTTAACAGACTTCAATGCGGAAGTAACCAGCTCTTGCACCTGAGATCTGCCTGTCATGGAATACACTATACTCCCTTCACTGCCCAGTCCAGCATAGACGCTTGGGCCTCTTGGAAACTTCAGAGGGACACATTCTGTTGATTACACAAATAGTGTCTCCTTTCTTTCATGGTAGTTTGACGTCATATCCTCCTGCCTCAGTACCCTCAGTAGAATCAGGCACACAGATTCAAATTCTGGAGGTTCTATACAAATTCCTGTGACTCTTGAGAGGCAAACTAAAGGATACAAACAAGGAATGGCAACATGGAGGCAGTCGTGGAATCTGCAAAGAGGCAGGAAGCTCTAAATTGCTGCTAGGCACCCTTCAAATCTGGTGGGACACTGATGCCTCAGGGGAGGTGTACATAGGACGCAGCCCTGCCACACTGCATTCATCCAGGAGTAAAAGACAAATGCCTGGCCCCAGAGGCCTCAGCTACATGGCCAGCCCCTTAGAGATTGTTCAGGCTGTGAAGAGCCCCTCTCCCAAAAGTATGATCATTTCTAGGAGAGGCACCAAATAACTTCTTAAAATCAAGGCATAATAACTTTCATCTCTTGCCTCTCTAAAACAATTGTGAAAATCATGCAAATATCAGAATTCCATAGTGGGATGGAGTCCCAGAAGAATTGTTATCAGAGGCCCTTTCCCCCGTCCCCATCTTCTATCCTCCCTAGCACATCTCTGAGGTGATCTCAGAAACACAGTTCATATGGGGTTTTCCCTTTCTTTCCATCTCAGGATCTGTCTTGCTAAAAGTCCAACCAATATATCTTCTCTTGCTATGTATGGAACACTTCTCCTGCTGTTTAAAGAACTGGGTTACAGTTCCCCTGGCTGCTACATGTCTTTCCGGGAGCCAAAAGACATGGTTCTTTGTCTTTGCATCTGCCCACTCTCTTCATTAATCAAAAGCCATGCTAGCCATGTTAGCAGGGGCTCTACAGTGTTTGTTGACCTTTATACAGGCAGGCTTATTGACCATAATGAGACAAGGTGAGTACCAAGACACCCATCTGAGGACAATGAGCAAAAATCATAACCTCTCTAGGCTTCTGTATTCTTCACTATGAGAGTGATGAAATTGACCTAAAGCTGACTCCAGCCTACAAATGATTGTTGATACACTTGAACTAAGAATGTCAAGTAGCAATGACTTTAACCTTCACAGGATTGTCTTGTAAAATCCTCTTGCTGATGTTGTCTATCCACTCTATCTGGTCATTGTACCTGAAATAGCCAATAGTTGGGACACTTTCAGGGCCAGTGAGCCTTCTGGGAGAATTGAGAGGGGACAGGGAAGGCTCCTGTGTGAGTTCACCTATCTTCCCAGCCTCCCCCTAAGAGGAAAGGGTTAAGGATGAAAGAATGTGTTTCATCTCAGCAGCCCCAGCTCTGAGTAACTCTTTCCTTAGCAACAAAACAGCAGCTCAGTGCCTGCTTCTATTTTTCCCCCAGTTAGAGCCAATCTAGCATCTTGTTGGGGCTAAATGCCAATGGAGATAGTCACAAGAACAGGCAGACGCAGGAGCTGTGGGCTATTGCTCTCTCTTCCTCTACCTCTCAGGGAGACAATGGCAGGATCCAGTTGCTTATCTGCTTGCTTATTCCAGCAACTGCTGCCTGGTCTGGTTGCTGTGGGGCAACAAGGCCCTTAGCACTGTCTTTCTGTCTTATTGGGCAGACAGAGGGAGGTTCATTTAAACCCCAACAAATGACATAAGTTGCCACCCTCAGTGCTCTTACCCAAAGAATAAGGGACATAAAACATCCTCACACTAAAGAATTGGGAGGAGCAAATTACAAAAGGTAAGAAGCACACAGGATGGCCTTCCCAAAGACCAGCCACAGGCCAGGCGTCATTGTCTCCACTCTCTGAACTTAGACTCACAGTCCTGGGATCATTGACAGGGACTCTGGTGACATCCTTCTCCTATAATTATCTTCTGCTGACACTGAGTGTTTATGACAGAGAAATGTAAGTAAGTTTTCCAAAATTTGGATTGCAGGACCCAATTCTCTGCTTCCTGCATCGCTGGCTGTAAACACATTATTGTTGCTGAGTCTCTCATTTTCTCAGTAGGCAGTGGGTCTCTGCAACCCCATCTCTCAAGGATGAGTGTGAGAGCCAGAATAACTCACCCATGAGATGGGTGGTCTTGGCCTCCAACAAGTTTCTCTACTTGAGAAGCCACAACTTGGAATGCAGGTGTGATTTAATGATACCAGTGAGTACATTGACCTGGGTAAGCAGTGGCTGGCCAGAGAAGACTCCAGGTGACTAGACAGAGGAGCTTACATGATGGTGCATTGAGAAGGATGTGCTTGTAAATGCTGGGCAGCATCCCTGAGTGCTCTGCTCAGACCCATCTATACTTCCTAGAGACTGATAATGCCTTCCCTAAATATACAAGCTTGACCCATGTCATTGAATGGACTTGTATGATGCCCCCTCCCATGCTCACTCCACCAAGAAGACTCCTATTCATCTCTCAAAACCCAGCTCCACTGCGGTGTTTTCCAGGTGTTCTTTTAGCACCATGCCACCTGTGACCAGGGCTATGAGGACAAGTAACAATGAGGGTTGCTCTCCCTAGCTCTAAAAGAAATGCTGCTTTATGTGAGGCATACCTCATGCCATAGACTAAAACTGAGAGGAGTTATTAGGGACAGACTATGTGTCATCACAAGTACCAGGGATGTCCCCTTTGGGTCATCTCTCCACATCAGGAAGAGATCAGCTGGGCAGAGAGTCCCAAGGAGGGAGACAGGGACCCTGCTGGAGCATGAGGAACAATAAATTCAGAGCCACTAATCACAGGTAACCAGGGCTTAGGCCCGTGAAAGTGGTGACAGGATCAAGAAGAAATCCAGAGTAGGGCTGCTTGCTATTCAGCCACTGCCCTTTTCTTTCTAGAGAGAACTGCACTTGGCTGTCTCTAGGTATGAGTTCCCCTGAGCCCCATCCTACTAATTGGCAGCTGCACGGACCAACCTTTCCAAGAGATCAGTGGGCCATAGAAGAAAAGGTCAAGGGAAGCAGCAGGATTGTGTGTGAGGCTCAGGAGTGAACTGGAGTGACCTCTTGCAGTCCAGTCCCCTCCCTCAGTCTCTCTCCTGGGCCACACACTGTGCACTGTAATTCCACTGCTGCATTGGGTGGAGGGTGGAGGACTCAGGAGCAGAGAGCCACCCAGGGGCCTCAAGGTCCCCAGAACAGAAGCACCAAGACCTCCCCCTGGTGCTGATTCTAACTTGGGGGGTGGAGTAGTCCTCCTTCCTCAGGTAAGGGTCCCAGGGCAACGTGCCCTCCCCAATTCCAGAATCAATGCAGTGGCAGCTGCACATAGAAGATAGGAGAGAGTCTTCCTAATAGTAGGGCTGGATGAGTGTCACCTTTATATTTATTAAAAAGAATAAGAAGATGTAAGATTCTACCTGGGGTCAGACACAGGGCAGGCAGGATACTATCCAGCACCAGGAGGGTAGATACCAACCTCTGACATCTCCAAAGCTCTTCCATGCTGTCCCCCTCCATGACACAGTCTCCTCATCCATCTGCCCTTAGTGATCCTTACTGCTGCGGAGACCCCTCTGTAGCAAAGATCTGCTGGCAATGAGCCTCCCTGTGCCCTGTGCTAAGAGGCTGAAGATGTGTTGCTTGAGGGCCTAGTATCTTTCCAAGAAGACCCCTTTTGTATAACTGACTTTTCTGAAACTCCAATTTAAAGACCTCCCTGTCTTTCTGAGGCCCAGTAAGTTTTCCTTGACTGTCCTCCTCAGTACCACCTTCTTCAGTAGCCACTGTGTCCCTTAAAATGTTGGTAACCACATTCATCAGCTACTCATTGTGTGCCCAGACTGTAGGTTAGAACTCTGTGGTAAAGGGAGCCCATCCCATTATGTAGTTGGGAAAAGAGGCTCTGGAGTTTAATGAGGTTAGTTAGTAAATATTGAGTCTGGAATTCGAACAGTCACTATTTGGGCTATAACATGCTTTATTTGTTTGTTTGCTTAGTTTTGCCACAACAGGTGGTCTGGGGGCAGACTGAAGGGCTTCTGGAGTTTTGAAATGTACTAACCTGTTGGACCACTAAGGAAGCTGAAATACTACAGCTCTGCTTCCTTGGTTGTTGATGCCCTCCTCAGAGGTGTTCCTGGGGTTACCTGGGTGATGAGGAAAACAGTAACTGTATTTCACAGGGGAGAAGACTAAGGGACAGCAGGGAATCACTTGCCTCAGGACTTATAGTTATCACAGGCTTAGACTAGGATTGGATCTGCTCACCCCTCTCTGGCGTCAGAGGACACAGACATGGCCCCATTCTGTTTTATAGACCCTCATCAAGAATGTGAGACCTCAGCTCCATCCTCACATTTGCATCTTCCATCACCCAGAGACAAGTTTTCAAGCATACCTAGGAAGATTAGGCTATGGTGGGGTGGGAAACACAAGTTTCAGACCCGATGCTCCAAGTATAGACAAGTAAGCACCCATAGTGCACTGGAATGTATCAGACACAGACATAACTCTACCCAGAGAATCAGCATCATGAGAAACCAGCAGAGTAGAATTTCCCTCTGCAGATGGGGTGTATGTGGGTCATTCCCATCTCACCATGTAATGTTTTTACTTTAATAGCATCCCCATACAATGGTTCTGATTTTCACCTTCATTGTGGTACACAGTGAGTTCCATCAGGGATTCAACACCTTATCATAAGATCAGGTTCACACAGCATTGCCCAAGATCAGGCCAGTGTCAACTCCTGAGCACTTTTCAAGTGCCCTGGGTTAAACTGTCATGGACAGTAAATTACACAGAGAAAGGGCACTTTTTATAAAAAAGATTTCTACTCTTGATTTTCCTTCTCTTTTTTTCTTAAGTTTTTCTTATAAAAGTTAAGACATTTTGTTTGCTTATTTTTGCCACAGCAGGTTGTCTGTGGGTGGATTGAAGGTTGTGTTTGCCTCAATGTACCTATGTGCACCACATACATGCCTGGTGCCAGTGAAGAACAGAAGAAGCCACTGGATACTGTGGAAATGGAGTTACAGGTTGGTTTGGTTTTGAGCTGTCCAATGTCAAAAAAATCAATAAGAAAATGAATGAAAGTGAGACTGATATATGAAAGGATGAAGGATGGATGAGTGAGTGAGTGACGCTGGAGGATGTGGCTCTTTACCTAAATGTCTCAATCACAAAGTTTTTTTTCATTCCTACAGGGGATGGCCAGCTAGGAGCCAAGGAATCAGAGTGATTTTATCTATGGCTTAAAGATATTTAAGGACCCTCTATGTCCTCAAGTAGGAAGTCCTTTACCCTGGGGTCAGTCCATGCAAGGGAAGGATTCAAGTTATACAAATACCAGGCATATGTGATCTGTAAACTCTTGCAACGTCTACCGTCACAGCAAACACCCTAAGTGAACAAGTCCTAAGCTTTGAAAAGGATGCAACGCATAAGATGAAAGAATGCTGCGATAGGGTTAAGAGAAAAAGGTAGCCAACTCCTGTTTGCATTTGAATCTGGCATAGGATCTTGAGCAAATGACAGAACTTCTCTATACATATGTTCCCTACCTCTGACATAGAAGGTAGTACCGTCACTTGTCCTGCCTATCATTTTTTATAAATGCATGTGAGTTTCAAGCTGTTTGACATAATTTAAAGCGACCCCCTACCCATCTTTTAATGTTCAAAGAAGACTGCCAATCATGCTTGGTACCATAGATACCTAACAGCTATAGTTTTGTTGTTATTACTATTATTATGGCCCATAGTGTTGGAATCTATTCCAACCCTGTGCTAAGCTAGTTTACACATATGGACTCTTCATTCTGTGCTGTTTGATAACACAAGCCTACTCCATCCTGAAGTCAGAAGGACAGTTAAAGAATCTGATATCTCTCAAAGAGGTTTCCTAAGATGTCCTGATTGTCCATCTTCTCCCTGCCACAGTACAAAATAAGTCCTCTGACACTCGTGTTTTCTAAGCTATCAGTCTCATGGAAAGAGCTGTTGAAATAACAATGTGGGCAAAGAAGTGTCTTGGTGACCTGTCCCAACACCCCAGCCAGTCCTTTACCCTCCTCATCCATCTTTGCTCCTCAAAGACCCTGAGACAGGGGAACATGGCACATCCTCTGACCAGCAGGAGATTGCAGTTAGACAACTAGAACCAGGGTGAACTTGTGGGAGTATTGCTTTCCTCTTAACTGCTCCGGAGATGTTGATGACAGCTCAAATGCTACCAACTCCACCGCCATCATCTCAAGGGGAGCCAGATCTGCAGGAGTCTCCAATGATGGAGATTTGTCGCCCCTTTGAGGCACAGGGAAGTCAAGCTCTTCAATTATCGGTTCAGCTGTAAGAGCAAGGCTCCCTAGTTCACCTAACCTGTTTTATTGACTTTAGTTTGCTTTCTGTGTAGTTTGTGATTTCAACAACTTGAATGAAGCACAAACAACCATAAAGAGAATGAACCTTCTGTGGTGATTCAATTCTTCCAGTCAGTGGAAGACTGTGTCTCAAGCATGCTTTTGACATGAAAACCAATCAATTAAGGGCCATCCCTTTACTATCTGATTTGAGCCCACCTTACCTTCCCCTACTCCCTGAGAATTCAATTATTTTCTGTTTTAGTCATCCTAGGGTAGATTTCAGGCAGCTCAAGATGACCACTGTGCTCAAACCACACACCCGAAAATATGTGACAGGCCCATCTTAAACTCATGATACTGCCTGTCTTTTCTTTCTCATGGAAACTAACATGAAAAGCTGTGGAGACTCGTGCTCTCTCCCCATTCCCATCTTTAGACACCTGACCAAAATATGGTAATTCCCCCTTGTAGTCCTGTACAGACTATGATAGCCTCTTTTCAGGGCTCTGTGTCTCGTGACTGTGTTGTACTCTTTCTCTTGCATCTCCTTTTGCAGGGGCATATCTTTTTAATCTTGAGAAAAAGCACAAAATATTAACTTGGTTGAGCATTCAAGTAGTGAGAATGACCCCAGAGCTTGGGGGACAGAGCAGTTGATGCCCAGTTCCATGTAGAACTGAATCTGACTATCTTTCTGGAGAGCCAATGAGGAAGAGCCTGTCATACACTGTACCCCAGCCTTCTAATTCTCAGAGTTTATTCTAAGAAAGGAAAAAGTTGAACATTGATACGTATGTCTGAGAAGGGTATATCGCTGTTTTAATTACAATTATAAAGGTTTAGAATTTGGTACTATGTCTAATGATTAGGGAAAAGTATCTCATGTAATAACATACTCAACTGCCATTAAAACTATGTTTGAAAGAAATGCTTTGTTCTATGGGAATGTATTTAGTATATGATTTCAAGCTATGTCTTAAGGTTGGACAACAATGTATTTTAAATAATCCCATCCAGCTCAGTCTCAGTCTACATGTAGTTCTAAGAAAATACCTCAGAAAAATAAATCAACATAGAAAAATCAGTTCTATTTGTATCCACTTACAATAGATAATATGAAAAGGAAATTTAGAAAACAATACCATTTGTTAGCATGCCAAAAGAATAAAATACTTACAAATAAATATAACCAAGGAGGTGAAAACAGGTGTATCAAAAACTTTAAAATATAAATACATTTTAAAACAGGAGGATGTGGGGATGTCTTAAAGTACTTGTTGCATAAGCACGAGGACCTGAGTTCCCTGCCCTACAGCATGTATAAATGCCAGCCATGGTGGTAGGTGTTTATAATTCCAGTGCTAGGAGGCAGCTGACAAGAGAAGCCTGGGACTTATTGTCCAGTCAACCTAATGAATTGATAAGCACAAACCAGTGAGAGACCCTGTCTCACAAAGCAAGGTAGGTATGGGGAGATGGCTCAGTGTTTAAGAGCACTTACTGCTTTTGCAGAGGACACAATGGATAACATGAAAAGGCAATTTAGAAAACAATACCATTTATTAGCATGCCAAAAGAATAAAATATTTATAAATAAACATAACCAAGGAGGTGAAAACAGGTGTATCAAAAACTTTAAAATATAAATACATTTTAAAACAGGAGGATGTGGGGATGTCTTAAAGTACTTGTTAAAGTGCTAGGGTTGACCCCTAGCACCCACATGGTCCCAGGGGATCCAGTGCTTTCTTCTCACCCTCATGGATACCAAATGCACACATGGTACACATGCATACATTCAGAAAAACACTCAAATATAAAATAAAATAAATAAATCTAAGTTTAAAAATTAAAGGTATCACACATGTATACAGACTTGCAAATATTTTCTTCCAATTAATTAATGGGTTATTTTTCACTCTCTTGATACTGTTTTTGAAGTCCAGAAAGTTTTTTATTTGAGTACTGATTAGTTTATTCATTTTTAATTTTATTGCCTGTATTGTTTTTATGTAGAATAAATTGTAGCTACGTTCAATGAGTCTCCTATGTTTTCATATAGTTTCAGCTCTTACATTTAGGTGTTTGACCCATTTTGGATTAACTTTGTATATGATGCCATGTGAGGGTTGAACTTCATTCTTTTGCATTTGAACATACAGGTTTCCTAATACCATTGTTGAGAAGCCTGTCTAATCACATTAAATAGTCTTGGCACCCTTGTTGAAAACCTCTGGACCATACACATAAGGGTTTAAACCTGATGTCTTAATTCTATTCATCTATATGTTTGTCCTCACACTATGTCCACACTATTTTGATGGCTATAACTTTCTGGTAAGTTTTGAAATCAGAAAGACTTCCAACTTTGTCTCTCTTTTTCAAAAATTCTTCTGGTTACTTAGAACTCACTGAAACTAATAAGAAGTTTTGAATGGAATTTAGTAACTTCTACAATAAAAATGCCATTGCCATACTTACAGACACTGAATTAAATCTACTTACCTTGGATGGTATTGGTATTGATATCTTAATGTTCATACCCATTCATAAATAGGTTTTCATCTGACCCAGAATGGAGACTTTTCCATTATTTGCTCTTAATTTGGTTTTTGTATTTATGTGTGTATATCCAAGTGTGTCTTAGTAGAGTAAGCACATGCTCATAGGTTAATGTGGAAGTCTGAAGACAATCTTAGAATATCCAAGTACATGGGGGATATTTAGAATATGTAAACTACTATAACCAAGCAGCAGAGACAAAGAATGTGGCTGAATATTTCTCCAAAAACCTACTATACAACAAAGAGCTTCCAACCCTGTAGGTGAGCATAGGGGTGAGTCTCAGCTCTGGGCAGACCCGAGACCCTGTTCCCTCTTGTCCTTTTGGGAGCTTCTCTCCTCAGTCTTTTGATTCTTTGTCATTTTTTTCTAATGTACAAACTCAGAAGTGACAGACTGGATATCCAGGGGACCCTGTGCATGTCTCTGGATGTGCTTTCTCTGTCTATGCAGGTTTCTGCTCGTGGGCATTCTGGACTGTGAATTTCTAGCCATCTGGGTTTCCTTGAACTCCCAGCTCAATCTTTTTATTTCCAAGACTAGACTCCAGCAAGCTCCAGTGGGAACTACCCCCTTGTTCTGTGACCTGGAAATTCTCAGGGCAGAAGCAGGATGGTCATGGAGCACGTATCTCATTTCTTTCCTGTCCCTCAGGCAAAGGCCTGCTCTCTACTATATCTATTATCTATCTATCTATCTATCTATCTATCTATCTATCTATCTATTATTCTGTCTATCTATCTCTCATTTTTGCTTTCTTTGTCTTGTTTTCTTAAGATAGGGTCTCATAGCCCTGGCTAGCCTGAAACTTGCTATGTATACCAGGCTGGCCTTGGCTTCACAAGGATCCAAGCTCCATGTGCTGATATTAAAGACATGCACCACCACTCTCAACTTATCTGCGATCTTGAAAACTATTATTTTTATTATTTTTCTGTTCATTTGCTTTATTGTTTGTTTGTCTAAAATTATCCCATTTGCCCAAAATTCTACCCATCAGTCTACATTCTGAGTAAAACCAGATTGTAGAAAAAAATGTTAAAAGAAGATCCCGAGCATGTAGCTGGATCACCCTATCTTTATCTCACATTTTGGAAACAATACCCCTTAATGCCGGGCAGGCCAGTGCTCAGAAGCCATGGTGAATGGATCTCCCACCCACACCTGACCTACTATAGGGAAAACTGCACTGCCTGGATGCCCCCTAAGAGGTGGCAGCTAGCCAATGCTTTATCCTGGTGCTGAATGAGAGGCATCAGCTAATCTTTGGAGACAACTGAATCTAGTCCTTTTTGCTTTTACAGAAGAAGAAATAAAATGTCACCAAATGTCAGGGTCAACAGAGACTGACATACCAGGAGATGAGACATTTTCATGGATTCCCTAGAGAATGCAAATATGCCTGAACGGATTTTATAGGAGATGGGGGAATCAAAGAACTAGAAAAAGAGAACTCCAGGGCATTCTCCTAGAATGTCCACCCAAGCAGTTCATTTACACACATTGAGAATATTTCACCCCAAAACTCACTACTTTGATTCAAGTGTTTCAATTTTCAGAAGAAGAGGTAAAATCTCCCCAAATGTTTGATTGAGGTCAGACAACAAGGCCAGTACTGACCTGGAATACCAACCAAGAAAACCTGGGACTTAGTGAGTCACTCTTGCATCCGGGCCACTGAGGGTGCTGACAAGTGGGATAGAGATGCAGAAGTAGGGATTCCTGACTCCTAAGGTGTCCAGACTATTTGATGTGATTAGATACAGATTCTCAACAATGGCATCAGGAAACCTGCATGTTCAAATGCAAAGAATGAAGTTCAACCTTCACACGACACAAGACAATTCAGACCACAATTTTGTCATAAGTACCCAGAAGCAAATGGATGCACAATGCTCTGTGATGAGAAAGGCATCCATCATGACTGTTATAATAACTATTACTGATGCCAAGCTGAGCCGGCAATTTCAGGGAGGCTCATTGTCAATCCAAGGCATCACTTTCACAGCTCCATCACAAGCTTTTTTTTTTCTTTTTTCTTTTTTTTAAATTAATTTATTTTTTACCTTCCAATCCCAGTTCCCCCTCCGTCCTCTTCTCCTACTTCCTCCACTCTCCCCTCCTCCCATCTGCTTCACAGAGAGGGTAAGGCCTCCTCTAGGAAGTCTACTAAGTCTGTCCCATCATCAAGTTGAGGCAGGACCAAGGCACCTCTCCACCCCCACACCCCTGCATCACGAGCATTTTTTAAGCTCATTCTAAACGTTGATTCTCCATAACAGCTTGATCTAGTGAGAGTTCTGTCTGGTGAATAATTTGAAAGATTCTATAGACCATTTTCAAGGAGATCCTTTTCCCTAAATATGGGGTTAATTTAGAGCAAGGAAAAATGAAAGGCACTAGGAACCCCTGTGTAACTATCCTAGTAGTAAAAAGTGACAATTGCACCCCTCCATTGGGCAGTCAGACTACCGAACAATGCATGAAAAAGAATTAAAATTTTCTAAGAATCCCATGCTGGGGGAAAGAAAAGGCTAGCTGATGCCAGCCAGAGAAAGAGATTCCTGCCCAAAAAGAGATTTTACACAGTTCTGGTATCTAATAAGAGCACCTGGCAGGACAGACCTGAGCCCAAACAATGATGAGTCGATGATAGACCAGACTACATCTTGACCAGGACCACTTATTTATACACACCTTTCCCCACCTCTAAAACAAAACATCATAACAGCATGCAGAAGATCGATTTGAGGAGCACTGGATCTCTTTATCTGTTCCTCTTCCCAGTGTGACCACACTGAGTGATCTCTTTCCTCTGCTCCTCTCTATTATGGGTCTCCTTGGTTGGTATATT
Source organism: Cricetulus griseus (assembly GCF_003668045.3). Taxonomy (NCBI): domain Eukaryota; kingdom Metazoa; phylum Chordata; class Mammalia; order Rodentia; family Cricetidae; genus Cricetulus; species Cricetulus griseus. The sequence continues at coordinate 30,467,844 of NC_048599.1, read as the reverse complement.
GGGGGAGGGTGGCCACGCCTAGCTTGTTGGGACTGGCAGAGCCCAGGCTTTGACCCTGTAACAACTCTGGTAAGATCCATGGGTAGAGGAATAGAAAGGAGTTGTCTGAGGTTCCTCAAAAAGCTTTGGGAGCACCTTTTCCACTTCTTTGTTTCAGCCAAGAACTTTAATAAAATCGACAGAGCAGAGAGTCCAAAGGACAGGAGCCATGTGCTTTCAGGTCACTCTGCAATTAAATCAGAAACGCATGGGAAGATATTTGTCCTTGTGAATGTACAATATTTGTGCAGTCCCAGGACTTGGCCCCAAGGTCAAAGAAAGCTCCCGATTGCATGGCTACTGATGAACAGATTAATATTTTACTTTGCTTGTATTTGTTGGCAAGGAACCTGCAGACATGTAATAAGCCCTGACTGGACTGCACGGAAACACAGCAATGATCTGTTCATTTCTTTTTAATTCATAATCTATGTCAAATCTGCTTACTTTTATTTTTACAGACTTTATTTTGCAAAGCAAGTTTAGGTTCATTGAAAAATGGGGCAGAATCATTTTTAAAATATAAAGTGCATTGAAATTCATGCCTCAACACTAGGCCCAGTGAAAAACGACCAAGCATGCAATTCAGTCATCTGTGTCTTATTCCCTCTGCCACTCAATACACATATGGCAGCTGGTGATATAAAAGGTACCAGGTTAGGGAGGACTGATGCTAAGTCATCCCAGATACAGAAGACCACCTGGTCCCTCAAACCAAGGATGTTCTAAATACTCTCAGCACAGGCCTGGGGGATTTGGGCACTAGTACAACCACCTGTGTCTGGGACCACTAAAACTTTCTTGCAAGGTGTGTGAATAGCCTGTCTTGCATTGAAGCTGTGTGAATTGTCTGAACAGCCAGTTGTACTTGTGACTGAGATGGCCTTCCTTTGGGCAGAACATCTGGATTGTATGAACCCAGTGACTCAAGCTTCTGACAGTGTATGGGAAAAGCGTTCTCCATTCATTAGGATTCTACACTGGTACAGTTTGGGTTGACCAACCACTCCCCCTCCTCCCACCCAGTGACCTGTGTCTGAGCCTTGTGTAAGTCAAGGGAGAGAAGATACAATGGGAAAGACACTGCCTTGGTCTGTTGTTGCTATAGCATAACACTTGAGACTGAGTGATTTATTAAAGAGAGAGGTCTATTTAGTTCATACTCAGCAGCTGGGATTCTATGACTGCACAGCTTTATTTAGCAAAGGCCTCACACTGTGTGATAGCATATCAGAAAATCAGAAAGGCACAAAAAGTGGGAAAGAGAGAACACACGAGAGACGACCTGGTGTTTTAACAAGCCTGTCTTGGTGAGTAACCAAATCTCATGAGAAAGACCTCATGTTCTTCCTCCAGAATCAACCCAGCTCCCTAGTCCTGGAAGAACAGCCCTAATCCCTTCACGGGGGTGGAGCCCCATAACCTAATCACTGTCTTAAGGTTCCACCACCTATCTGCTGTTATACTGATGACCAGTTTTCAGCGTGAGCTTTGGAGAGGACAAACAACATTTACACAATGAGCAGATGTTTCAAGTCATAAGGATGGAACAAACAGTCTGAGACCTGGCCTCCCAGGATAAACAAAACACGGGGTCCCTTCTGGAGGTGGAGAGGATGCGACGAGGCAGCTAGAAGAAGAGAGAATGACATCCTAGAGGAGACCAGGAGCACGGTAGGTGGACCTGAGCCAGCAGATGTCACAAGCTTTCTGAAGCTGAATCAGTAAGCCCTAGTAGGCAGTGGGGACCTGGCAGGAAGCAATGGCAACTCATTGGACTTGACAGACACAGAAGCATAAATGAGGGGACCTTCAAAACCTACCAGAAATTCTGGAGGAATCCAGCATCCTTCAGGAATAGGTAGGGAAAAAAAACCTGGAATAGGGGTAACTCTTAACATTCACTTTCCCAAATGATGGAAATATAACTTTATGTCATGTTCTTAACTAACATAATCTTTGAGGTCAGACATCTCCAAATCCTATTGTAATTCTTATGAGCCATATCACTGCCATGGGTGGGTCATTTCATCTCCCAGAACCCCAGTTTTTCCATTTATCCAGTGACAATAAATCCACTACTTCCTGGGATATCTGAAAATTAAATGAACTATAACATCAAGGACCTACGACAGCATCCACTTTAAATCAGGAAAACTGATATATCAGATGGATGGGGATGGAGAGACACAAGTGAAAACAAAGTGTATTCAATTTCAGAGGACAATAAGTGCTGTGGGGAAGAAAGGGCCACTGGCAGGGACAAATAACCAAGAAATGAAGCTCAAAATGGCTCATTCCTTCTCTCAACTTGGGTACCTTCTCAACTCTCCTGAGCAGGGCCCTCACTCTCTGATCATATGTTTACCTCACATATGATCCTCTATGTACATCTTCCATACCTACTGGAATGCTGAGCTCAGTTGCTCAGAGAGCCCAAATGTGTCATACCAATCCCCCAAAGACCTTCTCCATAAATAACACTCAGTTACATTGTATACAGCAGTAAAGGGTTTGCCAAGGATAAACATCATAATATTATTCACATTTGAGCTGGAAAGTTCACCAAATGATTCCTGTTTTTCAATCTGATTGTTGCCACTTGATAAGTGAGCTAGCTTATTTTTATTAACGAAATCTCTGTGTTCCTTCAGCTACTGTGATACTTAACTGAATTAACGGAGATTGGAAGAAAAAAAAACTGGCCACAAAGGATCACAACAAGTTTCTATTAACAGACTAATTAAAGCGGACTTTGATGGTTTTAGGAAGTATGGCCCCATCTGGGTGTGCAAACAAGGGCTTCTGGGTCACGGCAGAACTAATAATAACCTCTCTTGGCTGCACTTTGCAGCAGAGCCTTACTCATTAGGCCTCTGGTAGCGTGCATTGTTCAGGCCTCAGAAAAAAAATATTTTTGTTTTGAAGCATATTAAACTGTTTTTGCTCTCTGATGGCAGGAGCAAACTCCCTCTCAACCCCTTACTACTTTAAAGTTTCCCAAATGGCCCTTGTGGAAAATCCAGAAGGCCAAACAAACCCAGAAGGCCAAACAACAAAATATCATTCTTGACACTCTCTTGTTACCAGGCACGAAGAGCCTGGATGCTGCCCTTGCCTGGGGTGCTCCGAGGGAAGAGAGCTCTGACTAAGACATACTCTCCTGATCTACTTGTAAGTAGACTTTCTGGCGTAGAAACCCAAAGGGTATTATTTTAAAAAGCCACTTAAAATAAGGCCTGGAAGTGGGTATAAACTTTAATTACCACAATGGGCAGTGTTTCGACATATTATTCAGAGACCACTTAATTATCTGTCTAAAGGAATGCACCTGTGTGATCTGCCATTAAATTATTATTTGAGGCAAGGCCCAGGGACTGCATGATATTCTAAAGAGCTAATCTAGCAGAGGCATCTATAAGTTCTGTTCTGTAGGGAAATAACACCAAATATTGTGAGTTTATTTCTTTCATGACATTAGCCACCCAGTGGTGTCTCTGTCAACAAACCTACTTAAGATGTTTTAGGTCTGATTGGCTTAGTGTTCTGAGACAGGATCTCATTATGCTTGCCCAAGTTGACCTCAAACTCATAGTGATCCTCCTGCCTCAGCCTCCCAAAGTTTGAATACTGGGTAGGTATTATCACATTCAGCTTCAAGATCTCTGTGTGTGTGTGTGTGTGTGTGTGTGTGTGTGTGTGTGTGTGTGTGTGTGTGTGTGTGTGTGTAAAAACTCAATCTCTCTACTTTGGATCAGCTTTTACTTCCTACTGAATTTCTTTTTTTTTTTTTTTTAAGATTTTATTTATTTATTACGTATACAGTCTTCTGCCTGCATGCCAGCAGAGGGCACCAGATCTCATTCAAGATGGTTGTGAGCCATCATGTGGTTGCTGGGAATTGAACTCAGGACCTCTGAAAGAACAGTCAGTGCTCTTTACCGCTGAGCCATCTCTCCATGCCCCCTACTGAATTTCTTACTAATGAGGTAAAACATTCTCTGAGTCTTGCTTTTAATTTTTTGAAGAAGAATAAAAAATTACAAAGCTGATGTCAATACCTTGGGATCGTGAAGAGGTCAGAGAATGAATACCTGGTAAAAAGAAGAAATACCCATAGGGAGAAGGGGAGGGAAGGAGAAAAAAAGAAACACCCACATTCCTTCTTTCCTAAAAACAGCTTACTGCATAAAATTGTGTCCTGTGTGCTTGGAGAAGACACCAGTCATGCCCTCTCAGTCAAGCTCACATAACTGCCCCATTCTCTTTCTTTGCCATATCTATGATTAGTTGAATTGATTTTCTAACCAATCCAAATAAATTGCCTGAGAAATGCTGGGTCTGAATGAACTAAACATCAATTGTCTCCCTTTACCCAGAACCATCCTCTGGGGATAAAGAGGGCACAGGAAAAGAGGAGGGCACAGGAAAGAGGCACTGTCTGTTTCTTGTCAACTGTCCTGTCTGGCCACCTGCTCATCTCACTTCCCATAATAGTTCTTTGCAATCTGCTCATCCCTCCCTTTCAAATAATTTTATAGAAACTTTACGAGGTGTGGCTGAGTTGGAAGAAATATGTCAGAAGGGGTGTAGCTTTGGAGATTAACTCTAGCCTCCAATCCAGTCTTCCTTCTCTGATTTCTGCCTATCACAATTTTGTCACTTTAAGTTGGGTTGTCAGGCATTTATTCTATCATGGTAATAAAAGATACTAGAACACAGCAGACCTCATGTCTGAAACATCTCTCCCCTGCACTGGTCTCCCTTCCTGTTCCAGTACCATAGTCTTTTCCAGTGAAATTTCTATTTCCTTGAGTTCCAAGACATCCCCATATGACCCCTTTCTGACTGCAAAGGGAAAATGGCCCATGGCCCAAACTGATGCTTCCACTATAGCCTTGTCATCCCAGGGCTCCTTCCCTTCTCTCCAAAGGATCCAGATTTGTGCTCCACTTGACTCCCAAGATACCAACCAGAGCCTGGTTTCCCCTGGCATTAATACAATCCCACCTACAAAACACATTTCAATCTCCTGTCCCCATATCTATTAGTAGCATTCTCTAAACCCCCTTACTCATAGACAAAGACACTTGTCAGTTTGTCAAAATTCAGGATCTCTCCTGGGCCTTGTGCCAGATTCCAGGAATGAGAATCTGTATCTGAATGTGGTTTCTGGCGGATGAACATGGCATTCAAATATGAGAGGTGCCAGTACAGAACAAGGAGCTGTGGCCCAAGGCTGCTCTATATCCTTGCTCTCCCATGGCTTCTCATACAAGGGCACTTGTCCCAGCATAAGGTCTTCTAGGCTCTCACTGCTTTAAAAGACAGTCAAGTCTGAACAGAAACACTCATACCTGCTTTTTTTTTTCTTTGCTAATAAACTTTCCTCATTAAGTAGCCAGATCTTTTACAGCCACAATTCTCATTTTCTTTTTATAGAGATGCTTTAGTTATTCTCTGCAACGTCCCTTCCACCTTGCAGGAAAGCATTAAAAATGCATGGCTCAGCAGCCTCCCATTTCAAAGTCATGGTGGCTAGATTGCACCACTGCTCTGACTCTTGGCGCTGTCCTTTCAGCTAAGAAGGAGACCTTCAGCGTCTGGTAACCGACACTTGCCCCACTGTGTGAGATAATGAGCCCCTGTCATCTAGCCTCTTTCTATCACTCAGCCAATTGGCCTGTTCGCTTTCATCTTTTCCTTATCAGGTTGGCCTCTGCAAAGGGATTCATGCTTGCATGAACAATTCATCTCACCCATAACAGAACGGATCCCTCTACCACAAGTTATATGGGATCTGACACTACTCTCCCCTTCACAAAGCCTACAACACATTTAATAAGTATCTAATAAACACAACTCAGCTCAGCTGCTCCACAGAGAATCGTTGTCTCAAGTAAATGCCTCCAGTGCCCACTGGCTTCTGAAATACTTTTTAGACTCTTTGGAGACTTGGAACTGCATGGTATGTAAGGGAAAGGAAGCTGGGAGAGGGAAGGTCAGTGTACTCAGAAAGGCTGTGAACAGTGGATTCTCGTCTCCCTGGCACATCACACCACTGCTATCAGCTATTCATTAGAAAGTATTGTGTGAGGAAAGATAGTTAATCATTTCTCTGTATTTATTAACAGAAATACAAAGAACATGGATAAGAGTTTCAACAAGGTAAGGGCATATTTACTTTCAGAAATTTCAGGGGTCCAAGCTACACCAAGGGAGAAACTGGATAGCCTGTGCCCTGTCAGCAGCCCTGGGTTACTGTTTTCACTGTTTAACCTTTGTGATTCACCTAGGTGCTCTAAGCTTCAGAGTTCTGTATGTCTAAACCAGCATAGGGACAGCCATACTATTGTCATATCTAACACCAGAGTGGTGCTAGTCACATTATAGTCCTCGGTTTGTTGAGTAGATGGATGGCTTTGGGTAACAATATTATCCACCCCACAGGTGGCTAAAAGGATTCATTGGAAAAACATGAATATTTTGAGTGTACTACCTGACAAACAGTTAAAACTCGGTGTTTTCTATTATTACTGCTCTATGTTTTTATGTATGAGAGTCTCATAATGAATTCCATTGTTATCTATAGCAATGGGGTAGAGTGTAGGTGAGTTAGACACTAAGTTTGTGTCTGACTAAAATAAACTTTAAAGTCTCATGTGTATGCAGATTTATGCACTCACACAAAGGAAGAGGAAGCTGCTGTCCAATGGACAGTCACTTGATGAAGGAGGCAAAGGAAATGGAACCCATGTGCCTTCCCTATTGGCCCTAGAAAGATTAGTCCACACATCAGCTTTCAGATCAGATTCTCATACCCACCTTTCCTTTACTGCACATGCCACCAAATGGTGCCAGAGTGCTGACCACAGATGGAACAGTTCTCCTAGAGTCACTGGCTACCATCCAGGGCACAAGGCTTCCAAGGAACACGATGATAATGGAATTTTCCATGAAAAGTAGAAAGTCTCCAAACTAAAAGAAATTCTTAGACAAGTTACTAAAGTGCCTGCTTGTTCATGTCAATGTATTTGACAGAAAGTGGCACATGTCTATCCTCTACATGACTCTAGGGATGCTTGTCATATCATCAGAGTCTATTAGATGTCTCCCCTCCAGGAAGAATCTACCATGTAGGGCCAACATGAAGAGTAAATGACCAAGTAGGTCTTCTGAGGCATGAATTATTATTATTCTCTTTCTCCACAACGTGAGCGCTCAATGAGAAGAAAAGCTGTGGAGAGATAGTATTTCTGCCAGGCCTTGACCTTGGAAATTCTGATTTCTAGAACCATAAAATGATGTATTCATTTAGGCCACAAAGACAGGAATTAGTTCTTATAAATGGGAGTGCTGCTGTGGGAAATACATAAACATGTGGCCATGTCTTTAGAACTGGGCTATAAGAAGATGTTGGGAGAGCTTGGGTGCATGGTAAAAGAAGACAAGGTTTAGAACAGTGAAGTGAGATTTCAAATCAGTTCTAGTGAGACCTCATAAAGAAGAGAAAGCCTTCATCTTCTTAGAGAACATCTAAGTAACTATGAACAGAAAGCTGGTGGAAATACAGACAAAGCCAGGAATGATAGGACATGTTTCTAATTCTCTAACTTCAGCGCTTGGGAGTCCAAACCAGTCACAAGTTTAATACCTGAAAAGGCCATAGAATGAGATCTGTCTAAAATGAACAAAGAAAGAAAATATCAAGCAAGCAACTAAGCAAGTGCCAGATGATAAATGTCATGCTCGTGAGGTATCAAATGGAAATGACGAACGTGTTTTGGAAACTGGAGGAAAGGCATGGTTTCTGTGAAGTGGGAATGAAAATGGCTGGGTTGTGTTTGTGGTCTCATGTTTTATGGAAGGCAGGGTCTGTGAAGGATGAATTGGTGAATGAGGAAATTTCTACGCAGTGTTAAAAGAATGGCTTGGTTCCTCTTGGCTGCTTATAGCCTAAGCCAGAAGGAAGAAATGACTCCACAACAGACTTAATAAGCAAAGAAGAATCCAGACATTCAATCTTTGCAAAGTCTCAGGCTAATCATATGACCAAAGAAAAAAGAGAGAGAATGCAGCTAGAAGAGAACATAGAGAGGGTGTGAACCATGGACCTAAACAGCTATCCCAGCAGGAAAACTGCCATTTTGGACAAGAATAAGAAGGAATGAAGCAAAGTTATCTGATGTCTGGGGTTTTACAGGACAAGTTCATAGAGCTATTCGACATTGCAAGTGTTCTTTTCTTCAAAACAAGGAGGTAATGACCTCAAAGGAAATTCAGAGATGATCAGGGCTACCTCCTTGGTTTTCAAAAGAGAGGCAACTGATGCATTTTCAGCCAGCTGTATAACCTTTTCCCAATGTGATAGCTTTCTACTTCTGTTTAGCAGAGCTGTAGGGACAGAACCATAGCCCCAGTGGGTCTGAAAGCAAAACATCAAGCCACAGAGAATTGTTCTCCAGGCTTAAGTACTCACCTTGCAGGTTTGGGCACTCTTAGTCTCCACCCATTCCCCTGTCTTCTCTCCAGCTTCTCTTCTAAGTGAGCATATCTATTCCACACCCATCCCATCACTGTAGCTTAAAAGCCCTCAACTTGTCTAGTTTGACACATTCACCAGTGAAGAAGAAATTTGCCTCAAGAAAAAATAGAACCTTGAGAGTCACCAATATCTGATTTATATAATACTTAAATAAGATTATGGATTTTATACTTCAGGCTAGAATGAGCTAAGATTGAACATGCACTACTTGGGTATATAACCAAGAGAGGAATAGCTGGATCTTGAGGTAGATTGATTCCTATTTTTCTGAACAACCGCCATACTGATTTCCAGAGTGGTCTTACAAGTTCGCACTCCCACCAGCAATGGAGGAGTGTTCCTATATGTTCAACCATGTTCATAGCAGCACTATTTGTAATAGCCAGAACCTGGAAGCAACCTAGATGCCCCTCAACTGAAGAATGAATAGAGAAAATGTGGTACATTTATACAGTGGAGTACTACTCAGCAGAAAAAAGCAATGGAATCTTGAAATTCGCAGGCAAATGGATGGAAATAGAAGAAACCATCATGAGTGAGAGCCCTCATCCAGTGGCTGATGGAAGCAGAGACAGACATCCACAGATATACACTGAGCTGAAATCTGGAATTTAGTTGAAGAGAGGGAGGAATGAAGATCGAAGGGGTCTGTACCAGGTTGGAGAAACCCACAGGAACAGTTGGCCTGAACAAGGGAGAGCACATCGACCCCAGATGCTGTTGGGGAGGCCAGTACAAGACTGATCCAGACCCCTGAACATGGATGTCAATAAGGAGGCCTCTGCACTCCAGGGAGCCTCTGGTAGTGGATTAGTATTTTTCCCTGGTGCAAGAAGGGACTTTGAGAGCCCATCCCACGTGAAGGGTTACACTCTGGCCCTGGACACATGGGGAAGGGCCCAGGACCAGCACAGGAAGATTTGGTGGACTTTGCAGAGCCCCCGTTGAGGGCCCTACCCTGCCTGGGGAGTGGTGGGTGGATGGGGTGGGGGTAGGCTGGGGGTGGGGGAGGAGGGATGGGGGTGAGGGAGGGAGAGGGAGAAGGGACTTACATGTGAAACAAGCTTGTTCCCTAACTAGAACTAATAAATAAATAAATAAATAAATAAATAAATAAATAAATAAGAATGAGCTAAGATTTTAGGAGCTCTTGAAATGCAATTGATAATAATTTTTTTGTACAAGAGGAATATGATTGTGGGGTGGGGTGTAGGATCGGAATGATGTGAACTGGATAGGCCTATGATAATATTAGTAGGTGTGGCAGCCCCTGATGAAAGGGATTAGTGCCAATACATCCCAGAGACCTCTCTGTCCTTCTGTAACTTGAGAATACAGCAGGAATTAAATCTGAAAACCATGAAATGACTGTTACTAGAGACTGAATAAGCCAATATCTTGACCTTGGTCTTCCAGTCCCCAGAACTGTAAGAAATACTTATTTCTTAAGCTACATAGTTTATGGCAATTTATTGTAGCAGTCTACTAAGAAAACATCTCAGTGAGTTTTAAATGACACAATGAGTCAAGACTGGACAAATGGAAAGGATTGTGAGCACTGACAAAGCTCTGCGCTTGGAGAAGAAAGGAGAGCTGAGCCACTGCTTTGGAACTTAGAATAAGCAGGAGCTTTGGAGTCACATTCTAAACCAGGCATGAGGCAGATCTGACTGAGCAAGAGAATCTGTCTATACTGCCCCACGTTCATGCTCCAGCCCCCTCCATCCCTGGACCATTTCCACAGCCTCCCAGTGTGTTCTTTTTTTCTGTTTCATCTTTCTGCCTTGTTCTCCATTATCCAAAATGATCTTTTACATATATTCTATCATGTCATTCCTCCACTCAAAGGCCCCCCCCAACCCCGACACACACGTGTCCTTCCTATTGGCTTTATATTAAACCTCTAAGGCTGTCTGTGATCTGGCTTCTGATTCCAACTAAAGCCTTCTCTTCCACCACCTTCCCTTCCCCTCTCACTAGAGACTCTGAGGTTACCATTGGCCAGGACTTCAGAATCTCTTTCAGGAGACGTCCCTCAATATTTCCCATTACGAGCTACCTTCATGCTCTGAGGGCCTCCTTTTGCAAAAGCCTTTTCCTTGCTCTCTTCCTTGGCAAGCCCCTTCCCTCCCTCTGTTCCACATTCCCCTCTATGCCAGCACACATGTAGGCATGTAGGTGCAGCTGTGCACACATAAAGGCTGTGTTGAGACAGGAACTTTCACTCTCTGGTGGAAACAGGACAGCTGCTCTATTCCCATGCTGAGACTTCTACAGCTCAGAAGGCACCACAGACCCCTCCGTTCCCAATCCCAACCAAAACATCCACCCAGCCCTGGGACCTCTTTTTGTACTAAGTTATGAACTGACTCAAACAATCTCAAGATGTGGGTATTTTGGGTGGGTTGTCCCTTTCAGACAATACACAAGTGCCTTAAAGAGTCTGTGGTATCTTGATTCAGATCCACCTGGGAGTGTTTTGGTGCTTTCCCATTCTCTTGTGCAGGGAGTTTCGAGCAAAGAGTCTTCTATGTTTCTTTTTAAGGGTCTACAAACAATCCCCATTGCACAGTTATGAGAGATCAGCTCACTAAAGTAATAAGTTGTAGCCCCACACTTTGAGAAGAGTCCTGAGCTCACAGCCCCAGAACTCGAAACTGCCTCCATGTGACCTGTGCAAGCCAGCTTCCGACTCTTAGTACTTGTGATTTGGGAGTGAGGAAATAATGACTATTATTACTATAAAGATGGTCCAGCTTATAACAGATTATGATCATCACCTAGGACATTCCATATAGAGAAGAGTGCAAAAACATCAAAGCTGCAACCACCCCAGGAACCAGATTCTCATTTCATTCTGTTTTGTTTATTTATTTATCTGCCTAGGACATTCCATGATGACTGAAGTGATGACATTTGTAATGAAAGGTTGGTATCAGCCTAGAATTCCTGCTGTCAGGATAAATAGAAAAACCTTTGCTATTTGATTGTCTAGGATGAAATTAATAGCTCCCCATAAATGTCTAAAAAATGATCTGTTTGTTCTAGGAGCAGCTGGAATGATCTTTTGTTTGCTTTCTCCACCCTTGTGCTTGTCCTTCTCCTCAGATTAAGATGACTAATTGGCCTAGCAAGGTCATGAAGTCACCATCCTCTCACTATCCGAGAGCCCCTACAAACCCAAGTTGTGTGCATGCCATGTTGAGCCTGTCCTGGAGAGTAAGTTGTTGTGTTCTGGGTACTGTACTGACTCCTTCTGTTTTCTTAGAGTTGGTGGCCTGGAGCTCCTCCAAATACTGCTTGGAGGCCTGAGGACAAGGCTCTGGAGGGACTTTCCGTTGGTATGAGACAATTCTCACCACCTTCATCTTCCTAAAAACCAAAAGGCCTGAAATTCAAATGTATTGCTAGCATGGGCCAGTTCCCAGAAGAAACAGAAGAACCACAAGGCTCCCACAGAGAGAGGAGCTGAGGCCCTGGCCACATCGCCCCTCTATCCCCCGCCCCCTTCTCCATTCCTTTTCTTTTTCAGGGGAATTACATTAATGCACACTATCAAGAGAAAAGCTATTTCCTGTTGACAACGTATATATTTTAAATTATAACACTATAACTAATTTTATTTTGTTCAGTATACCCCAAATATTATCATCCCTGGATGTAAATTGCTGAAATATTTCATATTCCTGCATTTTGTGCTAAGTCTTCAAAATCTAGTGTGTTTCAATGCCTTAATATTGCTAATGGCACTTGACATGCTTAATAGCCTCCTACACATGGCTGTTGACCACTAAATTGGCCAGCACACTTCAGATAACAGGAAAACCCCAAAAAGTTTTGGTATAAAAAGTGTGTATAGATAATGAGGGAAGAAACAATCACAGACAACTGTTGATGAACATTGATGCAAATAGCCTAAACAAAAATATTGGCCATCTCAGGTCACTCTGCATAAAAGAACATAAAAAGTTATCCTAGAGAGATGGTTCAATGGTTCAGAGCAAGAGTCTTCCACAGGACCCAAGTTTAACTCCCAACACCCACATGTCAGATCACAACCATCTGTAAATTTAATTCTAGAGCAGTGGTTCTCAACCTGTGGGTCATGACCTTTTTGGGGGGGGTCAAATGACTCACATATTTCAGATATTTACATTATGATTCATAACAGTAGCAAAGTCACAGTTATAAAGTAGCATCAAAATAATTTTGTGGTTGGGGGTCACCACAACATGAGGAATTGTATTAAAGGGTCTAGGCATTAGGAAGGTTGAGAACCACTGTTCTAAAGGATCAGACACCATCTTCAGGTCTCTCTCAGAGCATTGCTCATGTGTGTTGCACAGACATATACACTGGCAAAACAGCCATATACATAAAAAATAAATCTGAAAGAGAAAGATATTACTAAAGACCCCAACATTCCCCCTGTAAGTTCAAGATCATTTTATAGAATCTGCTAAGACCTTGAAAGTCAAGAAACAGAAAAAGTGGCATCTTATGTATCTAAATCAACATGGCTGGTGGCATAGTTCGATGGTAGAGCACATACATGACGCATTAGGCTAATCTTCATCATACAGTTAAGTAAATAATGAATAAGGCTATAATCGGTTAACAGAAAAATGTCCATAACTGTAGCTATTTGGTGTATGAGACACCTAATCCTGAGAAATGACAAAGGAAACAATGAAGGCTGCTTCCCTATGACTATTAGTGGGAATATGACAAGTAACAAATATGACTGGAACATAAATTCAATCACACTGAATCTCATAGAAGAGAACATGGAAAGTAACCTTGAACACATTGACACACGAGATCACTTCCTAAATATAACACCAGTAGCACAGACACTGAGAGCAACAATTAATAAAATGGGACCTCCTAAAACTGAGAAGCTTCTGAAAGGCAAATGACATGGTCAACAAAACAAAATGGCAGAATGGGAAAAGATCTTCACCAACCCCACATCTGACAGAGGGCTGACATGCAAAATACACAGATTCAAGAAACTAGACATCAAATTGCCAAATAACCCAATTTAAAAAATGGGTACAGATCTAAACAGAGAATTCTCAACAGAAGAAATTCAAATGGCTGGAAGACACTTAAGGAAATGCTCAACATCCTTAGCCATCAGGGAAATGCAAAGCAAAATAACTCTGAGATAACCATCTCACACCTGTCAGAATGACTAAGATCAAAAACACAGATGACAGCTTATGCTGGAGAGGATGTGAAGTAAGGGGAACACTCCCCCATTGTTGGTGGGAGTGCAAACTTGTACAACCATTTTGGAAAACAATATGGAGGTTTCTCAGAAAACTGGAAATAACTCTACCTCAAGACCCAGCAATACCACTCTTAGGCATATACCCAAAGGATTCACAATCATACCACAAAGACATTTGCTCAACTATTTTCATTGCAGCATTATTCATAGTAGCCAAAATCTGGAAACAACCTAGATACCCCTCAAATGAAGAATAGATAAGAAAATGTAGTACATTTACACAATGGATTACTGGAAAAAAAAAAAACAATGGCATCTTGAAATTTACAGGGAAATGGACAGAACTAGGAAAAGAAACATCCTCAGTGAGATAATCCAGACCCAGAAAGACAAATACTCACTCATGTACTCACTCATAAGTGGATATTAGGCATAAAGCAAAGGATAACCAGCCTACAGACCACAACCCCAAAGAAACTAGGTAACAAAGAGGACCCTAAGAGAGACGTTCATGGATCCCCATGGGAAGAAAACATAAGAACTCATGAGTAAATCTGGAGTATGAGAGGGAGGGGCGGGTAGAAGGGGGGAGAGGAGGAAGGAAGAAGAGTGGGGAGGTGAAAATGAGGGAACAGGATGAAACAAGGAAAACACAATCTTGATAGAGGGAGCCATTGTGGGATTAGTAAGAAACCTGGCACTAGGGAAATTTTCAGGAATACACAAGGATGGCCCCAGAAAAAAACTCTAAGCAATAGTGGAGAGAGTGCCTGAATTGGCCCTCCCCCGTAACCAGATTGAGGACTAATGTGATTGTCATCTTAGAACTTTCATCCAGTAACTGATGGAAGCAGACACAGCTAAGCACTGGGCAGAGCTTCTGGAGTCCAGTTGAAGAGAGGGAGGAGTGTTAATACAAGCAAAGGGGTCAAGACCAGGATGGGGAAACCCACAAAACCAGCTGGCCTTAGCTAGAGCGAGCTCACTAACTCTGGACTGACAGCTGGGGAACCTGCATAAGACTGAACTAGACCCCCTAAACAGTGGGTGGCTTGGACAGTTTGTGGGGTCACTAGCAGTGGGACCAAAACATATCCCTAATGCATGAACTGGCTTTCGGGAGCCCATTTCCCATGGAGAAATACTTGCTCAGCCTAGACACAGTGGGGAGGGCCTTGGTCCTGCTTCTATAGGACAGACTTCATTGACTCCCCATGGAGGCCTTACCCTCTCTGAGGAGCAAAAGGAGGAGGTAGGGTAAGAGGAAGGCTGGAGGAGTGAGAGGAGGGGAGAGAGGGGGAATTGGGATTAGTATGTTAAAAAAAAAATTAAAAGCTTTACTACCACACCAAAAAAAAAAAATTGTGACTGGAATGCATTAAAAATTGATGCGTCTACCCAGGAAACTCCATTCTGAGACAGTAAGAGTAGGTCACCTAGGGAAATTAACTCATCACCTGACCTCTACAGGCTTCCCAAGGCTGGGATGGTGCTTCTTTGCCAGAAGGGCAAACCAAAGAGGAGCTTTAAAGACAGGAACTATAGAAGAAGATAAGGTCACCAAGAAACTTGTCGATGCCAGCTGCATCTGACTCCATGGTGATGGGAAGCCCCCACAGTACTGACTCCATGGTGATGGGAAGCCCCCACAGTACTGACCCCATGGTGATGGGGAGCCCCCACAGTACTGACTCCATGGTGATGGGGAGCCCCCACAGTACTGACTCCATGGTGATGGGAAGCCCCCACAGTACTGACCCCATGGTGATGGGGAGCCCCCACAGTACTGACTCCATGGTGATGGGAAGCCCCCACAGTACTGACTCCATGGTGATGGGAAGCCCCCACAGTACTGACCCCATGGTGATGGGAAGCCCCCACAGTACTGACTCCATGGTGATGGGAAGCCCCCACAGTACTGACTCCATGGTGATGGGAAGCCCCCACAGTACTGACTCCATGGTGATGGGGAGCCCCCACAGTACTGACCCCATGGTGATGGGAAGCCCCCACAGTACTGACTCCATGGTGATGGGGAGCCCCCACAGTACTGACTCCATGGTGATGGGGAGCCCCCACAGTACTGACCCCATGGTGATGGGGAGCCCCCACAGTACTGCTTCTACATATTGTGACTTACAGCTGGCTGCCCCACTTCTAAGGGGTCCTGGGGCTTAGGGCCCTGTGGGCTTGGTGCAATTCTCTGGAAGGCTTTGAGCCACCATCAGCCCTACTCATTACAGCTGGAGTATGGAGTAGCATCCTGAAAGGCTCTGGGGTGGGAACTCCTGTGTCCAAGGAGAAGAGATGCCTTATTTCACAATAATATCCCATTATTAAATGCAACCATTTTTAATGGGAAATTTTCCTCTCTGGAATCTTCTAAAACTTATTCTCTTTTACATTATATCCCAACCACAGTTTCCCCTCCAAGCACCCTCTTCCCACAAACCTCTCTCCCTTCCACCCCAATCCACTCCTCCTCCATTCCCTTCAGAAAAGAGCAAGGCCTCCCAGGGATATCAACCCAACAAGGCATAACAAGTTACAATAAGACTAGGCACAAACCCTCATATCAAAGCTGAAAGAGACAACCCAGAAGGAGGAAAAGGCTCACAAGAGAAGGCAAGCGAATCAAAGGCACCCTCACACCCACTATTAGGAATCCCATAAGAACACCAAGCTACACAACCATAACATATATGCAGAGGATCTCACCTATGCAGGCTCAGATGCAAAACTTTTAAAGCCTCAATTTCCCCTGTAAATGTTCGATTTGATTTACAAATTATTATTCTGTTTGTACATTTTGGGAAGTGTGTAAATCTAAGTAGACTTTCATTTCCTCTTTGTTCAGTACTTGGGAAATTTCATATAAACTGCTTAAAATATTCTGTACAAGTAATTTCAATGATTCCTATGAAGCACGCTACCCCAAAAGGTAGTACACTAGTTCCTCCTTATCCACATGGGACATAGTCCAAGACCCTCAGTTGATGTCAAATGTGGTGACATATCGTTTATGATCTAATAAAGCCACTGAAGATCAGAATGCAAGGCCAGCCACACTAGTTAACCATAGATGCCAGGCTTTAATTCCAGCACTCAGGAGACAGAGGCAGATGGATCTCTGTGAGTTCAAGGCCACCCTGGGCTACATGAGAGTGAATCAGTCTAAAAGAGAAACAGAGCTCACGCCTTTAATTCCAGCACTCAGGAGACAGAGGCAGATGGATCTCTGTGAGTTCAAGGCCACCCTGGGCTACATGAGAGTGAATCAGTCTAAAAGAGAAACAGAGCTCACGCCTTTAATCCCAGCACTAGAGAGTATATAAGGAGCTTAGTGCAGTCTCAGAGAGCAGTCTAGGATTCTGAGGCTTGGTCGAGAGCAGTGCAGTCTGGAGATGCAATCTGAGGTTTAGTGGATCACCCCTTTAGTCTGAACTTTGGTAGAGGTAAGAGCTCTCTCTCGGATCTTCATCCAAGCTTTATTAAATCATAAATAATATATCACCATAGTCAAAGACTAGCTGCCAAACTCTGGATCCAATGACTTTTTCTACGCAGACACATCTGTAATAAAGTTTAATTTATAATTTAGGCAAAGAAAGTAATTGACAATAACTAGTAACAAAGAGAACAATTGTAACTATGTCACATTAAGTTAAGATTACCCCTCTTATCTAGATTGGACCAATATGATCACAGGAGTTCGTAACAGCGGCTGAGAGCACAGAAGAGTCAGGGGCAGTGTCGCTGCCACTGGTTTTGAAGAGATGAGGTACCTAGACTTGGAAAAGAAAGCTTTTTTTTTTTTCAGTTGCTCCTAGAATCTGCAGAGCAGAACAGCCCTGTCAACATCTGGACTTAGCACAGTACAACCAGTGTCAGGCTTCTGAATGACGCCTGCTAAGTCAGTTCACGTCAGTTAGATGAGAATGTGTTAAGCCACTGTGTTTGAGGTCATTTGTTACCACAGCTTGGTTATTTGTTTGTTTGTGTTTAAGACAGGCTGTCCTTAGGCTAGTCTTGAATTTACAACACTCCAATCTCAGCATCTAGATGCTGAGAGTACAGATGTACGACACTACCCAGTCACTAAAACATTCTTAGTCACTTAGTCATTTCTTAACTGCAAGTTCAGCTGTTTAACAAAAGAAAATCTAAAATCCCGACACCCTACAGTATACTCCCAGTTTTCTCTACCCCTAAGTGAGACTGGAGTTTTGTTGGGACTCTGTTTTCTGGACCTAGGGAAGGTGAACCTCCCTTGCTCAGGATTGCCTAAGTTCACTCCACAAGAGACAGCAGCCAATAATAGCACAGGGCTTCATGGGAAGGATACATGCTGACTGTGAGACTGATGGGACAACACATGTAGCTGCTTATTTTAAATCAATCCAGGGTTCACCAACTCCGTCCTCTTCCCTACAAGGCAGGGACTCCCAAGAGCAGTTCAGAAACCCAGTGTAATTTCTCCCAAAGTCAGCAGCCCCTTCTTTCTGCCTAAGGCTATGTGCTGAGGTGTGCTAGGGGTCAAGGTGACCTTAGACTGAAGTCACTCCTATGCAGCAAGGAGGAAGCACATTGAAAATCCACATTGCTGCAGGCCTTACTCCCTGACTAGACCCATGTGCTTCAGTTTCCCTGTTCTAAAATGGTGACTGATAATCATGGATAAGACAAGAAGAGCCCTTCTGAGGCTCATACAGAATGGATGGGATGCTACTGACAAGTCCTCAGCCCAGCTTCCGTACCTAGCAAGCAAACAGCTGCCATTAGAATTACTACTACATGGGCTAGATACCCATGCCTTTAAAGAGTGAAGAGAGAGAGGGGGGTAAAGAGAGGTTGGTTCAAGCTTTAGAAATACACACACAAACAAACAATATACGCAAATAGAGCTTGATGGAGAATATTTGTTGAACATGCCTAAAATTGTTCAATGCCTGGTAAGACAGAAGGGAGGTCTCTTCCTGGGACAAAGGAATGGGTCATCCATCTTAGATTCCAGAGTTCTGCCTCTGGAAGTCTGGAATTTGAACCTGGCATTTGGGATCAAGGCCACATCCTGGTTACCATGGGTTCATACGCAAGGTCTTCAAGCCTGGCCATCCAACTTCTTCAAGTCCTTTCCTGTTCTTTTTGTTTCAATGGCTCCACAGCAACTTCTTCAGGAAAAGGACCGGCCTGAGGCAGTTTTATATTCCTGGTGATTGTCAGGGCTTCTTTGTCTGCTGATATCAGCTGTGAGTAGCTGACACTAGGGCTGGTGGCACAAACTAGGAGCCAGACAGTACCTCCAACAGAAACTTCTCTTCCCCAGGGGATCAGAAGTCCATTCTCCATCTTCTCTGCCCACAATTCTAACAGGCTGGTTCCTAGGACTGACAGCATGTTTTACCTACAATAAGCATAACGTCTTGAGAGAATGAGGATGGAGAGAGAGCTTTCAACAATGGACATGTTAGGAGAGATGGCCTCAGGAGGAGAATTCATGATATCATTAACTAATAAGAAAATGAAGGTGTGGAGGTAGAAAGGAAGGAGGGGGGGAGGGAGGAAGGAAAGAAGGTGAAAATAAGAGTCAGCTATTTTTCCACTCAGCAATAGTCCAGGGTGTGCTCCCCTGAGCCCCTTTCCGGTGAAGTGTGTGTATTTGCAAGGAAGCTTATTCATGAAAAATGCTCTAAGGGAATATTTACTCCTGGTTTATAACAACCTCCACTTGTTTATGCTTTTTAAAGCTCCGACAAGTTAAAAACAGGAAGTCCTAGTTGGCCCAACAGATGTAAACTCAAGCTCTATGGGTTCGCCATAGGAATCTGGCATCCATGATGAGATAAGAAGGGCCCTTCAAATTCACTGTGGTGCTTTGGCAACTTTTACCAGGAAGACAAAGGCCTGGGTGTTTTCACCCTGAAGACCTGCTCTTGAGCTGATAACTGAAAGTGATCCTTGACTGAGAGCCTCTCCACAGGTTTGCTCTGCAAGCCCCACATCCCCTTCCCAACCTTGAGTGGCAAGGTATGAGACACATGACAAGCAGCTTGTTCTGTTTAAATTGACATTTTATTGTAGTAAAGTGAATTGTTCTGTCTTGGCAGGATGTCCTTTGCCATGGACAATGTGAAGTATGCAAGTCAGGAGAGAGGGGGTGAGATGGTGGCATGGGTCCAGTGAAAAGATTGTAGCAATTAGAGTCAGCCCATTTGATTTTCTACCTCTGCCATGCTCCAGCCTGGGGTCTTTGCCCTTTAGATTAAAGCTTATTTCCAATATCTGTGGAATAGGAAAATTTTATCTACCTTAAAAATACACAGAGATCAAAGACATCCATCTAAGATACTTGGTATGGTACCTGGTGACTCATAATAAGAACTCCTAGCAGGTTCATGGTAATCCAGAACCAGCTTCCTTGTCCATTGACAATGTTGGCCACACATGGTCTATGTCTTCATTTAAGCTGTGACTTGTGCCAATGCAGAATATATCAAACACTCAAAATGGTATTTAGGAGGTAGGACAACTGGGAGGAATTGGGTCATGAGGGTGGAGCCCTCCTGTTTGAATTAGTGCCTGCTGTGCTTTGACTATGATTTGTCTCCTCTATCACTAAGCCTGAAATCTCATTGCCATTCTGTTTCAGCACCATGCGTGGACCAAGGCCTGACTCCTACGCACAGCATCAGGGTCAGCCTCCAGAAGATAAAGCTACCTGACCTGAGTGTTCCATGAATCTGATCCATGGCCTCTACAGCTAAGCATGATCCCAAGCAAGTGCAAGACAGCATAGCAAGGACAAACCCCCATGGCCTTCTCCACATTCTCTCTGTCTGAATAAGATGCTAATTCATCCCTCTAGTTCATGAAAGCATGAGCTCTACCTGGCCAAGCATTGCCATCTTAGAAGACGATGAGCTATACTGAGAAAGCCAAGGAGTTCCTTAGCATAAAGTGGCTGGCCTGAGACACCCACATGCTGGTCTCACAGCTCACATAGAAGGATCTTCACATCTTCACATTGCTCTGTCAATGACTCCTTGGCTCTAATGGACTCAGACATGGCTTTCTCATATGGGTGGCTTCATTTGTTAAAAGAAAACAATGACAGCTGCTCTGCCTCCGGCAGACAACGGCTTGTCACCAACATGCATCCCAGCAGTGTTTCCAGAAAGTTAAACACTACAGCTTACTGTGGCTCTCTTTTCAAGATGTGGGTAACACTGGGTGACAAAAGAACTGCTTTTCAAAGACATTCCTTCTTTGTGGAAATGACTGGTGCCACTGTTTCCAGCCCTGTACACCAAAACAGCACACACCATCATTTAGAGAAGTCCTCTATCTGAAGAAATGTGCACATAGGCTTCTCTGACCTACTTAAAATTCTTCCAGAGAGTTTTGGTGTGACCAGGAGCTTTTTATTTAAGAATAGATATTAAAATGCAGCTCCTTGCCTTGTGGGGGTGGGTTTTTTCTATTAAATTCCCTTGTATTTTTACCTGGCTCTGTATTGGTAATTTCCCACATTATGTTGAGGCTAGAACCCAGTATTTCCCACACCTTAGGCTATGCTACACCCAACCCCTAGTGGCCACGTGTCAACTTTGTGTGGTGAATGGGACAATAAACATGAGTGTTGTAGCTTAGCTAGCCTGGCCAACATGCCACTTTCACTGGATCTTCTGGGGCCCTCTCTAGACAGTGGCCCTTAAATTTAGATGTCCCCACCCTATTGCAAACTTGGCAGCTTGACTTGCTGCTTCAGAATGTTTGAACCCAGCTAGATCTGTCAACAATGTACAACGGCAATCTCGGCACTTGAGAGGTGAGGTAGGGGATCACAGTGAGTTTGAGGCAACCTGGGCTACAAAGTGAGTTTTGAGACCAGCCCAAGCTACAAAGTTGGGGTCTGTCTCAAAAGAAAAGGTTAAGGATCTATCTTAGAAGAAAGACATGGCTTAGAAAACATTGGAAATGAATGTTTGTCCCCCCCCAAAAAAAAAGGAAGAAGAAAATTAAAATGGTTAGAGGGGCTGATGGGAAGGGAGGCAAGATGTGAAGAAATAAAGCCAGGCCTGGTAGGAAGCATGGCGGTTAAATCTTTGTGAAGGCCCTTGCCTTCACACTTGTCATAGCAGCTCCTCAAAGGATGGGGAGGGGAATGTGGAGGGGACCATGAGGTAAAGATAGGGGACACAACTGTGGCAAGTTTCCCTGAGGGCATTATACAAGTCAGCTTTCTTGCTGTGGAAAGACACTAGAGATCATCTAAATGAAAGAAAAATTTCTTTGGCTCACACTTTCCAAGTTTTCAGCCAGCAGTTGGCCAGTCCTGTCACTCTGTGCTGATGGTATGTCTAAGCACAGTGAGGGAGCATGTATGTAGTGGAGTGAAGCTGCTCTCCTCATGGCAGTCAGGAAGTAGGGGAGGAAGGGTCCCAACACCCCCACCTCAAAGGCACACCTTAGTGACCTAACACCTGTCACTAGTCCCCACCTCGCTCCCAACAGCACTACAGGCTCACGACTGAGCTTAGTGGGGCATGACCCAAACCCTCGTGTGCACAGAGAATGCTTTGTTTCTTCACTTTCAGAACATAGCACAAAATCTTTATTAATGGACTCACAAGAAAATTGATGTCTCTGAGATAGTTGTTCAAACATACATTTAAAACAGCATGTTACGCTGTACATTTTCATCAAAGTATCTGGCAAAGTATTATTTTCTGGTTCCTCTCAGCACACTCCTTTCCAAGCATATTAACTCCTTGACTCCTCTTCTTTCTCTTTCTTTCTCTTTCTTTCATTCATTTGTTCTCTCTTTCCCTTCCTTCCTCCCCTTCCTCTCTTTCTTGTCCTAAAGCTCCCATAAGAATACAAAGCACATGAGTATCAGTTACCTCCTGCTGCCTAATAAACTACCTAGAAGCTTGATGGCTAAATATGTTACCCATGACTGTTTTGACAAATTAACACAGAGGTACTGACTTAAGGTACCACAAATTTATTCTCTTACTGTTCTGTACATCAGAAGGGCAAAGTGATCTAAAATCAAGGCTGGATCCTTTTGAAGACTCAAGGGGAAAACTTTCCTTTTCAAAACTCTTCTGGCTTCTTGAGACTTCAACATCACTGACATCCCCCACTCTAAGCCATGGTCCTCCCTCTGACCTTCTCGTGATCCTTTCACAACACCCTAGCCTCTGCCTGTGGAATGCAGGGTACTCTCAGGATCCTACTCACAGTCTCTTTACTTCTTCTCCAACAACTGCTACTTCACAGACAATACAGTGTAGTGGTTGTTGTCGTTGCTGGAGTGGGTATCCATAATTAAGACCACAAGAATGGTCTTAAACAACCACCGTGCTTTCCTCTCTTGATTCTTTGCTGTTCTTTTAACCATGGGTAGACTAAATCTTGTCTACAGAGAAGCTGATAGAGAGGGCTGCTCTCCTGGCCTCAGTGTGGACAGTTCAGCCCTGCTGCTGCGGTCTCACCCTCCAGTGGACTATGATAGGTGATTAGCTCAGGTTCAAAGGGAGAAAAGAGAGGCTGGGTGTCCAAGTCATATTGCAAAGCTCAAGACACTGGGAGAGGTGGAGCATGGCATTTCACAGTATCTGCAGAAAAACCCAGCTACTGCCAAATCATTCATCCACTGCATGTATTAAGTACTGGTTCTTTCTGCCTTTGCCTCTTCATACACAATTTGGACTTCTGTTCTTCTCCTTCTTACCAAACCCTCTTTACCAAAGCTAAAACTATTAAACATTGACACGTTTCCTCCAAGGATGATGTAGACTGCCTTCTCCTCCCTGCACAGCGTTGCCTACCTGTCAGCTATCCTATACCTCCAAGGGAGCCTTTGCAGAGGACAGGGCCATTCTGATACAGAATCTAAGATTCATTGGCAACAGCACCACCATGTGGCAGGAAGAGGAATGGCAGCTATGGCTGGGCAGAGAGGGCTCTTTCATAGATTTACTCTTTTGCCATAAGCACCCGCTATGGTCCAGGAAGATACACTGCCCTGTCTGCCTGCCTTTAAAACATAAGGTAAATAACAATAATGAATTGTGTTACATGTATAATAAGTTATAAGGACACAGTTCATCTCCACTTGCTTGCTAGGTAACACACCATATAGTTGTTTGCTTCACAGCATACAACTTGGGGGTTACTTTTTACTTTGATATAGTTTCAAACTTTCCTTCTGTTTTTTGTTTGTTTTCTTCAAGACGGGGTTCCTCTGTGTATCCCTGGCTGTCCTGGAATTAGCTCTATAGACCAGGCTGACCTCAAACTCAGAGATCTGCCTGCTTCTACCTCCTGAGTGCTGGGATTAAAGTCATGAGCCACCATTGCCTGGCATAGTTTCAAACTTCAAAACATTACAAGAAGAGTACAAGAATTCTACTCTGCCTTTTACTCATATTCACAAATTAATTGCATAACGTTCCACGTGCTTTGTGCACCCCACACACTATTCTGAAACTCCAACACTAGGTTGGAGAAAGGTCCTCTCATTTATTGCAGTGTTTAATTCCTAAGGAAAAGACAATCTGTTACATACATTCCTAGAGCATTGTCCTCAATATCAGAAAACTCTGCACTGATACAACATATGTCTAAGCCACAGTCCATATTTCAATGCCATCAATAATCCCTATAATGGTCTTCATATAACAAGAAAATTAATCAACATGCTTTTAAATCCTTCATGACTAAATACAGACATTTAGTTGACAGAATATGGTAATTATATATAATTATAAGACAAAATATTATGATGACAACAAATCAAACCTGTCCACACTTTATATCTAATCGTTCAGTTAAGGGGATACTTAGCCAGAGTACGAAATCTGCTAAATTTATATAGTGGTTTTAAAGTACTCCTTCTAGCTGTGGTGATGAACGCTTATAACCCCTTGGGAGGAAGGAGGATTATGAATTTTAGGACAGCCTAAACCATATAGCATGAAAGGTGAAGTGAAAATATCAAGCCGTTTGATGTGTGGTAAACCCAACTAGGGAGACAGTGAGTGACCTTCAAGCAACAGAGCAGTACTCCTGATAGACTTATAGCAGACACCACTCCAGGAAAATTGCACCTGGCTATGATGGCTATAAGGCACAACGAACAGGACAAACCATTCCCAAAGCATCAGCCTTGTGTCATTGCCAATATTTGCCTCAAAACCAAACCAAACAACAACAACAAAAAATAAGTGTTCAGACCTTTCCTAGTCCTGGAGGTAGAGTCTGTGCTACTTCCAAGATGCCTTGTAGTGGGGGGAATGTTTTGTTTACACTGGTCCAGGAAACAACATGGTTTCTCTTGATTCACCACCTACAGCCAGTCTCATTGTTTGTCTAATATGAAATTGTTGTTCAACGATAAAAATGGAATAAAGAGGAGGACTGCATTTATGTAATTTGCTGGTGCCAAATTACATAAACCCTCCCTTGGCTTTCCTTCAAATTGAGAAAGAAAAGCACACAGCATGTAGTCACCGGGTCAGTGCAGAGAGTTCAGTTTGGAGTCCCTCTTGTTCAAAACAACAACTTGTTTCTGTCTTCCTGTGAGTTCCCTAGCCAGACATTATGGTGAAAACCCTCATGTAATAAGCTGTGGTCTGTGAGATCTAGGATGTGGATGATAGCCAGCAGTGAACTCTATGTGGAGCTTTTTGGTCAAACTTTAAAGATGCAAACAAAAGAGCTTCATCTATGTCTAAGTTCCTTCAGAGAATACAGAGTCAGAAAGATTATGGTAATTTGTGAGTCACACTACAACACCAGGGTCTGACTCACAGCAGGTGCTTATATACTACTGGCTAACTGTACAAAAGAAAAACATACACATTCAGACACTTTCTTTTGAAACCCTCAATCTTATTATTTAATCACAGGAATTAAAGATATTTCTCTATCAACATTGGGACTATTAGTATAACTTTAGTGTATTATGATAACCGGTCATAAGGTCATATACCTGCAATCCCAGCTTTAGGCGAGGATTTCAGGTTCTAGGCAAGCCTGGGAAACAGAATGAGATGTTTGTTTCAAAAGAAAACTTCTTATCATGTGATGGTAAATAGAATGGGAATTCTCTGAGCACACTGCAGTATAATGTTTTCTGGAAGTCAACAATAATACAATGTGATTTATAAGTCAATGTTAACCTGTTTACATCCCTATGTTACGAGCTTTAAGTGGCTGTGTCTGTGCTAGGCTTCTCCAGAGAAAGAGAAAAGAATGGGTCCACTTATAGGCACTTACTATAAGGAATGTGTCCATGTAACTATACAATCTGACGAGTCCCCAGTTCTACAGGACAGGGGGCAAGCTGAAAGCCTGGGTTCCAATGTGTGTGCTGTTGGGCTCAAGGCATGGAAGAAACTGTTACACTTTGAATCCAAAGACAGGAAAAAAGCTAATGCCCTACAGGGAAGCCCATCAGGCATAGACAATTTCCTGTCTTGGGGGAAGTGGGGGCAGCCCTCTTGTGTTAGCCAGGCCTTCAACTGATTAGATAAGGTATACAATCTACTTTAGTCAGTCTGCTAGTCAAATGTCACTGGCACCCAAAAGACCTCTCAAAAATATTCCGAATAAAGTTTGACCAAATACCTACCTAGGTATCGTGTAACTCAGTCAAATTTACACACAAAATTAACTATCACAAAGTAGGACCAAACACTTCGTGCCATAATGTGGTTTCTTTTGCTGTAATGAAGACTACAACCAAAAATAACAAGGGGAGGAAGGGATTTCTTTGGCTTACACTTCCACATCACAGTCCACCTTTGAGGGAAGTCAGATACAAACTCAAGGCAGGAACTAGAGCAGAGGCCATGGAGGAGTGCTGTTTATTGTTGGCTTTCTTCCCATAGCTTGCTCAGTTTTCTTTCTTTCTTTCTTTCTTTCTTTCTTTCTTTCTTTCTTTCTCTCTCTCTCTCTCTCTCTCTCTCTCTCTCTCTCTCTCTTTCCTTCCTTCCTTGCTTCTTTCTTTCTTTCTTTCTTTCTTTCTTTCTTCTTTTGTCTTTTTAACTCTTATTGATTCTTTGTGTTTCACGTCCCGCATTCTGATCCCACCTCTCTCCCCACCCTTCAAATCCACCCTCTGCCCCTGCTAACCTCCTCAATAAAAAACAAAACCAGCCGGGCGTTGGTGGCGCACGCCTTTAATCCCAGCACTGGGGAGGCAGAGGCAGGTGGATCTCTGTGAGTTCGAGGCCAGCCTGGTCTCCAGAGCGAGTGCCAGGATAGGCTCCAAAGCTACACAGAGAAACTCTGTCTCGAAAAACCAAAAAAAAAAAAAAAATTAAAAGAAAAAACAGAAAACAAACAAAACAAACAAATAACCACAGTCAAAAGCCCTTGGGACATAAGGGAGATAAGGGAGCAACACAACATCCAGGGTGGATGAGAAAACACCTGTGAAGGATGCTTACCTGTGCCCAGCCTCACTCTTGTCCTCGGGCACAGACTTTAAAAGGAAGCTATGCTCTCTACAGAATTACACTTGTGTGTGTATGTATGGTAAACCTGAAGTTTCTCCCTTGCTAGGCTATATTCCCATTCCCATCCTTTTTCTATGGTTGTATTTTAAGACAGGGTCTCACTAAGCTTGCCAGGCTGGTCTTAAGCTTATAATCCCCTTGCCTCAGGTTCCTGGGTAGCTGAAGTGATAGACTTGCTCCTTCAGGCCCTGGCCTGTCTTATGCATTATCACTATGATATCCATGGCTTTTGAGCACTGTGCCAGATACCACCCACTTTTCTTCCTGCAAGTTGAACAGTAGCTATGCCCCACTCCACGCAAACTAAAACTTTGAGGACTAGGGTTTCCTACTCAAAGACACTCACTGTGGTGGAGATCCTGGAATTCCACCCACCACTCTCTGATAACCAAAACGTTCCCAAAAAACTCTTGCCATTCTCCTCACACCTGGATCACTGCCTGGAATGGAGAAGAAAACCCATCTCTTCATTTTTTTTTTTTTTCCCATGTGAGCACCAGTCAGTGATGTGATGTCAGGGATAGATCTTGCTATGAAACAATAGCTCACTAGTGTTAGCAACTGATGCTTGTGTGCCCTGTTCCCTCCGGGATCTGAGCACCTAATATGACATAGGACATCAGTCCAATATGAAATGAGGCAAATTTCATCCTCCAGCTTGTCTTCAGAAACCTGTCTTTCAATAACCGTCTTTGTGTTTTGTTTGTTTCTAAATGAGAGGTGTTTATTTGCAAGAGAAAGGAGGACCTCATGCTGTTGCATGGAGCCCTAGCCTTACTTTCTCCCATGTGCAGGCAGTGATCTGTAGAGCCAGCCTGGCTAAGTCACTGGAGTCTGGAAGCCCAGTGCTTGTGATAAGACTGGCGCTTATGGTTTATAGCATGTGAGACTTTCCAACCTTGTGCTCCTCTGTGGTTCTTTTGTTTTGCTCTTGCTGTTTTCTTGATTTAGTACATCAGTGGGTGTTCTGACATCTGGGCACATCTTAGTAATACCTTAATCAAACTACAGTGTATATGGCCCTCTTTTGCCCCCAAATTAAAAATTAAATCAAAGAATTGTCCAAACTGGGAGCAAATCTAACACCTAAGAACATAGAAATTGAAAAGCCATCTTCGAAGATAAAATGGATAATATATGGTAGTGTGGAAAATTGAGCCTACTCTATCTACTCCAAGACCCATAAACCTGTGTTAGACATAGTCTGAAATTCATTTATGAAAGATAAGCCAGTGAGGATGAACGAAATCTAGGATGACCTAAATGCCTGCCAACAGTGGAAGAGATCAGTATAATAAACCCATGAAATAGAATGTGGTACATGGTATCAGTAGATGATCAAAAAAGGGTACATTTTAAAACATAAATCATGTTTGAAGGGAAAGGAATGGAAGTCATTGTTTAGTGGCTGTAAGTTTCAATTTGGGAAGAAGAAAACACTGTGAAGATGAATGACTGTGATGGTTACACAGCAATGTGCACATATGTAAGGCCACTGAACAGGACAAGTGATTTAGTTACTGTTCTATTGCTATGATGAAACACCATGACCAGCCGGGCGGTGGTGGCGCACGCATTTAATCCCAGCACTCGGGATGCAGAGGCAGGTGGATCTCTGTGAGTTCGAGACCAGCCTGGTCTGCCACAGAGAAACCCTGTCTCGAAAAACCAAAAAAAAAAAAAAAAGAAAGAAAGAAAAAAAAAGAAAAAAGAAAAAAGAAACACCATAACCAAGGCAACTTACAACAGAAAGCATATAAATTGGGAGCTTATTTACAGCTTCAAAGCGTTGGTCCCTGGCCATCATGGTATGGAGCGTGTCATCAGGCAAGCAGGCATGGTGCTAGGGCAGTTGCTGGGGCTCACACCTGATCCACAAGTTGCAGGCAGAGAGAGTGCCAGACATGGGCATTTTAAGCCCTAAAACCCACCCCCAGTGATAAACTTCCTCCAATAAGGCCACACCCACTCCATGGTCATACCTCCTAATCCCTCCCAAACAATGCATCGACTGGGTACTAAGCAGTCAAACACAGGAGTCTATGGAAGCTATTCTCATTCAAACCATCACAACATGTAAAAGAGGTGAAATGGTAAGCTATATGTCTCATATACATATATGCATGTGTCTACATGCATTCATATTCTCCATCATGAAATACCAATTTTGCCAATTTGAACATTACATATTCACTATATATACATACTGAATTGTAATATTACATGTCAATTTAAAAATAAAAATTTATAAAAGGTTACAAAAGTTTTAAAACACATAAGAATTTACTTATTAAATAGTTTTATATACTTTTCTGTATTTGAAATACTGTTATCAACCAAACAGTCGAAGAGAGCTTTGATCTTGCTCTCGGCAAGTTCCTTGGGTCTGCAGGCTTGTTTTAAATATGACTGTGGGGCTGTTAGCAGCACATCTCACACATACAGCACACATATACCCACAATAATTCTTTCCATTTAGTAGAATGGAACATTGGAGGGAGGAGAAAGTGGATGACAGAAGCTGGTCCCCCAGGCATTACCCAGAAGGCAGATGGAATGTCGGGTGGCAGGAAGAAGAGAAAGAAGAAGGATGAGCCAGCAGTCTGACTCCCCCATGGCTGCTCAGTACCGAAGGACTCTCCTCAGTTGGCGTGCTTTGTTGCTTCCATTGAGCAGCTTGCATCACCCAGAAAGGCCTATAAGGACTGAAGAAATGGTTCCATGGTTAAGAGCAGAGGACCCAGGTTAGGCTCCCAGGAGCTACATCAAGAAAACTCACAACTGCCTGTCACTGTAGCCTGCACCTGTCACGGTAGGCCTGCACCCTTCTTGTCCCTAAGAGAGTCTAACACTCTCTCTGGACTCTGAGGGCACTGCACTCACACAGCACATGCACACACATGTACACATAACCATAAAAATGAAATAAATCTTTAAGGGGCTGGAGAGATAGCTTCATGGTTAAGAGCACTGACTGCTCTTCCAGAGGTCCTGAGTTCAATTTCCAGCAAACACATGGTGGCTCACAACCATCTATAAGGAGATCTGGAGCTCTCTTCTGGCATACAGGCATACATGCAGGCAGAACACTATTTACGTACTAAATAAATAAATCTTAAAAAAGAAAGAAAGAGAGAAAGAAAAGAAAGGAAGGAAGGAAGGAAGGAAGGAAGGAAGGAAGCCTTTAATGAAGGAGGAAAGAGGGCCACAATGCTCATTTCACCAACCACCAAAGGGCTTGTATGATTTCTATTTCACCTTAGTGGAATTAATGATGAAAATGTCTAAAAGCACTGAGATATATGCAAAAATGCTGATCCAACATGCATTTCTGTAAGACATGTAAGTAAAGAAATTATCTTTAAAAACAATATATAGCAATATATGTAAAGGTAGGCATGGCATCTTTGCGATAAACTAAAGATACACGTGACTTACTGGAAGAGTTCTGTCTTTAAGCTTCAGCAAGCCCCTCTTTAGTTGAAGTCATGTTTGCACTGGGGCTGGGAAGGCAATTGCACAGAGCTCAGTGCTTATCATCTCCTAGACTGAGAGCAGTACCGAGCACATGCTTCCCCTCCCAGGTGTCTCCTCAGCAGCCCCAGCTCTTACCACCCAGGTCTTCTCTATGTCTGGCAAGCACCTGAATGGTCACACAGGAGATTCCCAATCAGTGAGCCTGGGGCTGGCCTGCGCCTTTCTTGGCCCTCAGGTTGTCCCTATGCCCTTGCTGGTCAGCTCACAGCCTGCCCCTCAGTCCACATATGTCTTCTGGAAAGAGTAGTGGTTTCAGGATTTGGAGCCAAACTGCGCAAAACTATGTTAACAGAAAAACAAATGAGGTCTAGGCAGCTCCTGTTTGAGGACTGAGATCTAGCAGAACCACAGCAAGGGTCCTTCTCTTAGAAAGCATTTCCCTGCAAGTTGAAATTCTAACACTTTCAAGTCTCTAGTTTGCTGCCCTTGGCACCAACTGCTTAGATAACCTGTCTGTTTACTATTCTCAAAAACAATTTTTTGAAACTTCCAAGAAATTTTCACTATGACAATAAGCAAGTGACCCTGCCAGACCACCTGGAGCTCAAAGGCCACTGTAACTCTGGTGCAGCTTAACTGATACCTCAAACTGTCCCTATGACTTTAGGTCTAGGTCCCACCTTAGAGGGTTCTTGATGGCTAGAACAAGATTCAATGAGGGTACCTACCAAGAGGAAGACCCAGACCCATGAGGAAAGGAAGAAATGACAATATTACTAATCACCATGGCAACCCTCCCACCAGTCTCTCCCGTGTAGGCATAGAAGTCATCTTCCTCACCTCCCCCAAAGTTACTTCCTATCCAAACCAAGTTAGTTTCACAGGACAATTAGTGTTCATTCATATTCCCAATGCATCCATATGTCCCCTCTCTTAGCCATCTTCCCAGTCCAAACCATCATCCTGTCTAGACTAATGAGTAGTTTCCTACCCAGAACATGTATCCTATCCCATCTTCAGGTTTCACTCAGAGAACGGAGTAATTATAAGACATGGATTGGTTGGTGACAGTCTCCTTTGAAAGATCAAGATAAAGGAGTGTCTTTATCTTTCCTCTGGGCATTCGTATGTGCTGATTGCCATTCAGGATACCCCCTTGCCCCTGCTAGCTCCTATCGATCTCAGTCACCTCTCAGGAAGCTCTTACTCCTAAGCCACCAGCCCTGGCCAGTCTCTAACCTCCCCATGCTCCTCTCAAGCTCACACCTCTTCCTGAGGCACTGTATGAGGGGTTCCCTACCCAGAACCTCAAGTTCTGGACATAGCGCTAGGAGTTGGTGGGTTTGTGGTCCTGGCCATGAAGTGATTGGACTGAACAGGACCTCAAATATACAATAGACAGTAGCCAGGAATATGGAAATAGCTTACCTGAGAGGGTTTGGCCTGGGTTTTTGCCACACTCTGGCATTCCCAATAAGGCGTGGAGCACCTTGGGTTTGTTTCATTTCAAAGGCCCTCAGAGCCATGTGAAGAGTCTGAGTGAGTGGATCCTGGATGAGCCCATGTTACATACAGGCTTCCAGCCATGATGGACTCCACCCTTGTGTACAGGAATGGGAGGAGCACCCTGACTTTAGAGCCTCTTTCAGGTATGCTGTCCCCAGATTCTCCAATGGACTCTCTCCTAGTTGGCTTCAGCTCTGAGCTTAATACAACCCAGAGTAATTTAATGAATCTATAATGAGACTGCCTTGATTAGATTGGACAGAGGACATGTCTGTGGGACATTTTCTTGGTTGTTAGTTGACATGGAGGAGCCTAGTCCACTGTTTTGGTATACTCCTGTGAAGGAGGTCCTCAGTTGTATGAAAAGCTGACTAAACACAAGGAGAGGGCAGTGAGCCAGTAAGCAGCTTTCCTCCATGATTCTTGCCTCAGTCTCTGCTTGAGTTTCTTCCCTGACTTTAGTGACTGGGAAGTGTAAAAAAAGAAAAAAAAAAAGAAAAAGAAAAGAAAAGAAATCCTTTTCCTCCCCAAGTGGCTGAAGGTTATGGAGTTTATCACAGCAACAGAGAATAAACTAGAATAAAGCCCATGACTCCACCCCTATCAGGTTAAGTCTAGAGCCACTCACACTCAAGGGCCAAGTGCTCCACAATCAGTCCAAGTCACAGGACGATTTCTAGGGGATGCCACCTCCTTAAAGCGTTTGAAAAGCTGGGTGGGCATGCTTTCACACACCCGATCCCAACATTCAGGGACCTGAGGCAGGAAGGTGAGTTTGAGTTCACCCAAAGCTGCAAAGGAAGTTGAAGTCAGCTTGGACTATGTAGCAAGACACTGTCTGAAAAGAACAAAAATGAAACATACACTTGTGACCTATACTTTTGTAGAAAGTTTTAAAAACTAAAAAAAAAAACTAAAAAGCAAAACACAAGAAGTTGAAAATGTCTGTGATTCCTCTTCACCATGACCTCATTCACCCACTAATCATATATATATATGTGTGTGTGTGTGTGTGTGTGTGTGTGTGTGTGTGTGTGTGTAATTGTCTTCAACAAAATGTGATTTCATATGTAATGTTCTTTTTGTCTTCTTCTTCCCTCTTTAGAGGCAGGATCGGGCTATGTAGTCCTGGATAACCTCAAATGTGGGCTCCTCCTGTCTCTGCTTCCCAAGTACTGAGATTACAGGCTCTAAAATAAGCCTTTGAGCTGCACACAGATCTAAAATAAGCTTTGGAGGATGTACATATGCTCGCATATGCTAAGCAAGTGCTCTGCTGCTGAACTACGTCCCCAGCCTTCTGCAATCTAATCTGCTCACTTAGTGATTTGTTTTCAGTACCAGAAAACACAGTAAAAGTCCAACCAGGTGAAAATGGACCAAGTCCTTCCCCATCAGCCCCACACCCCTGCATCCCCAGCTACGTGTGACTTCCTGTTCCATTAAACAACACATCTTCACACGTCTCCCTCCCTTCGTCTGCTTCTTTAGAATGGACACAGAGAAGTGGGGTTGCTGAATCAAAGCATGTGTCCTTTTTTTTTACTAAATATGCCTTAGTGGTCTCAAATTGCTGTACTCTTTTGTTCTCCTCCAACTGAAACAGCTGTTTCCCACACCTGTGCAGATCTGAGACCACCAGGAATTTTAATGCTTGCCAATTAATAGGCCCAATGTCTTAACTCAAGGTTGTTCTGGTGTGAATTTCCTTGAACTCCAGTGATGTTTACATTGGCTGGGAAACACCTTCCACTGTGAGCAACTGGTGACATCTCTTCCCCACTGATAATATTTTTTCAGTAATTTAGGATTCCTTCATATAATCACATTTTAAAGAGAGATGTAAATTATATATACCCTCCAAATTTTTACATGTCCCTTAAGATGTTAGGACACCTTTTACCACAAGAAGTGTTTTTGTCCTTTTCTATCAGTAAACACCAAATTAAATATCATGACATTTTCAACAAAATTCTCACCCCCTCCATGTCCCTCACTCTGAGTCCCCACTTGTACCCTCAGTCTCTTTTCTGCTTTCAGGTCAGATACATCCATTTGTTCTCTCCCCCTTCCTCTGTATCTCTTTTTTACCCTTCTTGTTCTTTCTTTGGCTTTGCTCACATTTATACACATACATGTTGCTAGGAGCCAAATGTCAGAGGCAACATGAGGTTTGTTTCTTTGTGTTTGGTCCCTCACTTCTTATTATACTTTCCAAATCTATCCACTCTCCTGAATATTTTATAATTTCTATTATCTTTATAGCTGAAATTTCTCTTTGTGTGTGTGTACCACAGTTTCATCTAGACATCAGTTGACAGGTACCTAGGCTGGTTCAATTTCTTGCTATCATGAAGAGAACAACAATAAGCATAGATGTACAAGTATCTCTGTAGTAGGCTCTGGAGACATTTGAGTATATATGGCTGGTGGTACAGCCAGCCCATATGACAGTTCAACTTTTAATATTTTGAGAAACGCTCAGACTGATTTCCACTGTGGGTGCACTAGTTTGTAATCCCACTAGCAGTGAATATGTGTTCCTTCTCCACATCCCCAGCAGCACTGGCTGTCTATTTTGGATGACAGCCATTCTGACTAGGATGAAATGCCACCTCAATGAATTTGCATTTTCCCTGAGGACTAGGGATGATAAACACTTCTAAAAGTACTTGTGGGCCGTTTGCTTTTCTTCTTTGGGGAACCGCCTGTTCATTTCATCAGATGGAGATTTTCAAATTACTTTCATGTAATCAAAACCTTCAAGCCAGGCGTGGTGGTACACATCTGTGATCCCAGTATTGGAGAGGTGGAGGGGTGAAATTAAAAGTTCAAGGCTAGGCTGAGCTGTATCACAAGACTGTTGCAGGGAGTGAGGGAGCAATACTTTGGTCCTTTTCCTTAAAAACTTGTGTGGGGTTCATCTTATGCCTATCAATGTCCCATGCATGCCAACTATAGTTGTGATTTTATATCTATTTCCTTCTCAAATATAACTTCTAGAAGCATTAATGACATTAAAGGGGATCTACTTTGCTTTCCTCCAATGGCATATCCAAATATCATCACTGCATCTAAATGTCATCACTGAATATTCCAGCATCCCTAGCTCTCTGAAAGGCTGCTTTCTCCATATGTTTGTGCATATGTGCGCAGCCAGTCTGCTTGGTCTCTCCAAGAGTGTCATTTCCTCCTCTCAGGTCACACCTTCTCTGCTCACCTGTGTCCCTGAGAACCTTTCCATGCACTTGCTGTGCTACCTGGTTGGCCTTGAGGATCCTAACAAAGGTGTGTGTAGGCTGAGGTAAGTAAGGAAGCACGATCCTCCCACTACCGTTGTCCATTCCACCTGGTACTCTGTGCTGAGCTCACAACCCGGTTTTGCAGCTTCTCCCTGCTCAGCAGAAACAGGCAACATAAAGGGAAGCCAGACTCAACTTTAAACACATGTCTCTTCTAGTTTTTAGTATTATAAGCCATCTTAGTGACACCACAACACACTATCCTAGATCATTAGTAATTTCTCATGACTGATTCTTAGAAGACCCACAGGGTCAGAATGAATGGCCATTTGCATAGCACTCGGTCTTGGATGTTACCAGCTTGTCATTCAGAAGAGTCATATCTCCTCATATCTTACCACCTGCAGAGAGCACACCTTCTCTACCCAGTAAGACATGCTCTGCTCCTTGTTGCTTTCTCCCCAGGGAAAGGACTTTGAACTTTAATGAAGGACCTGTAGGCTCCTGACTTGAGCCATTCTCTCAGGTGATGGTGTCTAATAAACTGTGTAAGTAGAAACTGTCTGTCATAAAATGGGTTCTGAGCAAATGCCTGTGCCAAAACATGTCACCAAACTCTTGATTGTGCTATTTGCAGAATTCCAAGCTGTGCCAGACACCTAGCCTCAAAAACTAGCTGTATTCTATCTGCCCACTTGTATCATTCTTGGTCAGGCCTTTGTGCTCCTCTGATTAACTTTACTTTCTTACTAAAATTTCAAACAAATCAATGCAGCATCCACTCCCTACATGTATCACATCTTTAAGAACTCAAATGACTTTCCTGAAGCAAAAACAGGGTTCACAGCCCTGTCCAGCAATCTGAAGAGTTAGAGCCACTGTGGAAGCTGCCAAGAAGATTCTCCATCCTCAAACATTAGCAACTCCAGAAATAGATGGAAATCAGAGTGACCTCCTCTGATTTCCAGGGGCTTTTGAATCCGCATGGTACACATACATATATTCAGCATGCATACATACACATGTATTGTATTATTTTAGTATTTTACATATGTGAGTATTATGACTGCACATGTATCCATGCCTTTTGTGCATGCAGTGCCCACAGAGGCAAGAAGCGGGGGCAATGGATAGCCTGGAACTGGGGTTACAGACAGTTATGAGCCACCATGTGGGCCATGAGAATCAAACTCAGATCCTCTGGAAGAGAAGGCAGTTCTCTCAATCTCTGAGCCATCTCGTTAGCCCTGCAGAAATTATTTTAAAAGGAAAAACATTGGAGGAAACTGGGGAGAAAGGTCAGTAGTTCAGAGCATGTACTGCTCTTGCAGAGGACCAGAGTAGGCAGGGCTGGACATAGTGCAAAGGAGGTGACCAGCAGGCAAGATCCTTCGAGTGAATAAGGCCAACCAGGATATAGAGGCCAATAGTCCCAGTGAGGTTAAACCAAAGAAATGTCTGAGAGAGTCATCTGTGAAGTTCTACAGAACCTGATGGTGTGGTGATATATTATTTATGATTTATTAAAGCTTGCCTGAGGATTCAGAGACAAAGTCAGCCACAAGCCATAGAAGCCAGGCATACACCTTTAATCCCAGGACTCAGTATTAAGAGGTAGATTGATCTCTGTTAGTTCAAGGCCACACTGAGCTACATGAAATTGATCTAGTCCTAATGAGAAACAGCTCACACAAAGATGATCTCAGCACCTGGGATCACATGCCTTTCATCCCAGGACTCATGAGATGTATTTAAGACAGAAACAGGGTCTCAGAGCTGGCATTCATTCTTCAGTCACATTGAGGACAGGAAGACTCAGTCTCAGGATTCTCTCCAGCCAACCTGAGGAGAGGCAGCAGTCTGAACTTGGTGGAGAACTCATGAATCAGCCCTTTCAGCCTGAGCTAGAGGAAAGAGCTAGTGGCCAGCTGCTTTGCTTCTCTGATTTTCAGCTTGAAGCTTGAACCCTAAAATCAGTCTCTGTGTCTTTTATTTTTCATGTTACATGAAGGAGTCAAGCCCTACTCAGCACAACGTACATCAGGTGAAATTTCCCCGCAGGCCTAGCTTCACCCTTACTACTTGTCTAGTCCTGGAGAATCAGGAAATACCCTAGAAAATGCTAAATAGTAATATAAAATATTAATAATATTTTAATTCAATTGATTTTACAGACACACACATATATATGATACTAGACCTGCCACAAAAAAATTAACAGTACAAAAACTAAGATCAAGTTTTAAGGATCTAATGCATAATGTGTTGACTATAGTTAATGATATTGTGTAGATTTCTTGAAATGTAACAAAAGATTTTAGTCCCTCACCACCTAATATAAAATGGTAACCACAGGTAGCATTGGGTGGGGTATTGATTAACTTGATTGTAGAAATAAGTACACAGTGTGTACTTACATCAGTCATAATACTGTATACCTTGCATGTATATGTGTGTGTGTGTGTGTGTGTGTGTGTGTGTGTGTGTGTGTTATGTGTGTGTCTTAGTTAGGGCTTCTATTGTTGTGAAGAGACACCATGACCACTGCAACTCTTATGAAGGAAAACATTTAATTGGGACTAGCTTACAGCTTCAAAGGTTGGGTCCATTATCTTCCTGGCAGGAAGCATGGAAGACATAGTGCTGGAGAAGGAGCTGAGAGTTCTGTCTTGGTCCCCAGGCAACTGTGTGTCACACTGGGTGTAGCTTGAGCATTTAAGACCTCAAAGCCTACCTTCACAGTGGCACACTTCCTCCAAGAAAGCCACACCTACTTCAACAAGGCCACACCTACTCCAACAAGGCCACACCTCCTAATAGTGCCCCTCCCTATGGGCCAAGCATTGGAACATGTGAGTCTATGGGGGCCATACCTATTCAAACCACCACATTTAGCATCAATTAAATAGTTCAATGTTTAAAAGATTCCAGCTTTGCCTGCATTGGAATATTTTTGAGTGGCTGCTGAATAGGAGTGAGTCTCCAGCCTTCTAGGCATTCAAGCACCAACCAAACACAGGTTAACAGAAATACCAGCTGAGCATGGGTTAGTTGGTTGCTCAGGGTTCCCCGGCCCCACCCTGCAGACTGAGCCTGACTGACCATATATTATCTCTAGGGAAATGTTCCGGACTAACAGAGATCCTGGCCCAGCCACTGGAAGGAGCCAGTGTTGGTGGTAAATGAATGAAGAAAAGTAGTGATGTGTCAGGTTTGCTCCTTCCTGGGGTGTAAATGCTCCACTGAGGCTAGCTCCTGGCCACTGGCAGGATGTCACTGAACAAAGAGTGGGAAGAAGCACCTGGACGGCACCGTCAACAGAGGCACCAAGTAACAGAAGAGCACACACAGGTTAGAAAAGTATAGAACATCAGAGTAGTATTTGGTGCACAGATTGCCTGTGTTTTAACAATTTATTTTGTTGTAAGTTTACATAAACTGTTCCTGATGATTGTATTTAACCACTGGCTCTAGAGATCCTGAACACTAGCTGTCACAAAAGGTCCACATCGGCTCTCAATTCCCTCGTATAAAGTTTTGAATACCATGACCCCACACTATGCTTCTGACACTAAGCCTGGAAGAGTTTGGCAACTTATTCAGCTTTGAGACCTAGTGGCTTCCATAACTCATAATAAAAGAACAAAACACCACCCTTTGAGTAAAGCAGTGACTCACCAGCTGCCAAAGCTGTTAGGGAAGTGTAAGCTTCCACAGGCAATTTGCTGGAGCCCCAGGCTGTCCCTGAAACAGGCTTGTTTTGCATACTCTCTGGTAGCATTAATATCAAGCTCTTTAATATCTAGATTTTGTAAATAATCATACATCAAGAGTCACTGTAGCTTCATGCAGGCAAGGAAAGGGTGGGAGGCTAAAATCTCAGAATAGGTCATGGCATCTAAGTTCAGATTCCCAGCATCCATGTAAAATCTCACAACAGTAGTGTGTGTCTACAGTTACTTTTATGATGGAAAAGGAGGGAGTGTCAGATTCTTGAATCTCATTGGCCATCTGGTCTAGCTAAATAGGTAATTCTAGGAAGACACCCACTATCAACCACATGGGTACACATGCACACGTGCACATGTGTTCGTGCTCGCTTGTGTGCGTACACAAACACACAGACACACAACCCATGCAAAGAAGAAAGGAAGGAAAGTGGTGAAAGGGAGGGATGGAGAGAGAAAGGAGGGAGAGATGCTCTGAGGGGACTGAGCCCATACTGAGAAATAACACTAGATCAACTATGCTCTAAACAAACAAATCTCTTCCAAAATCTCCACACAGTTCCTTGTGTGCTCATCAACCTCCCATGTGATCCTTACAAGCCTGGTCTATTCATCCCCATTCTATATCCTAAGTTGAGGAAAGCTGAGGTTGCCCAGAAATTTAAACTAGTGCACAAAATAATTCAGAAGGACATGTGCTCCTTTTGGAGGTGAGCTTAACTCCCTGCTATGCATTGAAAGTGAGTCAGACTTAATCAACCACTTCCAAACATCAGAATATGGAGAGGGAAAGCAGGTAACCTTATAATGGAGAAGTCTGAAATTAAGCAGGCTGGTTATGGGCCTAATGACCCATAACAATTGTCCTCACCTTGGAACTATTAAGGGGGTGGTAATATCTTTAAGAAAGAGATGGAACCTTGTAACAATAACTCTTTCTGCCAGCTGCCTGGGTTCTGTCGCTGTTTTAGGGGCCCCAAATAACATACAGAGTCTTATCTTAGTTACAATGCTGCTGGCCAAGTGACTAGGATTTCTTATTTGCTAGCTCAGTCTTAATTGTCAACCATAACTACTAATCTACATATTTTTATAAGGACTTATCTTACCGAGGACACCGGCCTTAAGCGTCCTCTCTTCCTGGGATCACATGGCGACTCTCTCCCTTTCCTACATTTCCCAGAATCCTCCTTCTCTCCTAGTCCTGCCTAACTTGCTTCCCTATTGGCCAACAGTGCTTTATTTATCAGCCAATAAGCCAAACATATACAGAGAAGGACCTCCCCCATCAGAACCTCAGGAGAGGAATTTAGGTCTTTGAGGAATACCCTAAATGGGGGTTGCAGAATAGTGCTTTCTGTCTTCTCTGTCTCTTCCTGATGAGGTGACTGGTTTTGCCCTGTCATGCTTCAGTACCATACTGCTCTGCCTAGTGAAAAACCAGTAAAGCCACCTGTCCAGGAGCTAATGCCTCCAAAACTGTAAGCCAACATGAACATTTGTTCTTTACAAGCTAATGATCCCAGGTGTCACAGTAATGGAACGCTTCCATGAGTGACTTACTGATGTCTTCACAGTTGGGTAGGAAGGGAAGTGAGGAATCAGCAACCACCCACAGCAGCAACTCTGGGCTGTACCAGACAGAAAGTGTTGCAAGGATTTGATGTTTGTTTTTACATCTGATATAACCCAACAGGCAGCATTTGGACAAGGCTGCTTCCAAATGTGTATCAGTTTCCTAAGGTTATTATCACAAATTCTCATAAATGTGGATAGCTTTAAGTTCACAAAAACTTAATTTTTTTTATATCTCTGGAGACCAGAAGTCAAAAACTTAAGGTGTCCACAGGAACATACTCTCATAAGAAGCTCAGAGTCAAGCTGGAGCCTCCAAATGGCTCACTAGGTCCACTCCTTACATTGTTTCCTTGATTCTTTCAGCTCTTGGTGATCTCTTAGCATATGGCAGCATCATTCTGCTGTCTGCCTCCATTTTTAGAGCATCCAGTGTGTGTGTGTGTGTGTGTGAGAGAGAGAGAGAGAGAGAGAGAGAGAGAGAAAGAGAGAGAGAGAAAGAAAGAAAGAAAGAAAGAAAGAAAGAAAGAAAGAAAGAAAGAAAGAAAGGTGTGACTTTGGATGGGAGGGGAGGTAGAGAGGAGTTGGAGGAGAAACCATAATTGGAATTTATTAAAATTTTTTTCAATTAAAAGAATAGAAAGAAAAAAGTGAGGATCATGTATCAACATGCCCAGGTAATGTTGTCCTCATGATGTCACCCTGCACTTGCTATTCATAACAGGAACAATTCAGGAAAACTAGAGTTCTGCCTCAGAGGGCTTATTCCAGACCTTTGCCTGCTGTTTTCAATAGCTCACCTTTCCTAGTAACAACATTGTCCTGTCATGTCACTCGTTATTGAAAAGACCCTGGATGCTGATGTTGACTCTGAAAACACAGGCACAATAGATACAGCAACAAATCTGTGAAACTGTATAAGGTTTAACACAGAAGGGCGCAGCCCCAGTCGTTTCCTCCAGATTCTGCCATCCCTTCTGATCAGAGTGCCAAGGCACCATACCCACCCATCAGGAAGAAGCTCCCATTTCTACTCCAGCTTAAGAGATGCTCTTTCTCACCTCACCTGGAGTCAAGTGACCCAGTATGAATCCAGAGGAACTCAGGTCACTCTCAGCAAATGTACCATGTATGTGGGCAGAAAACCTCTCTGCTACCTCTGTGTATATATACCATGTGGTCAGATGTCCCTCAGGTTCACACAGGTTGCTAAAGGATCATAGTTTACAGATTAAAAAGAAATAATGACAATGATAGATAATTTCTTAAAGAGCTTGCATCAGGTTTTGGTAGCTGCTCTCATCTTTCTGATTTGGGTCCTCGAACTTAGAGCCAGGCAAGAGTATGAAGGACTAGCATTACCTCACACCTCACCTTAGGCACAGAGCAGATGCCCCGCTAAGGCCAAAGAACAAACATAACTCAGATTTACGCACTTGAGAGAGGGATGTACTTCCTAGTAGCAGTGTCCATCTGTAAAGTCTCTTTGAATGGGATAGAGTAGCCAATTCTACAAAAAGGCTTTGCCTACATCCTCAATTCACAGTTACATCACACATTGCTGTAATGTTTTTCCAGGCATCACTGTGTATGTACTTTCTTATGTGGAACAAACAGCAATATTGGCAGTAGCAAATGCTGGAAATTTGTGGCTTTGGAACACTCAATTCTATCTGGGTTCAGATCTCCAAGATCCACATAAAGGCAGGGCATGATGTCACACATTTGTCATCTCAGCAATGGGGACACAAAGACAGGAGAATTTCTAGATGTTCATAACCTACCAGCCTACCCAAATTTGATGAGCTCCAGGTTCTTTGAGAAACTATGTCTCACTAAATAATGTGGAGAGTAATTAACACACATGCTCACTCATACACACACACACACACACACACACACACACACACACACACACACACACAAGGTATGAAGCAAATTGCTACCATCCTAGGCAAGTTCTCTGTAATGTTCATTGTTCCTGTTCATTCATTGTTACCAGGGATTATTATACTTTCATTGTGGTAAAGTGGTATAAATGCAGAGTTGAAAAACCCTGCATCTTACCTCCCACATTATTAGTAGTGTCATTATCAATCTGTGAAACCCTTAAAATGTTCTGTAGGGAAGAGATAACATCATTGGTTTGACACAGGCTGGGCGGGCTAGACTTAATTAAGAAAATTCTGTTGGTGACAAAGCTCAGTGGCTAGAGCTGATGAATGAAAAATGCCACCCTGGCAGGGTCCTTTCCATCACCCCCTTTTCCAATGGTTCTCTGCTTGCTCTTGAGCCACATAAGTCCAGTCAGAGAGCTGACCTGGAGGAGCAGAGTCAAATCCCGAGTAGCCAATCCATCATTCAGTAGCGCAAATGGGCTGGAACATTTTACTTTAAGCCATACAATTTAGTATCAGTGAATTCCAGATGCTCCCAGAGTTCTGGCTAAACCATTGTTACTTTAGATATGTGGAAAATTCACTTACAAAGCACACCGCATTTGACAGTTTGTGATTTGCACCAGGAAGTGACTCAACTTCCCCCAAACCCCAGAAGTCTCCACTGGGGAAGGGAAAGCAACCTGCCAGTGTCAGGGAACCAGACAGCTGCTGTGTAATTCACCAACTGCTATATAATTTATGCCCTTGCACAATGTATTCTGATAGTCTTGCTGAGAGATGGCTAACAGGATAGGAATTTACAGGATGAGGGATCCCTCCAAAAGTCCTGAAAACTGGATGAAAATAGACCTAGACCAAACACAAACCTTCCTGTTCTAAAGGGAAACCAAAAACGTTTGATATCAAAGACCACAACTCAGGTAGTATCTGTGTTGTCTATAGCCACAGCAACAAAACATAACCATTGTGTTCACAATTTCAAAACCAAGTTGTTTGTAACCCAGGATTCTATGCCTCATTCTCTTATTTGATTTCTACTTCTATAACAAAATGGCTTAGACTTGGTAATTTATAAACAACAATAAAACATTTGCCTGTATTCTGAAGTCTGTAAGCCCAAGATCAAGACTCAAAGATCAAGATACCTGGTGACAGCTTCCATGCTGCTTCATACACAGCCCTCTCCTTCTGCATCCTCACAACACAGAAGAGATGAACAAACTCCCTTAGTCCTATCATGTCAGGGCATGAATCTCATTCATGAAGATGGAGGGAACAATGTGTCTGAATCACTTCCCAAAGGCCCCACCCTCAGTACTGTTTCATTAGGGAACTGCTTTGGATGTATGAATGTACATCATGAAATCAACCAATCAAGTAAGGATGAGAAAAGATTATATTTTCAAATCTGAGAAATCTCTGAAATTTTCCTTCCTTTCTCTTTCTCAAGAAGCTACTGGAGGGCTGGGGAGATGGATCAGTGGTTAAGCATACATGCTGGTCTTCCAGAGGACAGATCTCCCCACCCATGTTGGGCAGC
This sequence comes from Cricetulus griseus, assembly GCF_003668045.3. NCBI lineage: Eukaryota > Metazoa > Chordata > Mammalia > Rodentia > Cricetidae > Cricetulus > Cricetulus griseus. The sequence continues at coordinate 30,423,523 of NC_048599.1, read as the reverse complement.
TCACAGCTTCCTGTAACTCCAGTCCCAGGGGATCTGAACACCTGAAACCCTCTTCTGACCTCCCTGGGCTCCCACGCACACATGGAATAAACACACATAGGAAGGCAAACACCACATATTCTCTCTCATGTGTGGATTCTCCCGTCTAGGTTTTAAATTTGTGCTTTTAACTAAGTATCTGTAGAGGCAGGAAAGTAGAAAGAGACCTTGAAAGAGTGTGAAAAGAGGGGGGGCATGTAATATGGAAGTACAGGAGGGGATACTAGTGTTTGAAAAGTTTAAGAAGGGATATTAGGGAGGGGTCCAGACCAGGCTGGAGAAACCCACAGGAAACAGCTGACCTGAACAAGGGGGAGCTCATGGACCCCAGACTGATAGCTGGGAACCAGCATAGGACTGATCCAGACACCCTAAACGTGGGTATCAGTGAGGAGCCTGAGGATTTGAGACCTACTCCACAGAAGGGCTTGCCAGCCCCAGAGAGCAAGAAATAGGGAGCCAGCATGAAGTGGGGGGTACACAAAGACACCTGTGGTAATTGATTCTCTCCTCCCATCATGCATAGTTGAACTCCGGTTTGGCAGCAAGTGCCTTTACCCACTGAGCTACCTCGCCTGCCCTAAAGATAAAAACAAAAAACACAAACAAAACAACACAAAAAACCACACAAGAAATATATAAGTAGTGCAACTATAGGTTCAAGGTGTGATGAATGGCTTTTCAAATTCTTCTTTTCTTTAACACTTGCTTTGTATTTCCTAATAGTAACTGTCACTTTAAAACAAGGCACAAAAATACATCTGTAGGGCTGAAAAGCATAAACAGAGCCAGGTCTTTGAAAACAAACTTGTTTAGGCAAATTTCACAAACAAATTGCAAAGCCTCCTTGCAAATAGGTTAGTCTTTCTAAGTGCATTTGATTCTGTGGTATGCCAAGGCAGATTTCTACAATGATTGCTTCATTTTGATTACCATCACAATTATTTTTTTGATAAAATGTGTACAATACCCAACTCATCTTGCATCTGTGTTCTGTGCTAGAAACTACACTAAATTCTTGATTTAGATTATGTTATGCAAATTCTAGAAACAGCCTTCCGAGAATGTCACCATTATTATCTCATTTTATAATTATGATTAGAACCAGACTGGCTCCTCATGAGCAGGAGGCAGAGGGTCAGAACACAAAAGGACTCTAATCAGGAATGAGGGGAACACAGACTACCTCTTAGCTTCTGCTCTTCCTTCAAAATGGGTTTTTCTGTACCTGAGAGTTTAACATAACATGCTAAACTTGAATCCCTACTGTCACTGTGGTCAACCGCACATGCTTCTTAAGGGTAAGTCACAAGCTAGCAACAAGTCACATGCTATGAAGAACAAAAGGCTTTGAAATGGCTCCCTGTACAGGAGGGGCTGAAGACAGATGTATTGATCTGATTGACTTCAAAATGAAGAACCCACAGATCAAATGATTTAATAATAGAAATTTATTAACTTCCAGTTCTGGAGGCTGGAAGTCCAAGTTCAAGGTACCAGAAGGATTGTTCCCTCCTGAGGCTTCTCTTCTGGGTCTAAATACCATTGTCTCTGTGTTATAAGACTTTTCTCTTGACTTTCAGAGACAGGTGGCCTTGAACTAACAGAGATCTGAATGCTGGGATTAAAGGACTGCACCACCAACGCCCGGCCTCTAACTGCTTTAAATAACATTATCATCATCATCATTAACATTTTTATTGTATGTGTTTATGATGGGATTATGGCACATGGTACAGCATGCATGTGGAGGTCAGAAGTCAACATTGCGCCTCCTCCATTTTACACACTGAACCAATTTAGCAGTCCTCTCATTATTTTTTGCTAGGATGTTGGTTGTATTGAATTAAGGCTCATATATATTATCTCATTTTAACTTTATCATGTCTTTTATATGAATGTTAGGAACACATTTCGGCCCACAGACCAAGGCTTTTTCACAATGAGAGGGTGTCGTGACATCTTATGTAAGCCTCTTATCCAATGAGGCTTCATAAAACATGCAAAGAACATGCAGCTCCTGAAATTCATTCCTCGTTATTGTCAGCCCTGATCCCATTTCTCCAGGGCCCATCCATAACTGCAGACATTTGAGTTCTTTGGCTGAATCAGGGCACCTGATCTCAGGAAGCTTGAGCAATCTGGTCCCTCATCACTGAGCACCTACAGAGTTGTCAGTGTAATGAGGTGATAAGATTCCAGACAACCCACATGCGTGATAGGGCCAAATGGTTAGATGGGATGTGGGTCCATCAGCTTCCTAAGAAGCCTGGATTCTCTCTCTAGAAGAAGCCTGCCTCTGCTTGTGGAGCTAACAGTTCCTCATCATGTGTTCTGGCTGTCATGTCCATGCAGACTCTGGCCAGGTAGCAAACAGCATTTCTACAAAGATGCTAAAACCCTGTCCAGTGGAAAGCAAAAGCAGGGGCCAATCAGCCCCAAGAAGGCCAATTGCAATTGTGTTTAATACAAGTTCTCTTAAAACACAGGTTTAAATTTTTCTAAGGAAAGGGGACAGAGGTCTTTTAAGAAAATCTTTGTGTGTGAAAACAAAGGTCAAGGGAATGTTCCAGGTCAGGAAATCCTTTCAGAGTGGGAAACATTCATTAGGTAGGAGGGCTGGGAGACTGGGAAAAGGATTAGAAGGGCTTGCAGCTCTGGAGGTGAGAGGGGGCTGAGGGCAGGCCGCGCTCAGTTGACAGCAACATACACAGCTAGTCTTCCTGTGAGGCTGACATCCTGCCCTGGGCCCCAGGAAACCCCTGGGAAGTTGTGTTTGGGTGTGAGGAAGACTTTTTGTCTTTTCTGTCTGTTTTCTTTTTCTTCCTAAGGGGGATTGAGAAAACATTTCCCTAGTCTCCAGCTGTGGGGTTATAGACGGTTTTAGAGTGGGCAGGAATTAGGGATGTAAAATATTTATTCTGCTCAGCCCTCCATTTCCCAGCCCAGAAACCTTGTGCCAAGGCAACAGATTTTGAGGAAAATGAAACCCGCCAGCCTGAAAACATGTACACATAGAGGATGTCCCAGGTCTTAGGACAAACAGCTCTTACCCAACAGCCTCGGTCCTGCAAAACCCATGGTCTGTGCCTGGCATTTCCTAAGCAGTGAGGTTCTAGAATTTAGCAAGTGTTTGGAGAAAGGATGGTGAAGTAAGGGTGGCTGCAGCAGACATTGGTTTGCGGATGTGCTTTGAAGCATCGTGTGTTTTTTCTGATAGCGGGGCTGAACAGCTCTTATATCAGTAGTAAAACATTGCTGCAATAACAACATGCTTGAGTGACATAATGTCTTCATTCCAAAGGACTGAAGTATTACACTGGAGCCTCCACTAGGGTGTGTGCTGTGTTATCCCTCCCAAGCGGTATGGCACACTCTGAAATAACTGCTCTCAGGGATAGGCTACACATTCACTGCCTACTAATCCCCAAAGCAACATTTGTCATGTTGGGAGGTGTATTAGTTACATTCCGTACTGCTGTGACAAAATGTTTGCAAAAATGACTTGAAGAATGATTTCTTTTAGCTCAATGTGAGGGGCTATAAGCCATCATGACCCCAGGGTAGGTATAGCAGTAGGCAGCTACATGATGTTGGCAGCGTGGGCAGCATCTTACATGATGCTGACCAAGAAGCCAATAGTTTAGTCCCAAACAGGGTGACTATGACACTATGAGCCTCAAGTCTGCCTCTATGGCCTTACATTTGTCAGCTTAAATTTATGTCCAGAAAAGTTCCATACTCTCCCAAAGAGCACCATCAGCTGGGGAGCAAGTGTTCAAGCTTATGAAAAATTTCTTTTTGAATTTTCTGTCCATGCTCAATTTGCCCCATTTACTTTGGGCCTTTGGTGAGAAGTACATCATGGTGAAAGTGCATGGCAACACAAACAGGTACCTAAAGGAAGAGACTTGGGTCTCAAGATCCCTTTCAAGGCATGCATCAAATGACCTAAGTTCTTACAAGGCTAGGACTCAACAGGGTCCTGCTGGGGCCCAAGCCTTCAGCATAGGTGTTGGCGAACACTTGTCCAAATCCCAGCATCCCTCTCTTGCTCACCCTGCCCCCAGTTTCCACAGTGAAATGACTGAGCACACAAACCTTGGGCAGATGTTAGGACCATGTTCTTGGACTTCTCGGTCTCAGTCATAAGGTAATAAGTCTCTGCTCTACAATCTGCTGAGGCTCAGATAACAGCAGAAAATGGACAAAGAGAAGCTACAAGCTGTCGTCTGCTTTCTTGCCTAAATCACTAGGGAGGGACATGAGGGTTCAGAGGATCCCTCCAAAACAGGATACAGTTGATTCACTGGACAGAGCTACTATCAGCACTGGGATAGTGAGGTAGTAAGACAGGGACAACAAACTATGAATTGCTCTTTTCTGCTTGTGCCAATCTCTTTTTAATGCTCCGCTTACAAATCCCTCACACAAATCCTTCCCAGATACCCACGGATTCCTGATGTATGAAACTTACTAAACTTTCAAGTGGACAGGCGAATGGATTCCAACTGTGTCACTCCAAAATGTACTGCTTTGACACGGGAGAGTTTTGGAGATGGTGGCATCTGGGCCTCCACTGAGGAACGAAGGACTCAAGCTTTCAGTTTCTTTCCCCTAAGAGCTCTTCTGACTTCACAATCTAGAAGGCTGGCAAAGATGATGTTATACAGGAGCTTGGCTCTGAGGACTGATGATCAGATATAGGAAACCTTGCTTTCATACAGAGAATTTGGTCCAGCAAGTGCATAGTGCAAATGCATACTTGCAGCAGGGGATGAGGCATTTCCCACACACTGCCCTCTTTGGCATTTCCACACTTTCAACTGTCCAAGATGTGTGAGGCAATAAATCCAACTGAGGACATATGGAGGTGCCACCCAAAAGGCATGCTCTTAGTAAGTGGGGCTGCCTGGATTGGTGGCCACCTATCCCTGTCCCAATGACAGCCTAAGGCCCTTCGTGTAGCATCAAAGACACCTGAAAACTGAGAAGAAAAGCAAAAGTGAGTAAAAAGGAAAATAATATAGATAAAATGTTGCACACACACACACACACACACACACACACACACACACACACACACATACACCCTGGCTTGTAGTAGGCTCTTCCTCCCCAGCTAAGTCCTCCAGATCACCTTACACATTTTTACAATAGTTTACATCAGTCTAGGGACTCCCATGAGGCCTGACACTTGGTCTATAATCTGCCTTGGCTCTCTCGCATACCTAGCTGGCTAGGTGGCCCAGGGTGTGTAGGCAGCACTGGGGAAGGGAGACTGCGTTTTCTCTGGGCTAAGTACATAGGGTAGGCCTGGGTGACTGTGCGTGCAAGTATAACTGGTCTTCCCATGAAGAGAACCAGAGTCTACATTAGTAGAAGAAAGGGGAAAACCAAAATGTTTTTTTTTTCTAATTTCAGAAGGCACTTATGATAAAATTCAAAGTAAGCCAGAAATTAGGAAACTTCTACAACTTGATATCGTCAAAAACATCCTGTTTCATGGCAAACAGTCCTTTCCCACCAAGACTGGGTGTTAGGCACACATAAGAAGTCACCACTTCTGTTTAGTCTGTAATTCAGGGCCTAGCCAATGCAACAGGAAGGAAAAGGAAACTAAAGACCAAAAATGACAGAGACAAAGATGGAGGATGCTATTATTTGCTAATATGCCTGTTAATTAGAACCACCACATAACCAACTGACAATACAAATAGCTGATAACACTAAGGGTCCCAGGAAAGTGGCAAAGTATACAGTTACTAAACAGATTTAGTTATTTTCTGGTTTGGGGGTATTTATTTTTATTTGTTTGTTTGTTTTTTCTGAGACAGGGTTTGTCAGTATAACAGCCCGGGCTGTCCTAGGACAGCCTCGAACTCACCGAGATCTGCCTGCCTCTGCCTTCTGGATACTGGAATTAGAGGTGTGGGCCACCACCACTCAACTTATTTTCTGTTTTTTTTTTTTTTTAAAGCAATTTGAAGAAGCTCAACTCATTCCCATTTATTTCTCAGTAATAAGGAATGGAGCTCATAGGCCGTGGGCAGACAGAGAAAGATGTAACCAAGAGGTAATAATACATGTCACTGCTGGGCGTGTGTCACTCACCACCCCTCCCCCACTCACCCTTCTGGGTATTCTGAAAACAGGGGACTTAAGCTCAAGGGAGCATGAGTAGCCCAGCTTATGCCAGTTTACATACAAGGATAAATATAAGATACTGTGCTTCAGTTGTTCAGAAGGACAGGCACTGAGATATGACTAAACCATATGAAAGCTAAATAGTTCTATTCATCATTATGAAAATTTTATTTCATTCATAAAAGTCACAATTAAGTGACTATTAGCTATAATTCTTTTAGATTCTGAAAGAAAGGTGAATTGACTCTTACAGTGTATATATCCAGGGGTCACAGAACTGCCCTCTGTCTCTCCAGAGTGAGCCTTTCTAAACTGCCTACGGGAGGTAGTTTCTATGTGATTGGCAGCACTGGGCCCTCTGCTAGGGTAGGAGGCAGAGCTCCGTGGCTAGCAATCCCACACAGGATGGGAAAAGTGAAGGCAAAGCCCAGTGCCCCCTGTCTGGGCTCTGCATTCATGAACTGGAAAAATGAAGTAATCTCTCGGGCTCATCATTCGCTTTGAGGTGGTTTTTATGTACTCTCACAGGAAAGAGGCTAGGAGGTGTTTGAAAGGACCAGTGTTCAAAAAGATATCAGCAGAATGTCTTGTGGATCAAAGACGAAGGTTTTCCAAGATTCAGGAAGACTACTGACTCACTCAACTCTTCTGGCTGCTAACATGGAGAGTGCTGTTCACCCAGATGTGGCTGCAAGCCCTGAAGGTTCCTCCAGGGCAATGCAGAGGCTTTATTTTGATGGCTCTACCACCACCACATTAGGCCTCTTCAAGGCTTCCAGGGTTGGAGGAAGAAACGAGGGACAGAGGGAGGAGTAGCACACTGTATCCCCTATACCTTCGAGTATATCTGACAGCTGAGATGTCCCCCGAACTCGTGTGTTAAAAGCTTTGACTCCAGTGCAGCACTGTTCAGAGATGGGGCTTTGGAGACTTGATTGAATTAGGCAAGCTCCTACCTACCTCTTCAGTGGATCAATCCACTGATGGGTGGATTTGATGGGCTACTGTGGAATGAAGGGAATTTAGGAGGCAGGACTCAACTGAAGGAGCGGGTTACTAAGGATGTGCCTTGGGGGACGATAGCTGAACCCCTCTCCTCTCTCACTGCTTTTAGTTGACTACTGCAATGCAAGCTGCTTCTTCTACCACGTACTCCCACCACCATCATTGCCCTAAAAGCAATAGAGCCAGCTGACTATGAAATCATAAAACAAAGCCATCTGTTTAAACAGTTGCAGGCTTTTTATCTCAGTGATGAAAAGTTGAGTAACACCCTAACCATGATGTTCCCCTACATCCTCATGCTCCATTATCTGGAGAGGCTTATCTGCTGCCTTCACAGTGACCTGGACCCTCCCACCTCAATCATTAATCAAGAAAAGGCCTCACCGCTTGCCTACAGGCCTATCTGATGGAAGCTGAGATTCCCTCTTCCAAGATGACCCTTGCTTGTGTCAAGCTGAAAAGTAACTGGCCAGCACATGAAGGAATACTCTTCCACAAATAAAACTGAACATAGAATATCAAACTGAATGCTTCCCTGCTTTAAGAAGGAAGTGAGAAGCCCCCTTATGGCCTCTTTTTCTATCCATCCCTGAAGACTGCCCCCTTTGTCTCCCTTTGTCTCCCTTTGTCTCCACAGAGCAGAAAGCTCAGTGCAGTGACTTAGTCCAGTCCTACCACCACGGTATGCTTTCAGGGGGCTCTGGCCATGACATGGTGCCTGTTGGCAAGAACAGCCCTGGAATCACTCCCAATGACTCAAATGCACCAGGGCTGACCCGTAGCATTTTTCAAAGGACAACAGAGTTGATGGAATCGTCTCCCATCACGGACGGCAAACAGCACACAAGCAGTGTGAAGACTGGAGTCTATTTAAATTTTGATGCAGGGTAAGGAAAGAGAATATTGCAGTACAGCCATATCTTGAAAAGCCTTTGAAGCCCTCATTAGTACCCCCCAAAAAGTTGAGAAATCCAATTGATCTTAGAAATGTCACATGAAAGTGCTTCATAACAAGGGTCGGGATGTTAAACAAAGAGAAGGGAATTAATTTCCATTCATTAAGAGGATGCCAAAGTGACCTTTAAGCTACATCAAAGTCCTATTGCTGAAGAAAAAGGAGTTTGTCTGGATGGTCTCTCTCAGCCCAGCATTCCCTGCAGGCTGTCTTGACAACCCCAGCCTCTGAAATATCTCTGTCCTTCTACTCTTTCTCTATTGATGTGGAAAAACCTAGGCTAACCTATAGGAACAGAACTGTTGAGGACAGGACCTGTGCCTAGAGAAACTCAAACTTCAGTACAAACTGTGTCACTGAGCAGCTAACACTCCTTTCTAAACTCTCCAAGGCACCCTCTTGCTAGGAAAGCTATGCATCTTGGAGAATCCGTTGGCTGTGCTCTCATGCCAATGTCTTATGCCCCAAACCGACCTCAGAGACAGACAGCACATAACTGTTTCTGCTTGCAGAGAAGGAAATCCCAGCATGGCTTTCTTCCACTCTATCCCCAATTGCCTCCACTCCTGTCACTTCCAATCTTACCTTCTGATGTGCCCCTTGACCCAAACCTGCATCCTGCTCTGACCCTTCCTTCATCTTCTCCTTGATGGGGTTTGTCAGTCCACAGGAGCCCTCCAAGAGAAGGGATACAGCATGCAACCTCAGCCCCCCCATCTCTGCAATAGCTACCAGATGCCTCTCTCCCAATTACTGTGTTCATGAACCTTCTTTCTTTCTTTCTTTCTTTCTTTCTTTCTTTCTTTCTTTCTTTCTTTCTTTTCTTTCTTCCTTTCTTTCTTTCTTTCTTTCACAGTTTATTTAACTTTATTTTTATGCATTGGTGTGAAGGTATCAGAACCCCTGGTACTGGAGCTACAGATAGTTGTGAGCTGCCATGTGGGTGCTGGGAATTGAACCTGGGTCTTCTGAAAGAGCAACCATTGCTCTTAACCACTGAACCGTCTCTCCAGCCCATGAGCCTCCTTTCTAAGACTCCACTCTGGGTCCCACACAAAGCTGTATATTTCCCAAGATGTTCAATGTCTTACCACCATCACCCTGAGAATGGCCACCAGCCTTTCTTGACAACACTGTAGGAGTCTGCTGTTTTTCTGACCTCCCACACTCTCCTTTCTTCTCTGAGATTCCTTGGTACCTTCCCAACCCTCCCCACAGGCACTGAGCCCCACATTGTATAATGGTTGTGCCTCTGTCCTCTACATCCTACGGACAGAGATATGTCCTCATCATCTTGCCTATTGCTAAAGATGACAATCCTTAATATGCCCCCCAACAAAACATGTCTATACATGCTTTTCAGACATACACACATCCAATGTTATACCACACCTTCACATGAAGAACCAAGCAAATTCCCCAAATCTGGAAGAAACAAAGCTTGCTAGAAAATTACTAAAGCAGAAAAGATAAACTTATCATAGCTTGTAAAATATATTCTTGAGAGTCTTCTGTCCAGACAAGCATGCTTGAAATGTGTAAGACAGACACTGGATTTAGAAGACTATGAAAAGAGAAAGCATATGTCTTCTTTATTGGCTACCTGTTGAAATAATATTGTTTTATATTTATTAAGTCAGTGAAAAATGCACTGCTACCTTAGAAATCTATGGGACCTCCTGTAGTAGTTCAGTACTTATCCCTAGCGTAGGTGTGGACTTTAGGAGCCCATTCCACATAGAGGGATACTCCCTGAGCCAAGACACATAGGGGTGGGCCTAGGCCCTATCCCCAAAGGATACGATAGACTCTGATAACACCCTATGGAAGGCCTCACCATCCAGGGGGAGCAGAAAGGATATGTGATAGGTAGGGTTTTAGTGTGTGTGGGGGGGTGGGTATTAGGGGAGGAGGAAGGAAAGGGAACTGGGATTGTCATGTAAAACAATCTTGTTTCTAATTCAAATAAAAAATCTGCAGAAATAAAAAGAAAAATGCACTGCTAAAAGTAATTTAGTTGTGGCATTTTGGTTTCCTTTGGTTTGGGTGTTTTGAGATTGCCTCACACTGTAGCCCAGGCTGGCTTCAGCTTTCCAAATACTGGGATCACAGTATGAGCCACTATGTCAGTCATACTTTTTTGTTTTAATGTTGCTGCTAAAATGTTTAAACTTTTTGAAGATTTGTTTGTTTATTTATTATTCTGTCTGAAATATATGCCTACATGCCAAAAGAAGGCATAAGATCTCATTATAGATGGCTGTACGCCACCATGTGGTTGCTGGGAATTGAACTCAGAACCTCTGGAAGAACAGGCAGTGCTCTTAACCTCTGAACCATCTCTCCAGCCTTAAAATGTTTTAAGTTATACATGTGACTCACATGGTATTTCTCTCCAATAGTAGCAGTGCAAGAAAAGCCTTTCTGGAATCCAGCCACACCCCATCACCAGCTTCTTCACTCAGGATGCACTGAGCAGATGTGACAGATATCATCTCTCTGCAAAGTCCAAAGTGCTTACTTGGTTGTGAACCAGATGGAATTACACAGTGTGCCTGAGAGGGTAGGTGTACCACTCACCATTGGAAAACTTCAGTTATACATAATCCAGGAAACCTCAAGAAATTCACTTCTAGTGAACCAAAAACACCCTTTTGAAAATTAATGTAAGGTTTGTTAGAATTGCCCTTTGTAGTTCAAAAGTACATTGCCCGGATAACTGAATTTTCAAATGCAATGAGTTTCAATGAGTGGGTTACTGTTGTTAGAAAATGTGATGTGGAGTTAGACTCTAGTCCTTATCTTGGTGTGCTATTTTTGTTTGTTTGTTTATTTTTTGAGACAGGGTTTCCCTGTGTTGCTCTGGCTGTGTTGGAACTCTCTTTAGACCAGACTGGCCTCAAACTCACAGAGATGCACCTGCCTCTGCCTCCCAAGAGCTGGGATTAAAGGCGTGTACCACCACCACCTGCCCAGTCCCACCACCTGCCCTTGTACTTTTATCTTGGGACCCTTGTACTTTTTGTTGTTTGTTGGTTCATAATTTTCCCCACATCATTGACAATTGAGGAGAGTTAATATTTAAGGACTAGCCAGGCAGTGGTGGTGCATGCCTTTGATCCTAGCACCTGGGAGGCATAGGCAGGCAGATCTCTGTGAGCTCTAGACCAGCCTGATCTTCCAAGCAAGTTCTAGGGCAGCCACAGTTACATAGAGAAACCCTGTCTCAACAAAACAAAACAATATTTAAGAACTAATGTCCACTGCCAGGTTCAATGGTGGGTGAGTGATGAGTACATCATTATTTGAGCATCATGTTTTTTAGTTGAATGATGTAACGGATTTTGCTAGGGATTTTGCTTCAATAGAGGAACTTCTAGAGCTGTTGTGTGACACTGGTGGCTCAGTGAAATGCTAGAACAAACTGAATACATGGGTAGAATTGGCAGGAGCTTTTCCTGGGCCTCACCTCATCAGTTAGAGTCCTGTTATCACCCTATAGGTACATCCATCCTATGGGACTAGGCACCTCAATTGCCAGAGGTTCTTTCCCATGCAAACCCTCTGCTTTCACAGGAGCCGAAGGCAGAGAGGTTGCTGTTGATTCGGCTCCTGCTGGATGGCAGGAGTTTTGCCAGGAACCTGGATAGGATGGAATAGGGGAGCAGTGGACTGGAAAGGGAGGGCCAGCGACTCAAGACCTCAAGGGTACAGGAGGTCATCCGGTTCCAGAAAGTCCTTGGCAAAAGGCAGGGAGGCCTGCGGAACCCCACTGCAGACTATTGTTTCTCTGAGGAAGCCATCTGTTCCTGACTCAGGCCAGTACTAACATGAAAGCCACTGTAGCCTGGCCTCCAATCAAGGCCCCTGGAAATGCACCACTGAGTTTCACCAGCCACTTGACCTCCTGTCTTCTGAATGATGGGAGGAAAGCACTTGTCATGGTCTGTTATTGCATCTTCAGCACATTTCTCTCTTTTGTGGAACTTGTTCCCAAACCACAGATGGAATCAGCTGAGATTTAACCAAAAAGCAAGACTGTTCCTGGGCCAGTATCCAAGGAATGTGGGAGAAAGGAAGAGATGAGTATTGAGGCAAAGCAGCCTGGAGTTTGGTGCCCACGCCCGAACCCGTGGATACCTAATGCTAGGTTTGAGATCTCATTCCAAGCCCCTGCCTGGTAGACCTAAACCCTCCTTTTTCCCCTGCCCATATCTGTCCCCTAAGGAAGATTCTCTACTGGGGGACACCCACCTTCCTCATCCCTCTTTTAATATCTAAGTCCTTAGGACTTGAGTGACAGTGTAGAACCCTTGTGCCAAACAGGAAAGCAAAGGAACCATTTTATAGACCATGAACAGATGACTTCTTCTTCTTCTTCTTCTTCTTCTTCTTCTTCTTCTTCTTCTTCTTCTTCTTCTTCTTCTTCTTCTTCTTCTTCTTCTTCTTCTTCTTCTTCTTGGTTTTTCCAGACAGGGTTTCTCTATGGCTTTGGAGACTACCCTGGAACTAGCTCTTGTAGACTAGGCTGGTCTTGAACTCACAGGGATCCACCTGCCTCTGCCTCCTGAGTGCTGGGATTTAAGGCATGTGCCACAACCGCCCGGCAAGCAGATGACTTAAAAAGGAAACCAAACACTAATACAAATGGCTCTCATTCCTTCAGGACATTTCCTTGGAACATAACCAGAAACAGCATAGATCTATGTCCTGATGGAAAGGTCCTCAGGCCCCTTAGCCAGGCCCTGGCCAAGAAAGCCAGCATTTTTTTAGGTTGCTACAGTGGAGAGCAGGGTTATTCTAGACCCAGGACCCAATACACCCACTTGACACAGTGTCTTTCTGCCATGGTGTATTTTTTTTTAACCTAGGGGCCACCTACTACCTGTGATTACAAGAGAGTTTCAGGAGGTCCACACTGGCTCCCAGGAAATAGTGGAGGGCCTTGGCTGCATTATGACATGGCTTCCTCACAACACAGACTCCACAGGCATCAGGACAGCACAGCCTTCACAGCTCTCTCCAGACTGGAGCATGGCCATTTTCCGCCATCCAGGATGCAGGTTCCTGGACTTGGTATCTCTAGAATTGTCAAATCATCATTGCTCTCTGAGTAAGGATGCCATGTTATTTTTTTCCAAACTGAGAAATGTATGGGGAATGATTGAGGTGCTATTGACAATAACTGCCAGAGCCAGAGTAAGAGTGAACCAATCCCTAGGATACAACTTTTAAGGAGGTACAAAAACACATTCAGGTGGCAAGTCTTTGTAGAACCCAAAGAGGTTGTGCTCTAAGATCTTGTGCTGATCACTGGCATGTCAGAGGTAAAACTGGACTGCGCTAGGCCATCCTGAGGACAAATTCTACACCTCACACTTTAACAGCAACAAGACCCACTTTCTGCACCTCAAGCCCCTTGTCAGTGAGGCAGAAGCAGCCATTGCTTCCTTCCTGTCTACTATCACTTCTTCTTGTCTCTTCCATAGTAAGGACCTCTCCAGAAACTCCAGCCAGAAAAAAGGCGGGTCACAAGCCCAACACAAATTCACCTGATATAAGGTAGTAAAAGACAGGGAATATGAG